>NC_043712.1:76086461-76305212 GCF_006229205.1 Suricata suricatta
TTGAGCATCGTTTCATGTGCCTGTAGGCCATCTGGATGTCCTCTTTGGAGAAGTGTCTGTTTATGTCTTCTGCCCATTTCTTCACTGGGTTATTTGTTGTTCAGGTGTGGAGTTTGGTGAGGTTTTTGTATATTTTCGATATTAGCCCTTTATCTGATATGTCATTTGCAACTATCTTTTCCCATTCTGTCAGTTGCCTATTAGTTTTCTTGATTGTTTCTTTTGCAGTGCAGAAGCTTTTTATCTTGATGAGGTCCCTATAGTTCACTTTTGCTTTCATGTCCCTTGCCTTTGGGGATGTGTCGAGTCAGAAATTGCTGCAGTTGAGGTCAAGGAGGTTGTCCCTACTTTTCTCCTTCTACTTTCTACTTTTGATGGTTTCCTGTCTCACATTCAGGTTCTTCAGCCATTTTGAGTATTTTTGTGTATGGTGTAAGAAAGTGGTCTAGTTTCATTCTTCTGCATGGTGCTGTCCAGTTCTCCCAGCACCACCTGCTAAAGAGGCAGTCTTTTTTCCATTGGACACTCTCTCCTGCTTTATCAAAAATTAATTGGCTGCACATTTGTGGGCCCAGTTCTGGGTTCTCTATTCTATTCCATTGGTCTATGTGTCTTATTTTTGTTTTTATCCTCTGTATTCAGTGTAGCATCATGTATAATTGGTAGGTCATATTGTACTACATCATATAAATATGTTTAATAATGGCCTGGATTTGAAGTACCTTTCATATAATTAACTTGAATAAAGCATCTCAGCATTCTGAAGAACTAAATAATTAAATAGGTCTGTATTATTATCCCCATTTTATAGATGGAATCATAGGTACAAAGATATTAAATAACTTGCAGGATAACATCAATTTAGTCAATAGCAGGGATAAATTGGGAGTAATACTCAGAATTTGCATTGGGAGAAAAAGTTCAGCAGAAATTTTTGCTACATCGGTATTCTATATAGAAAACTAAATTGAAATTATTACTGCTTTCATTATTAATATTCATTCGGTATCAAAAATATGCTAGGTACTATAATATACACAAAATGAGACAAAACCCCCTAACCCCAGCTCAACGATATATCTAATTCTCCCAACTTATTACAGTACATCCAAATGGGTGTTTTATCATTTTAATTATTTTCAAGAAATGACACCAATAGCAAAGAATCCTGTGAGTGTAATTGCTAAAGATAACACATCTCATATTCACCCAAGTACTACTAACCTTTCTCTTATAAAAATGAAGAGAGTATTTGTAAACGCATTATATACTTTTATTTTTTTTAATGAATGATGTCTTTTTAAAAGGAACTAAGAGCACCATCTAAAATGTGGACAACCCTCATTAATTTAAGATACAGTCATATACCAAGTGTAAATTTCAGTAATAATTTTTAAAAATTGTTCCTATTCTATTTGGAATCATTCACTATAAATAAGCATCACAAACACCTGTGAAGTATACATATCCAAGATGTACAGGGGAGGAAAAGTAGTCTCTGAAAGGTGAAGAAATATGTTTCAGGACACGTAGTTTGATGGTACATTGCATAGCTGGCCTTTAACCTAAGTAGTCCCCATTACTTGTGTTCCAACATGGTTGCTCTCATATTGCTGCATAATTTTTTATTAGTCCAGTTACACTCCTATTGTTGCCTAATATTTTTATTGCTCTTAAAGTGCATAAACATCTAAGAATATTTGTACATTATTCATTTTTAGTTTGTTAGGATTATTAACCTTATTGATGTATTTGTATATAATTTTACAATATCGTGTTTGCAACTGACAAGTTTTGTTTTCTTTAGCCTGCCTTTTGTGAACTTATTATTTTTAAACTTCTCTTTCTTTTTCTTGTTTGGAAGTTATACATTCGTTTGGTTTTTATTTTTTAGTGGTTTTCTAAAAAAATGTTTTAAATATACATATTAAAGTGTAAGTTGAAAGCTAATCAATGTCTCTTTTGCTACCATATGAATATACCAGGATTTATTTAATTGTGTTCTCTTTATTAACTTTAGATTATTTGCAACTTGTCAGTATTATAAGAATTTCATGCATATCTATTTATCTATCTGAATATATGCCTATATATTTCCATTCCTATGTGATTATTTCCATAGAACAGAGCCCTAAAAATGTAACTGTCATAATAGAAATTATATACATTTAAAGTTTCGTATGTAAAACACATTTTATTTATCCATTCATCTGTTGATGGGCATTTTGTTGTTACTTGTTTGTTTCCACATTTGGCTTTTGGGAATAATGCTTCTGTGAACATGAGTGTGCAAACATCTTTTGAAGACCATGCTTTTAATTCTTTAGTTTATGGCATTGCTGGATCATAGGGTGATTCTACATTTAACTTTTTGAGGAGCCACCAGACAGTTTTCACAGCAGCTCCATCATTTTATACCACCAGCAATGCGCAAACGTTCCAATTTCTGTACATTCTCACCAATACTTGTTATTTCTCATGTTTTGTTCCTATTTTAATACTAGCCATCTCAAATGGTATAAAGTAGTAAACTGGATTTGCAATCCCCTATGATCAGTGATGTTGAACATTTTCTAGTGGGTGTATTATTAGCTGTCTATATATTTCCTTTGGAGAAATAGTTGAAGTGCTGTACATTTATCTGTTTTTAGAAGGGGTTCCTCTTAAATCAATACCTTCACAAAATAAGCGTGAATCAAACATAGGTTTAGTCACAATTGAGAAAGTCTTCATAATGAGATAACTCATAACAATATTAAATACAAAATGGCTGTTATTATATTGGGGGGTAGTACTTTACTGAATGTAATATAATATGCATGCGATTAATATAGCTAATTTTAAAAATTTTAATATTTTTATTTATTTTTGAGAGAGAGAAACAGAACACAAGCGAGTGATAGGCAGAGAGCAAGAGGGAGATACAGAATCAGAGGCAAGGTCCAGGCTCTGAGCTGTCAGCACAGAGCCTGACATGAGGCTCGAACCCATGAACTGTGAGATCATGACCTGAGCTGAAGTCAGACGCTTAACCAGCTGAGTCACTCAGGCTCCCCAGAATAGCTAAAATTTAAGAGTGATAAAACCAAATGATGATGAAGATGCAGAACAATTCAAAGTCTCATATGTTTCTGACATAAATGCAAAAATGTATGGTTACTTTGGTAACTATTTTATAGTTTCTTATAAAATTAAAAATTCACATATAAAAAAAATTCACATACAGCATACAGCCCAAAAATTCTACTCCTAGATATTTTCCCGAGAAATGGAAACATGTCCACACAAAGACCTGTGTGTGGTTTTTTATAGCTATTTTACTCATAATAGGTAAATACTAGAAACAACTCAAATGCCCATCATTTGATTAATAGATGAATAATTATGGTATAATCATACAATAGACTACTAGTCTTCAATAATAATAAAAAAACACATTACAAACATGTATGATGCTCAAAAGCATTCTCTTAAGTGAAATAATGAAGACTAGATGAACATATATGATTCCATTTATATGAAATTCAAAAATGGCAAAATGAGAGGTGTCTGGATGGCTCAGTTAGTTGGTTAAGTATTTGACTTCATATCAGGATTTATGGGTTCGAATCTCATGTCAGGCTCTGTGCTGACAGCTTGGAGCCTGAAGCCTGCTTCATATTTCGGATTCGGTCTCCCTTTCTCTCTGCCACTCTCCCTCTCGCGTTCTCTCTCTCTCTCTTGCTTTAGCTCTCGCTCGCGCTCGCTCTCTCTCCCCAAAATAAATAAACATTGAAATAAAAATTTTAAAGGTGAAATTATAGTGACAGAATGCAGGTCAGTGGCTGTCATGGGGTAGGGATGTGTAAAGCTGGACCAAAAAGGTACAGAAGGAAACTTTTCAGGATGATGCAAATGTTATAATACTTTTTGTGGTATCTGCACATAGATTTTTTAATTTATTAATTTAATTTAATTATTTAATTTATTAAGCATTAAGATTTTTAATTTAATTATATTAAATGAATGAGTTGTAAAATTTGCAAATCATACATCAGTAAAGCTGATAAAAAGCTTTCACTTGAACTCATGAACTCAACACTTTCTGAAAAGTAACTGTAAACTGGGTAGGCATGGGGATAGTAAGAAACTTAATTACCTTTAGTATTTAGCCAATACTCTATTCTGTTCAGTATGTAAATTGTTCTAATCTCATGCTTCTCAGAAAATTCGGTGTTACCATTAATTGTAAAATAATCCCACGGATATAAACTCCTCTTTAACATCAATGTCAATAAAGTAAATAGGAGAAGTAACTGCCATCCTGATGTATCATTCCCTCCTAGATTCTGCAGAGATTGTCCAATGCTGTGTAGCAGACATGAAGGAGCCAAGTCATTCTTAAATTATGCCTCATAGTGCGCTCAATCCCATGGCCAGAGGACAGATTTGCTTTGGCCAACAGGAGTTTTATCAATTGAATCAATATTTTAAAATTAGGAACTTTCACAAAAAACATTGCTGCCCTTGAAATAATTGGTAGGTAAAACATTTAACTTAACTGATTTTGTAAGGGACTACACATATTATTGTATGAATATTTGTGTTTTTAGTTTTCTTTTCTGAATCATTTTCTTCTGTTTTTACCCAATTCTGTAGGGTCTTTTCTTACTGATAGCTAAGAGTTGTTAATACAGGAAACATCAACTTTCTGGTCTTCTACTTTGTGAATATATTTCTCAGTCTGTTCTTGAATTTTTTCCTTCTTCATTGCTCAATTGAGATTTTAATTTGTATATAGCCAAATGCCAAATATTTTTCTTAAGTCTAGATTCTAAACTTTGTACCACAGTTATCTCATTTTGGACTAAGGATTATAATATAATATTCTCCCCTTGCAACCTTTATTTCATTTTTAGAGTTAATCTTTATTTAATCTGGGAATTTTTAAAGTAAAAGGGCAGGAGTGTCTGGCTGGCTCAGTTGGTGGAGCATGTGACTCAATCTCGTGGTTGTGAGTTTGAGCCCCACGTTGGGTTAGAGATTACTTTAAAAAAAATAAATAAAATAATAGAAGTAAAAAGAGCTGAATTCTTTACCCCCCGATTAGAAATCCTTTTTTTCTTTAGTGGCTGTAGGGACATTTGTTTCAACAATATTTTTTGCATAAATCATTTTCCCCATTGATTTAAATTTTCACATCTATTATATACTAAATCCACAAATATCCTTGGGTTTCTTAACTTTTCTCTATTCCTATAATCTATCTCTGTACTAGTATCATGTTCTTTTAATTCCCATGTCTTTGAATTGTGTAGAATATGTAGTAGGGCAAATAGTGAATTATATGATTTTTTTCCCTCAAGATTTTCTATTTATTCTTCTACATGAAATGTAGTATAATTTTATCAAGTTCTCTGTTAAAAACAAATAAGCAAATAACAACAGCAGAAGCAAACTGTTAGTGCCCTAATTGTGATTCTGATGCACACAGGAGGACCAAGTAGAGGATCCCACAGGACCAGCCAAGAGGGTTTTGGGCTTCACACAGGATAGAAATAAAATGTGAGTCAGAGAAAGTGAAAGCAGAGTTTATTGCATAGCATGAGTGACAGACAGGATAACAGGCAGAGTGTGTGGGAGAGTAGGAAAGGAAAGGAGAATGGGTCTCGTTGTTGCTTGGAGTTAAGGGTTTATATTGGAAAGGCATCTAGGGTACATGTTTCCTCAGGAATCCAGAGTAGGGTCCAATCAAAGGCAAACATCAGGTGAACCATACGTGTTATTCCATAAATTACCAGGAGGGAGGGGATGTAGACTCCAGCCTCAGCTGGGGTTTGTTTGAAGCTCATGTTTGGGATCTGGCTCTTCTTGGACGTGTTAGAAGTTTAGGGCCTAAGACAAAACTCAGAGAATGATTAACTTTCTTGCTTCCCACTTGAAATGGGAACACAGCTTCTTTGGCTCATTCAGAGACAAAATATAGAACATGAGTAAATGGGGCCTACAGAAAAACAGCGGAGCGAGTGAGCCTTTCCAAAATGGAGTCCTTCAATGCCCTGTCTCATTTCCAATAAACACACCAGTAATTTAAGACACATCAGTATCTTTAAATTCTGGATACTTAATGTTTCTAAATTGTTTTATATGTCTACATCAATCCCAGTTAAGGCACCATTGCCCAAAGGGAAATCAGTGCTTCAGAGGACGTGAATTAAATCAGGCCCTGTCCTTTGGAGACAACTAAGATGTATCCCAAATACAGTACTAATTCCTTCCTAAAAATACATTTGTTTTTACATAGTCTTCTTTTAAATATCAAGACCTTACCCTTACTTTCTAGATCTACTGAGTTTATATCTGTGAGCCCAGTGAATTTATCCCAAAAGTTTTGGTTTTCTTTAGGGAGTACATCTGTCTCAGAACAGATTGAGGCTGCCTCCTCAGACCTCCCAATGCCGGCTTTCCCATTCCATAGCATTCTGGTAATAGTAATGATAGTTAACGAGTCCTAGAAGAAACAGTTAAATGCTAGCATTACGTATATTATTGCAATAGAAAGATCTGGCACTTATTCATACCTTGAATGGAATTTCCTGTAGCCAGGCATGTATGTAGCTGAACCGAAAAATTACAGTTTAGGAAAACTCCTTAAAAATATTTATGGGTGGGGAGCTTGGGTGGCTCAGTGGGTTGGGCATCTGACTCTTCGTCTTGACTGAGGTCATGCTCTCATGGTTGTAGATTCAAGTCCAACATCAGGCTCTGCACTTACAGTGTGGAGCCTGCTTGTAATTCTCTCTCCCTCTCTCTCTGCCCCTCTCCCACTTGCTCTTTCTTTCTTTCTCTCAAAATAAATAAATATATTTTAAAAAAACTAAAAAATATGTTTATGAGTGTATGTAACAAGTTAGGAAAATTCTTTTTTAATATGGGTTGTGCAAAGTAAGAAAAATAGTTGCATTTTTGTAATAAATGTAATTCCATTAGCAGTTAAATCCTAACATTGTTCTCCATCCTATTTTCAGTAAAAGTCAAATGCAGAATACCTACTATGATTATTCATTTTTGCTCAGCATACCATGTATCTAGTCAAACTTCCCTGATTTATTTTTTTAAGTTTTTAATGTTTATTTTTGAGAGAGAGAGAGAGAGAGAGAGAGAGACAAGAGTGAAAGTGGGAGAGGGGCAGAGAGAGAGAGGGAGACACAGAATCTGAAACAGGATAAAGGCTCTGAGCTGTCAGCACAGAGCCCAACCCGGGGCTCAAACTCTGGAATGGCGAGTTCATGACCTAGACTGAAGTCAGATGCTTAACCAACTGAGCCACCCAGGTGTCCCCAACTTTCCTGTTTTAAAACAATTTCTGAGAGAGACCTACTAAAGAGATTATATTTCATTGTGTAAACGTTTGATTCTATTTCTTCAGCACTTTAAAATATTCCATCTGACACTGACACGTCTTTTAATTCTAACTTGAAATGTTTGCATTTAGATCAACATATATAATAGCAAAGAATATCCCTTCCTACCTATGAAGATATGCTCTGTGAAAAAAATATACATTATGTGGCTCTAAACACATCGATGAACCTTTATAAAATCAAAGTGAACATTTGTATAGGAGATTTCACTTCTCAAATATGTCGATACTCAAGGGGTTTTAAAAGCAATCATAAATGCCTGAGTTAGAAAGAAAATAAACATTCCTTTCTTGAGGAAGTGATAACTCAAGGGATTAATACTTACCTAGGTCACCAGGTTGAATTCAATCTAGGTGGATATTGATTAGAAGCTGCTGCCATCTGACAGGTACATTGTGACCTACGGCAAACTAAGTTGCTGGTTATAATCTTAATAAAGAAGAGTCAACACCCTAAAACCCACCACTGCAATTAGAATTCACTGGTACCTTCTTAGCAGCATTGGCAGAATATTAGGTTAAAATGGCACCTTTTCATTCTCTCCACCTAACGAGTTGGAGAAAAATGAGGAAATTGGAAAGTGCCATTTTGTATTCAGAGAGCAATAGAAGGCCAAAGACTGAAGCAGACCACGTCACTGAGCCTGCATCCATCCATGAGTTCATCAAACCTCGGGCCACATGCCATATCATGAGAGAAAGAAGGCACAGAAACAACGAGGCAGTTGCAAGCTCTGTTTTTTGAGGGCTGATAATCCAGTAGGAGAGATCACACAGGTACACAGACCGCTGTAGGCCAAGGGAGAAAGATATATGTGCCATAAAAGACAGTAAGTAAAATGCTTTTCCAAGCATTCAGGGGAAGGGGTGATCACTCAGGTTTGTCAGGGGTGCAATCGAAGCATTTGGAGACAGATGGAGAAGCAAAGGGAGGACATAAAAATGGACCACGAAAATCCATCTTTATTCACCCTTCTTATCAACCAACAATTCATTCCACTTATTAGTTCTCAAAAAATAGTATAGTGCTGCATTCTATGTGCTCTTTTAAAAATATACCTCACATTATTTATTTTAAGCAGATTTTTTAAAGTTAATGTGTTTTGAGAGAGAAACCCCATGAGCAGGGAAAGGGGCAAAGAAAGGGGGAGAAACAGGATCCTAAGCAGACTCCTTGTTATAAGTGCAGAGCCTGATGCAGGGCTTGAGCCATGAACTGTGAGATCATGACCTGCGTTGAAGTCAAATTGGCCACTTAACTAACTGAGCCACCCAGGTGCCTCAAAAGTATACTAAACATTATTAATGTTGGTCTTTTAAAAATAGAAATGTAAGTATCATTGATTCACACTTTAAGTCTGCCTGATCTTACAAAAAGAACAAAAAAAGCAGCTCACATAGAAACCAGATTCTGGCAAATATAAAATGATAATCTTAAGATCAGACATACACATATACACACCCCAAGACAAATATACTTGAAAAATAACTAAAAATCATTTCATTCAGCATCACTTAATTTTAGCAATGGTATTTTGACAAATACAAGTGTGTTGTAAAGATATCAAAATGGTAGTTTATTTATATTATGTTCCACTCAAAACACTGTCATTAGCTAGTTGACTTTCTCATGCTCAGAAAAACAACTCCTCACCACAGTGAATTAAATAGTACGTTTCAGTTTGGAGGAAATACTGTATCTTAATAATCAAGACTATGGAAGATTAGTCAAATGATTTTTTTTGGTCATAAAAATGCAAAGACATTCTTTTAAATAAACAATTACGTTAAGATCTAAATAGTTAACCAAATAGCTTAGAGCAAATGTGAACTCTCTTTAGGTTAATTGATGTGTCCCCTGGATAAGAAGTTGGAATCTACATCCACTACGCAACTAAGTTAATTTATAACCAGAGGCAAGAGATCTAACCTCTCAGAGACTCAGATTTTCATCTATCAAATCAAGTGAAGGGGAGTTATTCCAAACCAAAAGTTTTCAAATTTTGTTAAAGTAGGACTCATTTTTTTTTTCACGTAAAGATGATTTGCATCCCACAAATACAATTCAGATATACAAGAAATGTCCGTAGTATGAAGGAGTAAGGATTTGTTCCAGGTCCTGCATGGCCCCAGGGCACACTAGCATACTTAAACTTCCTGCTCAGGATGAGACTAAGAGCTCTTGAAAGGAAAATCATATACAGTTGGTATCGACAGAGCCAGAAATTATAGAAAGGAATGAATTGTTTGTGGCAAGTTGAACACAATAGTGTAACTTACCCTGTAGGGTTCTTAAGGAGATTTAATTAAGTAATATATGAAAAATACCTAGCATGGTGTTTGGCAAATTGGTGGACACTCAGGAAACAATCAGTCCTTCTTTCCCTTTTTCTTGAGCATATCCCAATCCCATCACTCAGCTGCAATAGCATAAGGAACACAAGGTTTTCTATGTGCTAATGATAACAGCTTTCAACAAGAAGACTAAATCATGTGTTCTCAAAGGAAGAAGGAAGCAGTATTACCTTCCAAAGAGCAAAATTTGGTTCTTGATAGGTGAAAAAAATTCTGTGCTTCTTTTAATACATAAACTATAAATATACTGCATAAATTGGTACACAGTAAATCTGTGGTATTATTAGTTCATGGAAGGATAATTAGGAAAACATGTGTATAAAGATTCCTCAGTGAGCATAACTTTAAAAAAAGAAGATTAAAAAACTCTTGCCAAACTATTAGAAATTATTCAGTGAAGAAGAGAGGTGTTGGAAGATTCTGATCCTGTGGGGCCTCCTTGGCTCACAGACAACCATCTTCCCACTGTGTCTTCACACAGCAGAAGGCTCAGGGGGCTCACTGGGGTGTCCTTCTGTAGAAGTGACCTCATCCCATTCAGGAGGGCTCTGCCCTCACAATCTATTCACCTATCAAAGGCCCTACCTCTAAATACTATTTGACTGGGGATTAGGTTTCAACATATGAATTTGGGGGGAACAGGACAGATTCCACAAACTCCACCAATAGTCAGCAACAATGATTGCTTCTGTCTGTGCAAGCCCATATCTGACACCTAAAGAAAATTTCAGAATGCCCTATCGGAATATATCTTCCTTCTCTCTTACTCTTGAGTAGATGGCCATAGGCGTTTGTCTTGTGGAGATCAACTCCTGAGATAGCACTCACGTTTAAAAAAAAAAAAAAGGTCACTGAGTGATTAAAAAAATAGTGATCAGATTTAAATAATTAAACAAAAATATGATCAGGCTTCATACTACATAACCATATTATTAGTGTCCCCATGTAGGGTTATGTACATACAATCATGAACCCCTTCTTGGGCAGCATTTAGAAATTGTCTTTGAGTTTTGAGGAAACTTTAAAGTGAAATGTTGAATTAAATTAAAGTGTAATTTGAATTTGAATTAAACTTAAAATTAAAGGAACAATTACAACAATGACAACCACTTAATTATTACATATAGGGCCATCTGAAGTATATGCATAGTAAGATACCATATCTTGCTTCCAGATACATACAACAATACAATGCATACAGTAGTTACTTGAAGGAGATAAGATTCAATGGACAATAAATATGGCCGGAAACATGGCAATCATGGAGAGAGAGAAAACAGAATGTTTCTTAGGCCCCCAAATTGTTTGATTTTATCTAGAAGATAGTTCTTCTATAGTACGGATTATGAAGTAAGGCTGAAAAAAGTAGATGACTGAGTTTATTGCCTCTCAAAATACAAAATGAAGCAGCAACCTGAAATGAAAAAGTGGCAGCAGATGGCTTCAGATAGAGAGAGAAATATATCCAAACTAGTGGGGCATAAATCCCTTAAAGATGACAAAGAAAAAGATAGGAATAAGTCTTATGTGCTTTTTCATCTCATAAGATCATTCTATTCATTTTCTCTACTAATCTAAAATGTGATGAAATTTGAATAAAGCTGTATCCCACATGTTAAATGTATGCTTCCAGCATTTTCCCCCTTGATATTGGAAAGGTAGCAATCATCACTGAAAAAATATAGAGAAAAATTACTTCTCTACCAACCATCATTAGATAATGGTGGATAAATCTTCTGTCTTGATATACAATTTATGGGTTGTACAGAAAAATGAAATAGGTTTACTCACAGGTATAATCATGAATATTGACACTGATCTATGATATGCACCTGGCATGATTTTCTCAGGTCTCTCCTTCTGGAATGACAAATCATATGTTTGTCCTGTAATTTATAACAGGCCAATTACTTGAGTCCTACCAGTAACATTAGCTCAGTGTGTGATACACCACACCCGTTGTACATTGGCAATCAGCTTTCTGAGCACAAGAGGACTGTGAACATACCTACCAAATAAAACTGTGAGACCATCAACCATCCACCCATGGCCTATGTTCTATTCCTTTTTTCATTAAATATTTAACTTTTTCACAAGAAATTCTATTTCTGTATTCTTGACTAAGGTCCAAGCTATCTATGTTTCATTACTCTCTTCACTGATGAACAAAACAGAACAATCTGTACTGAGTCTTTTTCCCTCCCCAGCCCCAGTCTTGGTTGTGGTAGAGTTGTCACTACTTGCTCTGACTTAAAAGGAATAAAGTTATTTTATTAGCTCTCTAATAATTCAGCATCTTCATTGCATATTGACCCTCTCGTTTGTGTCCAACAAGGTAGTTTCAACTCTGACAGTCTCTTGCTTTTGCATGGATGTTTGAATGGAGACACTCAAGTATAATTTATGTTCCAACTGTGTTTTTTAATAGCCCTTGGTCTACTTGTAAACTGTATGAACTTGGGAAAAGATTCAGTCATTTCTAACTATCAATTTCTTCATCAATAAACTGATAATTCTGGAGAATAAAACGTTTAAAACTCAACTATGAACCCAAACTTCAGTGAGAACTTTATGTACAAAAGAGGAAACATCAGGAATTAGCAGGGAAAGAAGAGATTGTTAAATAAATGGGATTGACATAATTAGCACTTGATAAGAAAAATATAGGCCTACAACAATCATAACTTGGATAATAATAATAAGGTAGATACTTCTGAAGCTGAATAAACAGTAAACATTTGAAACTTGCTGTCATGACTTTTATACTTAAAAAATGAATAGTAATTTGGCATTAACAATTATCCAAGGAATTGTCATGAAGGAAAAATAAGACAGCAGAGAGATTAATACAGAATTAAGATTATTTATAGTCCCTTATATATTTTTTGCTAGCTGTGAGAATATTAATTTCATTTTCATTGACGTGAAATAGCATTTAAGAAAAAATTTAAAAAGGATTTTATTTTGAAAGATTTTTACTTTTGGAGTTTTCATATATATTCTGAATTCATATGAATATATCCATTGGGAAAAATACTGAGATATATAACCCACTAGCATCTCAAGAAAGAAAAAGAAATTCTCATAGTGCAATAAATACTAAATAGATCAATATACTTAAACACTGGTATCTTTCATTTATTGTCAGAAGGGCTTCAGCTCAAAAATTCTAAAAATGAAGAATTTATTGCAAAAGTAAAATGTGTATCATATTTTTAAAAATCCATGGATCAAGATGCAGTACTTCTAAATCTAAGATTATAACCCTAATAAGTAGTCAAATAGCTTCAAAAACTAATTTATTAACTTAATAATAGCCTGAACTAGATTACATTCATCCAACTCTATTTTGAATGAAATATGACTGGACCTAAAATGCAGGCCTCCCTGAAGTATTGATGGACAACAAAGCAGATAGCTGACATTTCATTTCCACCACGGAGCTAACAACCTTCTCCATTCTACATCATATCTATCTTTCATAAGGACAAAACTAAATCCATTGCTGCAAATGAATACTGTCATTATAACATTATGTGTCAAGAATTATTCAAGCTTGACTAAATCACATAGTCCATACTAAATTTGTTGAACACTGTTTATCCATTTCAGGTTTGTTCTAGTTCAAGTAACTCCGTACTAGGGATAACATATATTATAAAATAACTGCAAGATATAAAGCCTACTGGTAAACTTCTAATGTGCATCATTACAAAATACGGTAGATGTAAGTTATTTTTGCAGTATCCCAGATTCTGTGTCTAGTGGCAATTGTTTCAAATTATGAACCTTAAAATGCCAATGGTTTTCCTTATTTATTGTGTTGTAGTTTCATACAAGCATATTTTATCATGGTTCACAAATTCATCAAACTGAAAGATATCTAAAAATCATCCACAGTCATCAGAATAGTACAGGTAATGCTGTTATAACAAATTACAAAAGAACCTCATTGCTTAATCCAGTGAGCGTTCATCATTCAAGCAAAGTCTAGATAATTCCCCTGCACAGCTGTCCCCAATGAGGTGGTTTAGCAAGTGCCTTCAGTCTCTTGTCACCTCTACCTCAATATGGACTTCCGTATCCTTGTAGAAGGGACCCAAACTGATTCTTGCCACTCTATCTCCCCTATCATTACTCACAGAAGTCCTATGGTCACTCTTAACTTCAAGGGAGACATGACTGTATTTCAGAATGAGGCCAAAAGCAGAAAATAGGCAAGCATTAGGAATGTTGACCACATCAATCTAATTCAATGCTGTAATTTTCTGGCTAACCAACCTGAGACGAGAGTAAAGTCACAAGATTAGCAGACAGCAGAAATGGAATCATAACATTGTTCACTACTAATTTCATCAAATTAGGGAATCATAAAAATTGTAGCTCTTAATCTGGTTTGGTAATAACAGAACACTTTTTACTTTTTTTCCAGTTTTATTGAGGAATAATTGACTAACATCACTGTGTAAGTGTAAGGCATACACCATAATATTTTGACTTACATATGTCGTGAAGGGATTGCAATAGATTCAGCTAACATCTGTCTTTGGATAGAGATACAATAAAAATAAAAAATAAAAAAGGAATAAAAAATATTTTTCTCCCTGTGGTGAGAACTCTTAAAATTTACTCTCTTAACAGCTTTCCTATGTATTATATAGCAGTGTTAGCTCTAGTCATGATGTTATGCATTACATCCCTAGCACTTACTCGTCCGATAACTGGAAGTTTGGGTCTTTTGACCACCTTCCTCCAATTCCCTCTCTCCCCATTCCCTGCCTCTGGTAACCACAACTTCTATCTCTATGAGGTTTGTTTGTTTGTTTTCTTTTTTAAAATTCCAGTGTTTTCATCTGGGAGTTTCACAAGGTCAGGTCTTACATTTAAATCTTTAATCCATTTTGAGTTATTTTTGTGGGTGCTGTTAAGATATAGGTCCAGGGGCACCTCCGTGGCTCAGTCAGTCATTCTTGATTTCAGCTCAGGACATGATCTCACAGTTCAGTTCATGGGATCGAGAGCTGCACTTCAATCTCTCTGCCCCTCTCTCTGCCCCCCCCACCCCGTTTCTCTCTCTCTCTCCCCCTCCCTCTCATTCTCTCTCAAAATAAATAAATAAGCTTTAAAAAAGATATGGGTCCAGTTTCATTCTTTTGCTTAGGAATATCCAGTTATACCATCACCATTTACTGAAGGGACTGTGTTTTCTCCATTGAGTATTCTTGGATCTCTTCTCAAATAGTAGTTGACTCTGTATGCTTGGGGTTATTTCTGGGCTCTTGATTCTTTTCTGTTGGTCTACTTATCTGTTTTTATGCCACAACCTTACTGTTTTGATGACTGTAGCTTGACAGTACAGCTTGAAACCAGGAAGTATGATACGTCATGCTTTGATCTTTCTCAGGATGTTTTTGGCTATTTGGGGCTTTTGAGGTTCCATATATATTTTAGGAGTGTTTTTGTTTTTTACTTCTGTTAATAAGGCCATTGGAATCTTGAAAGTGATTGCATTTAATCTGTAGATGGCTTTCAGTAATAGTGACATTTTAACAATATTAATTCTTTCAATCCATGAAGACAGGATATATTTGTGTCTTTTTTTATTCCATCAGTATCACTTAGTTTTCAGCATAGAAATTGTTTACCTCTTTAGTTAAATTTATTCCTAAATATTTTATTGTCTTTGCGGTTACTGTAAATAGGATCAATTTCTCTTTTTTTTTTTTTCAGAAAAATACTTTTTATTGTATAGAAACACTACTGATTTTTGTATGGTAATTTGTATCCTGCAGCTTTGAATTCACTGATTTGACAGGCTTTTGACTGAGTCATCAGAATTTTGTCTATATAAAATCATATCTGCAAATACAGTTTTACTTCTTACTTTCCAATTCTGATACCTTCTCTAATTTTTTTCTATCTTTTCTATCTTGCCTGATTGTTCTACTGAGGACTTTCAGTACTTTAATAGGAGTGGTGAGAGTGGGCACCCATGTCTTGTTCCTAATGTTGGAGAAAACACTTTTATCCTTTCCCATTCAGTATGATGTTAGCTGTGGGCTTGTCATATACTGTCTTTATTATGTGAGATATTCCTTCTGTGACTCATTTAGTGAGAGGGTTGTCATGATTGGGTGTTGAATTTTGTGAGTGCTTTTTCTGTGTCTATTGAAAAGATAATAGGATTCTTTTCTTTTGTTCTGTTAATGTGACATATCACAATGATTGATTTACATATTTTAAAACATCTGCATTGCAGATGAATCCTGTTTGATTACAGTGAATGTGGTATTTTATTAAGAAATTTTGCATCTAGGGGTGCCTGGGTGGTTCAGACCCTTAATTTTGGCTCAGATCATGATCTGTTGGTTCATGAGTTGGAACCCTGTATCAGGCTCTGCACTGATGGTGTGTAGCCCGCTTGGGATTCTTTGTCTCTCTTTCTCTGCCCTTCCCTCATTCGGTCACAATCTCTTTCTCTCTGTAAACAAATAAACAAATAATAAGTTAATTAATTAATTAATTTAAAAAAAAGAATTTTTGTATCTATATTCATCAGCGATACTGACCTATAGTTTTCTAGTAGTGACCTTTTCCGGTTTTGGTACCAAGATAATGTTGAGCTGGTAAAATGAGTTTGTCAGTATTCCTTTCTTTTTAATTTTTTAGAAGAATTTAAGAAGGAGAATTGATGTTAGTTATTTAAATGTTTGATAAAATGTACCAGTGAAGCCATCTGGGCCCGGGCTTTTCTTTGTTGGAAGATTTTGGATTACAGATTTGATCCCCTTACTAGTAACTGGTCTATCCAGTGATTCAGTCTTGGTAAATTGTATGTTTCCCAGGATTTGTTCATTTCTTCTAGGTTGTCCAGTTATTGGCCCGTGGTTGTTCATAGTAGCCTCTTGTGATTCTTTGAATTTCTGTGGTATCAGTTGTAATGTTCACCTTTTTCATTTTTAACTTTATTGGTTTGGGTTCCTTCTCTTTTGTCCTTGGTTAGTCTAACTAAGGATTTGTCATTTTTGTGCATCTTTTCAAAGAATCAACATGTAGTTTGGTTAATCTTTTATACTAATTCTCTGTTCTCTGCTTCATTTATTTCTGCTCTAATCTTTCTTATTCCCTTTCTTCTGCTAACTTTGGTCTCAGTTCATTCTTTTTTCCTTCTTTAAGACATAGACTTGGGTTGTTTATTTGGGACATTTCTTGCTTCTTAATGTAGGCATTTGCTATGAATTTCTCCCTTAGAACTGCTTTTGCGGCATCCCAATTCTGGTATGCTGTGTTGCCATTTTCATTTGTCCCAAGAAACTATTATTTCCCTGAGAGCTACCCTTAACCTTGGATATGAATTCATCCTCCTGTCTGTGTTTAGCACAGGAAGCCTTCATGCCAGCCATTAGCTTTGCTCTGGAGGCTGTCAGGTCTCCTTCCTGCCTCTCAGGAAGTGTGAGTGTGCTGGGCTGCATAGCTTCTAGAAATTGTCACCAGCCCTTGAGGCCAGGTAGGGCTGAAAGTCACTCTCCACAGCAGTGGGGCTGGGCCTCAGCACCTTGCCTGGGCATGGGCAAACCACGCTTTAAGGCTGGCAGAACTTTTCATTTGAAGATCCGTAGCAAGCAGATCTGCGCCCCACAGCGTTTCCTAGTCAGCATGTACCCCCAGCCTGGTTTGGTACGTGAGCAAAGCCACCAGTTAAGATTACTACTTGGGCACTGCAGGTGTGAACTCTGTCTGCCAAGATCTGTGTGCTGGTTGTTGCAAACTCCTCCTCATTTCTCCATCACGGTCAGATTCCCCTACAATTCCCATGTTGTGGGGGAGAAGGGGCTCCCAGAAGGTGACCCACAATTCTGGGGGTGACTAGTTGTCCTCGCTGGTTCTCTTTTCACAATGGAGGAATCAAAAGCTCAAGGAAGACCTCTCCATGTGGTGCTTCTCTGTCCTGAAGGAGGGGCAATGCGATCAACACTTCTCTTACCCTCCTGTTGCCTGTCTGGGTTTTTCAGGTGAGAGGCAGTGTTTCAGCATCATCACAGACTTCTAAGATCCTCTCAGTGGCATCTTTTTCTTGAATAGGTACTAGTTCTTCTTGTGAGTGGAACAAAGTCAGCAATGACCTATGCTGCCATATTTGTGATGTCTACTTTTTTTCTTTTTACTGAAATACTAAAATAGGAATCCAAAATGAATTTTTTGGAAGTGAGGATCATCCAAGATATGACATCCTCTAGGTAATGTCAAAATAGCCACCACAAACATAGGTAATGGCAATTACATTATATAACAAATCTCCAGTGGGCTGGATAAAGACTTTGCCCCTCTTTCTGTTATCAGATACCTTCTCCACATCATAGAGCGAGACAGGGGCCCAGATGACTCATTGACTATCACTCAGTGCAACCTCCTTAATACTTACCATGTAGTCTTCTGAGAATAGTAGATACATACTACTATTTCCAGACATCAGGCAGACTTTTAGGTCTTTAGAAGATTATAGATGTTTTGTTTAATCTGGAAGCAAAATCAAATTGTTATGGTGCTGCTTCCATTTTCTTTGTATAAACATCACAAAACTATTTAGATATAAAATCAATCTAACTAGGACAAGTTGGCCAAGCCTAAACTGGATACACCTCACAGACAACAAAATATGGTCATCAGGGGTAAGAAGTAAAATTAAGCACTTGAATTTTTGTATCTCATAACATGAACAATTGGATAAAGAACTAAGAGTTCCTATTAAGAGATTAAGTGCATTATTTAAATGAAACTACTACCAAATGTTCTTAGTCTGTAGAAACAAAGAAAATCATAAAAATGTTGTTCATCTATTTATATTTGGTTTACTGTGTCAGTAAATTGTATCCATGTTCATTAATTTTCATTCTGAAAATAAAAATCCAAAAAAAATACAATAAAGTCACAAATAGTGAATTTCAGAAACATTCTTGTTTTAGGGGACTAAAACCTCCCATTCTCCAAAGTCATTTTGGGAATCTCAAAGTCAATATAGCATAGTAACAATAGATATACTTATAATGACAAACCTATAATAATACAAAAATTTATAGAGACATTTGAAAAACTACTTCAATTAACTGATGTTATAGGAATGCTGTCAATGAAATACTGTTTTCCTGTTATAGTCTCAGGCCCTGATATTACATATAAGTCTGATGGGCCCAAATTCATGTAATAGTCATTATGGTAGATAGAAGAGTAAATAGGCTATAATGCCAAAGCTTAAATAAAATCTAGAAACACTGTTTCCTAACTCATGGTTAAAATGAAAAAACTAGGGCATCTGGGTGTCTCAGTCAGTTACGTGTCCAACTCTTGATTTCAGCTCAGATCACGCATGATCTCACAGTTATGAGATAGAGCCCCACACTGGGCTCTACGCTGTGAGCACAGGGCCTGCTTGGGATTCTCTCTCTTCCTCTCTCTGCCCCTCGCTTATTCACATACACACACTGTCTCTCAATATAAATAAATAAACTTTAAAAAAATGAAATGAAAACTAACTAAATGTCTCATTCTAATGCAATAACTAGTAGTAGTAGTAATAATAATAATAATAATAATAATAATAATAATGCAATAACTAGCAGCAAAGGGAACTTGTTATAGTGAGGCCAAAGCAGTGAGGAAGCACAGAAGATTCTAAAGTAATATTTCATGTGTACCGTTGAAGTATAAAATAAATTATCTTCTCTCTGAATACAGTTGACCCTTATACAACATAAGTTGGAACTTCACAGGTCCACTTAGATGTGAAATTGTTTTTCAATAAATACAGTACAGTAAATGTATTTTCTCTTTCTTATGACTTTCTTAATATTTTTTTCTCTAGCTTACTTTGTTGTAAGAATACAGTATATAATGCATGTAATATAAAAAACACATTTTACTTAATTGTTATGTTATTGTTAAGGCTTCTGGTCAACAATCAGTAGTTAAGTTTCAGGGGAGTCAAACGTTTTACATGGATTTTCAACTGCATGCAGCCAGCACCTCTAACCTCACATTGATCAGGGTCAACTATATTTTGAAAGGAAAAATGACTCTTGGAAAGGGTATGACAGAAGGCTGAAAATCAAGCTGTAACAAAATGTACATCTTTTACTGATTATGGAAATAACAGTGGTGCACCACAGAGAGAGGAGTCGGCCCCAACAAAGAGGAGTATTTTATCATGTAATTATTTACAGATACAGGTGTATGGCAATGATAAAAAGCAGAAAGACTTTTTGTTGGTTTTATTTTTATCTAAATTACCTATAGACATGTATCCTTTACTGCCTACATCAGAGACCAACAAGCTATTCAGTTCCTTACTGATAAGGGCTCATTCAAGGGTGCCTGGGTGGCTGAGTCAAGTGTCAGACTTCAGGTCAGCTCATGATCTCACAGGTCATGGGTTCCAGTCCTGCGTTTGGTTCTGTGCTGACAGCTCAGAGCCTGGAGCCTGATTCAGATTCTGTGTCTCCCTATTTATTCCCCTCCCTCTACTCACACTCTGTCTTTCTCTCTCAAAAACAAATAAACGTTAGAAGATCATAATAATACAGACATTCACTCAAGAAATAGTTTTTCAGAGTCTAATAGCTCTTGATCCTTGTGTTCATTACAGAGGATGGAAGAATGGCCATGAGAAAGTCTGCTCGGTTAACTAATGGCATGAAGAGATCACAGAGGAGTTAAAGGGTGCTAACAGTGCAGTATGGTAAATGCTGAGATGAGTGCTCTGGAAATATATAAGAAAAACATAGAGGAGGCATCTTGAAAGAAATAATACTTACTTTCAGATACAAAAGATGAGTAGGAGGTAGACAGAAGAGATGGCACACATTCTCCAAAAACCATACATGTCAAAAAAAGAAAGTAAATAAAACCACCTACAACCAACATCTATAACATAAATAGGGGACAGAAAATATTACAAATGCTATTTACATGTAAGTGGGAGAACATGTACAAAGCACGATGACCCAGATTTGAAGTCTATATCTGAGCAGACAGACAGAGACATCCCAGGCAACAGGAGAAAACATCAGGATGCAACACAGAAAAGAACTCCCTGCTCCCAGCATAGAAACACTGAACTAAGAAGAGATCTAAAATCTAGGCGGTAGAGAGAAAGGACTTTAACATGTGTGTATTCAGACATGGCCATTTGGGACAGGCATCTTTTCTAAAAGAGAAACAAGTAATTTGGAAAGAGGTGGGGGGATATTCTTAAGAAGTTTACTGGTGACATGAAGAAGAAGTAAGATCTGAAAATTAAGAATAATATGTAAGCAAAAGAATGTCACAGAATTCAAAGACATAGTAATACCCCATCCTCCACCAAATGATTTTAACCTTCTTCTATCCAGGACACTGTACACTCACTGCACACTGTACCAGCAGTGGGTTCCCTTGCGCTAAGTTCACTAGCAAAATTTACACCACCACCCCCAGCATCTATTATTGCTGGTCAAGGAATGTTTTAAGCCTTTTAAATGAGTAGAAAAATTATAAAATTCTATTTGTTCTCTTGTTATCTAAGGTAACTAGGCCCTTTCATAAATCTAACTCAGGGACACAGAGAGGATTCATGGATACAGTGTCCTGCACACCACTGCTCATCTCACCAGATACTGTCTTAAGTATGTGCACTCCATCAATAAATATGACAAGATTTATACTATGGTGATAAAAATTATAGTTGATAGCTCATTCATAGTAGCTCTTACAGTATATGTTTTTTAAATCTAAAAAATTAAATCTCTAAGCCTCGTTGGTTTCACTGGAGACCTCTACCAAAATTTAAAGAATTAACACCAATTCTACACAATTCCTCCTAGAAACTAAAAGAAGAAAGAAGACTCTCCTATTACTTCAACAAAAGCACTGTTCCTCTGGTTTTAAAACCAAAATCAAAGAGTACCAAATTAGAACGACAGTGACATATCTTCCAAGAATATAAATATAAAAATTCTTACCAAAACATTAGCAAATAGAATTGAAACATATATGAAATGAATTATATGTCATAACCAAAAGGGATTTATTCTAGGCATGCAAGGATGGCTCAATATTCCAAAAAGAGTAATTGTTATCCACCATCTTAACAAGCTGAAGAAGAAAAATCACATATTTATATAAATTGTTGCAGTAAAAACACTGGAAAAAATTCAACATTTATGCATGACAAAATCTCAGAGGAAATAGAAAGACAGGTGAATTTCTCAATTTGATAAAGAGCAGTGTATAAAAATCCAATAAATAGCATTAAACCTAGTGATGAAAGATTGAATACACTCTTCCTAAGATTAGAAACATAGTAAAAATGCTGCCCTCACTAACTTATTAAATAAACAAAGAGCTGGAAGTCCTAGATGATGAAAAGAGGCAACAAAAGGAAATAAAAGATATACAGATCTGAAAGGAATAATTGAAATAATCAAACTGTCTCTATTTTCAGATGGCATGATTGTCTATAAGGATAACAACCACACTCCAACAATTGAAAAGTGTGTTCAGCAAGGTTATATAAGTAAATATATAAAAAAAAATTTATTTATATAGGGTAGCAATGAACATATGAACACTAAAATTAAAAATACAATGTTATTTACAATATTCAAAAAATGAAATAAATGTAAATTTAACATAATATGGAGAGGATTTATATGCTGAAAACTATACAACACTGATGAAAAATCTAAAGAAAATCAAATAAATCAATAAGCATCCTGCTCATGGCTTGGAAGAGTCAATGTAGTAAAGTTGTCAGTTCTTTTCAAATTAATATACAGATTTAATATAATTCCTTTCAGAATGTCATGAAGATTTTTCTGTACATAAAAACAGTACTATTCTAAAATGTATACTGTATTTGAAAGGAGCTAGAATGACTAAAATAGTTCTGAAAAGAACAAAATGGAATAAATCAGTCTCCCCAATTTCAAGACATTTTATATAGCTACAATAATAAAGACTGTGGGAGTGTCTGAGTGGCTCAGTTGGTTAAACATCTTGTTTGACTCTTGTTTTCTGATGAGGTCATGGTCTCAATTCATGAGTTCAAGACCCACATTGGGCTCCATGCTGACAGTGCAGAGCCTACTTGGGACTCTATCTCTTTCCCTCTCTCTGCTCCTCTGCTGTTTGTGCTCTTTCCCTTTCTCTAAAAATAAATAAACTTAAAAATAATAATAATTATAATAATAAAGACTGTGTGATATTGGCAGATGGATCAACAGACAGAAAAATGAAACAGGATAAACAACAAAAAGGGGGGAAAAGGCATCCAGATTGATAAGGAAGAAGTAAAACTTTCAGTATTTGCAGATGAGATGATACTATACATGGAAAATCTGAAAGACACCACATAAAAACTACTAAAACTGATAAATGAATTCAGTAAAATTGCAGGATACAAAATCAATATGCAGAAATCTGTTGCATTTCTACATACTAATAATGAAGTAGTAAGGTCTTTCTCTTTCCCATGCCTTTGATCTTTCCATAGATTATGCTTCCTGAAGAATAATTTTTTGCTACTTGTAAATACTTAAGGGATAAAGGTCTCTGGATTTATTTTTTTTTAATGTTTTTTATTTATTTTTGAGAGACAGAGACAGCGCTAGCAGGGGAGGGTCAGAGAGAGGGGGAGGTACAGAATCTGAAGCAGGCTCCAGTCTCTGAGCTAGCTGTCTGCACACAGCCCGACGCGGGGCTCAAACCCACAAACCGTGAGATCATGACCTGAGCCAAAGTCGGACGCTCAACCGACTGAGCCACCCAGGCGCCCCTCCAGGTACCCATTTTAAAGCCGAAGAAAACTGAGGCTGAAAGAGGTCTAATTGGTAACCTGCCCTCGGTCGCGGAGCGATGAGCTAGCCAAGATAGGAATACAGCTGACTCTCTCCACAGCTCAGGACTCTTAAGCCACCACTGTTCTATTAGTATGAATTCCATTTGTTTACACGTTTACCGAATAAATGATTTACTTCATAGTTCACATAATGGATTTCATGCAGTTCTGAAAGTCCCATCACGCAAGAGCCACCGGGTCTGGAGCCTGGGGGAGGGAAGAACGTCAATGGAGACCGGAAGCTCAATGAAAAGCCGGTTCAGGGAGTTTAAAAAACCACTTCTGGAAAACCCGGTCCCGGGGGTTGGCCGACGTCACCTGCATCTGCTGAGAGTGCCCACCAGGACCAGCCGGACGCCGCGCCGCACCCCTCTCGCTCCTGGATTTATTTTTTTAATCAGATTCAGAAATGTTAGGGAATCTCTTTAATATTGACAAATTTATACCATGGGTATATGGTTTTTGTTTTTTATTCATTATTATAACTGAAAGAAAACAAATCTCTAGATATAATTTGGAAACTTCTTTTTTTGTGGGGGGAGGGACAAACGGAGAGGGGGAGAGAATCTCAAGCAGGTTCCATGCCCAGTGTGGAGACTGATAGGGCTTGATTTTACCACGGTGAGATCATGACCTAACCCAAAATCAAGAGTCAGGTGCTTAACCCACTCAGCTACCAGGCGCCCTCATTTGGAAGTTTTAGATGCTCTACATCTGTTTTCTTTTTTCTTTTCCTTCCCCCCCTTCATCAAAGTAGCACAATAGTCTAGCAGGCAACACTCGATTTGAAGTTTGAAGATATGTAAGTGGTATTGAAAAATGGCTCAAAATTGTCATAATTTAGAGAAATGCAGCTTTGACAAAAATACTGATATACGGGTTAGAAGAGTAAAACCATACCACAAAGTCTTACCAAAATAAAAAATTAGATAAAGACCAAATTGCAGTCATTGCCCACATTAATGAGACTTTGATATCTCAATCATAAAATACATGATTGAAATCAATCAATCATAAAATACATTGAAAACAATGATAGAGGGGCACCTACGCGGCTTAGTTGGTTAAGTATCCGACTTCAGCTCAGGTCATGATCTCATGGTTCATGATTTTGAGCCCAGCGTTGGGCTCTGTGCTGACAGCTCAGAGCCTGGAGCCTGCTTTGGATCCTGTGTCTCCCTTTTTCTCTGCCTTTCCCCTTCTCATGCTCTCTCTCTCAAAACTAAAATAAAACATAAAAAAAAACTATGATAGAGTCAGAGACAAAGCCATCTAATAAGAACGTGTAAAATATCAATAACTTGGTAGTCACATACAAAGGAAGATATTTCATATGGTTTAGTTGACCTGTCATCAAGTTGGAGCTTCAGTGTTTTATTTATGGGACAAAAAAAAAAGTTCAATATGTTTTCAAACATTGTGATGGATGCCAGTAAACAGCAGCAGTAGAAACCTATTAATTCAACCCACTTATTTTCTTTAAAATGTGGCAATATTAAACTGAATGAAAAAAATCATAATAAAAATTTTAAAACTCTTCTATAATAAGACAAGTCTAACATGGCTAACCACCCCAAGAAATAATGTCAAAGAAGAAAGGCTAAGCCATCACAGAAATGAATGGCACTTCTTAAATGATAAAGAATTTTTAAAATGTAGTCCACAGTGATAAGATAGTATAGCAATGATTTACAAGCTGAAAGAATGTTCTTAAACAATGTCAGAGGGAGCCAGGCAGCAGGGGAACATTTGCTTAATGGGGACTCTTAACTAAGTAATATAAACTATTGATCAGATGGTAAACTGATCTGAAAGAAAATCATTTCCATATATCTTATGTCTCAGATAAATTCAGTGTTGAAGAACGTCTGAGCAACTGGCATTGGTAAGTGGCAAAAGTACAAAGTAACCTGAGCCAATCCCCCAGCTCTAGGCAATGCTCCACTTAACATCCATTCTTCAACTCTTCAGTACCTGGCAATGGTAGGGAAAAAAGTGTAATAATTCTGTGTTGCCGGAGAATAATGCTGATGATCCAAAGATACATAAACTCTTGTGAGAATCCTTATTCATACCTTTCCCCTCTGTTTCCTAAAATATTTAATACTCAAACAAGCCCATTTCAGCCAGGCAAATCTTGGACTAGCCACATACTTAAAAGTATTTGAGAAACACACACATACACACTCAGCATATGGAAAATTGAGAGTGAAGGTGACAAGTTATTGTGTTTGTAGATTTATCAGCAGCACCCAGCACAATAAACCATCCAAACCTCTATGCCAAATTCTCGGATGTGATAAATGACAATCATTTGGTAGAGCTAACCTGAAGACTTTTTTAAACCAAAAGTAGGGAAATACCTTGCACCATTGGTGAAGAAAAGAAAAAACAAACATTGTAGGAATCTAGTCTTCCCCACTTTCCTTATTTGTATCTTTCTTTCTCTCTTTCTCTCCTTCTTTCTTTATTTCATCTCTCTCTCTCTCTCTGCCTCATTTTTTATTGTTCAATTCTGAAATATCAGAATTTAGATTTTCATTTACATGGATTTGCATCATTGGGTAAAAATGTTCCTATCAAATCAACAAATTAATGCAACATTCTTCCAATATTGTACACTAGAATTACAATTTATAAGATTTTTTTAAAAAGATCCCAGTAAGGGTCATTGAATTGAGTCACGACAAATCAGTTACAAACTTAACCTCTATTACGTTCAAATGTGAATCCTATAATATTCCATTTCTTTAGATATAACGCCTTGTTTAAAGTTAGAATCCAATGTCAAATTAGTATAACAAGAAAGAATTTTCAAGGCAGAGAGAAAATCCAGCATTAGGGAATCTTTGACATTCTTTTGTGTGCTTCTGTGGTTAGAGAGCATACTGGCAGTGTATGAAAACAAATTGCATTTACCAGGAGAATGTGTTATGTTTTTTGGCTCTGAAATGGTCATTGCTTTACTTCTTAGGATAATTTTGAATGACATCTCTACATCGTATTAGTACATTAACTGCAAACACATTTTCAAAAAGTAGTAAGAAGTTTGCAGAAATCAGAATGATGATTTCCTGCAATTCAATTCAATTGTTAGTCCAAATGAGAGACTAAGGACAATGTGCATTGGCTTGTTAGGACCATTATTAAATAGCTCTGGATTTAAAATGTTAATACCAGTTTTGAAATGAAGTTAATGAGTTTCTTTCAGGTCACACAATTAGCCCTGTTCGATTAGCCTCATACCTTTCCTAAAGAGGGGCAGAAAGAAGAGAGAGAAGGGAGTTGAAACCTTGCCTGTGAACATCCAAATGGGCTTCCCGGAACACTCTGTGACTCCAGAACGCAAGAACCGTGGATTCTAGAAGCGTTCTGCCACGGGAATACAAGTAGGCTCAGCTGAAGAAGTACAGTATTTGTAGTGCAGAAGGTAAAATGGTTTCTCCTTGCCCTGCCGCAGAGGTCTGTGGGGGATAGATGGTTGGCGCTCCCCAAATATCCATGTGCTACTCTGTATTTCTCCCAGTCCTCTCTTACAGGTCCCTTGAGACCACGTGACTAGTGCCGGATCAGGACAAGTGAGCGGAAATACCGTCTGTGACTTCCGGGTCAGAGCAATTAAGAGCCAGTATGCTTTTTTAATCTACTTCTTTCCTTCAGCAGCAAGGAAGGGAAGTAGCTCACATTTTTCATGTTTCCAGGGCTGCCCACTTACATCCTCGGCAGAGAGAAAAATACGTTTATTATGTTAAGTCACTGAAATTGCTGGGTTTACTTCTTGCCATATCCTGCACTAGGCTTAGCCTAACTAATTGACCCTGAATAATCTGAAACAGTTGACATGAATCAGTTTACAAATTCACAGTGTATAAGAGATACAGCTTTTTTTTTTCACTTATTTACTCATTTAATAATTTTATTTTCTATAATTAGATTGATGTTCAGGCCATGCCCATCATGCTAGGCATATATAAAACTTGAGTCTTTCTTGACTGTCATCTCCTCTCCTGCTCACCACCATCCCAGTCCAAAGCCCCAGGGCTTACAGGGGTTGAAAGGCGCCAAGCCCTTGAGTCCCTGTCTCCCCATGCTATGTCACAATGTCCAACCTCAAAGCCAATGGAACCTTTCATATCTAGATGCCCTCTCCTTGTTTATTATACATTCATGTGAGGGCCACATGTGTCACTCCTGGTTTAGCTGTCCCTGATTCTTGGCTGGGACCCTCTGCTCCTGGATCTCCTCTTTGAGATTGTGGCATGTCCTAGACACAGCTGCCACATGCACCTGCCCACTCATCCCTCCTCCACGCTGCTTGGGAAGAACTTACTCTTTGTCCAGGAAGAGCTACTGTCCGCTCATGCCTAAGACACATTATCCATTCCCCAAATTATCTCTCTGCTCCATTCAAGGACTTAACAATTTTGAAAACAAAACCAGAGCCAACTGTTGAAGGCAAGCAATGGAAAGGGGTAGAAATAGCAGCTGGGAAAAGAAAATAAACAAACATAGATTAGGATTTCTAAAAATGTTATGTTGCTACACAGTTCCTGAATGACTTCTTTTTTTTTCTCATTTCCTAGAAGACATTTTTATATTAAATGCATATGTGACATGCCTATCAGCCTTAATGTGTGCTCTGAGTCTTTACTGTCCCTCAGGTCTTCTCACCCACTTAAAGTGCAGCCAAAATAATCATCCCATTTTATAGAAATGCCCTCTGAAAATCTCTTCCAACTTGATTCATGTTCCCTCACCATTCCAAATGTATCTGTATCCCAGGACCCAGGCCAAAGACCATTCTCTCCTAAAGGCCTTTCCTCACACTCTCTGCTACAAATACAAACAGCCCCCTTTTCAAACAGAGCACTTTGTGTTCTGAGAGTGTGCCAACTGAGTGAGATGGAGCAAATTACTTCCAACCTCTTCTTTGTGAAAGGTGGCTAACAGATGTCTACTTCATGGCATTATTGACAGGATTAAATATACAGGGTCTTGTTGTCTGGACAGTCTCTAAACTATGATAAGCATTCGGTAAATGGCAATCATTAATATAATAATAGTAATCATACTAAATAATATGTTTTATGGTATTTATTTCAACTTCTTTTACAGTAAGTGTTTGCCATTTGAGCTTTCTCTTGTGGAAACTGCACTATCTAGAGATATATATTCCCATGACTCTTAACACGGTAATCCATAAGTAATTATTTAATAAATAAGTGAATAAATTAAAAGGATAATTCAGTGATGGGGCTCAGCTTTGTTCAGTACCTGTGAGTCCAAATAACGGAACCGAGGTCTCCGTCCAGACCATTGTTCCTAGGAGGTTACCCTTTCCCAAAGCATGATTAGCCACCAAAATATTAGGTCTCCAATCACTGCAAAATCCCAGTTGCCACAAAACCTACAGTTTTGTGTGAAATCAGCTGCCACCCTGAGGTATTCAGTCCCCATGGCCTCTGTCCCATAGGACAAGTTGTGGGTAAGAATCCAAACCTCACAGGCGTCCTTTGCCTGTTGGACACATCCCCCAATGTGATCTCATCAGCCGTTTATTGTCCAGCTCCCAAGTCTCTTGATTGTGTTTTGAAACTGTCAGGCTCTTACGAATAAGCCCTTATTCGTTCTCTGCTCTGAACAGGTCTTCACCTTCTGGGTCTAACAGAAATGCAGCTGTTCTCTGAGGAAAATGCCCATCCACACCCTTTAGGCAAAGGTGTTGTTTTTTCCTCATTCTTACCCCATGCAATTCAGGGAGACAAGAGGGGTATCTCTTACCGAAGTGACCATTTAAAACTAGGATGCTTTTGATAGTAAAAAAGGGATGCTAAAAATCGTACCAAAGCAGCAACCTTGAACTGCCTCAGGCAATTATTCACCATTGCCACATCCAAATGGTTTCTCTCCTTCAGCCTTCAACCATTTTATTTTCTTTGATGTGTATGTCATCATACTTTGACAGTCCTTTGCTTCTCTAGTTTTTCTCTTTTTCGAAAGTACCAGTTTCCTCTTCATTGCAGAATAATCCAGCAATGATTCCAGCAACTCGGTGACTGCCTTCCTCTCATCCGTGACTCCTGTCATAACGGCAACACCCTGAATTCCAAGTTGCCTGACATCCTTATCTCCACTGATCCTTTTTCTCAGCTCACCCTTAGCCTCCCACTCACCTGCTCAGCCCCTGGGCCTGTAATGCACCAATAATACACACCAGTTACAAATACAGATTTTAAACATAACATTAACCTACTGTCCTCTCAGATCAGTGAAAGTATTCCTGCTCCAAAATGTATGTAACATTGTGAGAACTGGAACCCACTGAGCACCCTCCCACCAGCCAGCACTGTATTCACGTCTGTGCTTCTCTTCCTACGTACCCTGGTTCCATGGTCTAGCATCGTATCTACTCCTTCATAAGTGTGTTTAGCCAGCTTGCCATCATTTACCTCCATTGTATATCCCTGGAAATTGTCAGCTCAGAATAACTTATAAAAATGGGTTTATTCTGCTTCTGCGCTCAAGATCCTGAATAGGGACCAAAAAAAAAAATCAAAAAGATTCTGACAATAGGTCTTCCTTCAAGTTTATGGCCAAAAATCTCAAACTGACACCCATATTTGACAGTCTTAAAATACATCCTTGGTAATTCACACTCTCTGTCATGGCTGTCCCACACTTTCCCCTCTCTTGTGTCATAATTCCATAACTGACTCTTGGGTAATGAATGACCAACTAGGAATTTCATAGGGAAAATCTGTCCGATACTTCCCTTAATTCCTCTTTACTAATTACCCTGATAATTATTGCCTGATAGTCCCACATCTTCCTCCTGCTGTTAAAATGAAAACATCTTGCTTGTATTTTCTATCAGACATTCAATATGCCATTGTTTTTTATTTTAACATTTTGTTGTCATAATAGGTTGTCAGATTTTCATCCGACCTCCATGAACATGCCCAAGGTTCAGTTTCTAGGTCCTTGATTTTTGCACAGGCTTTTAAACACTGAACCCCCCCATGGGCTCTTTCTTTTCCCCGCTCTGCTATCCATCTATACTCCCCTCCAAAGTGCTCTCATTCAGTCTCATGGTTTCATAAACTACAAATACGCTGAAGTCTTTGAAAATTTTGTCTCACGTCACTCTCCAGGTTCACATCCAAGTCCATACGTCTGATGCTTATTGTTTCCTTTGCAGCATAAACTTGTAATATAAATCTTCATTTGGCATTAATACCATTTCAAACTTAAGGAGCCCGACAGAACCAATGATTCTTCTCATCACGTTGTGCACAATTACATGTATTCCCCACTGAAGCCTTTGTCACAGTCCCTGAAGAACGTCCCCCACCCTAGTTTATTTCCAAAATATAACGTCTCTCTGACTGCATCTCATTATTTCCGCCATTAATTCTTGCCTGAAATATTAAAACAAAACTTCTAACTGGGGGGCATCCTGATGCCAAGTTTGACACTGTCCATCCATCCCAATGACAGCCAGAGTGATTGCTCCAAGTGTAAATCAGACCTTCTCTCTCCCCTACACAGAGCCAGAGAAAGCCTTTCACCTGCAATTAAAATAGAATCCACCTCCCTTTTTCATCTACCTTGCCACTTCCATTTCCCTACTGCACCATCTGGGATGCCGCGCCCCATTTGAAGCGGAAGTATGTCTGTCAGGTTAAAGGCCAAGCTCTTTCCCTTGCCTCCCTTCTCTCTTGCACTGTCCGCCATGATACCCTTTGAAGCGGGTATTTTTCGCCACTCAGGTCTCATTCATCAGAGAAGTCCTCCCTGGCAGTCCGCTTCCTCTTGTCTCACTACTGCACTTCCCTCTTTGGTTTTCTTCATGGGACTTACTGATATGTCATTTATTGGATTTAGTTAACTATTTAGTTTTAGTTTTTGCTTACCTATTTATTGCCTATCTCCTCTGCTTCAGCAGAGGGCAAGGGTTATGTTTTGCTACTTCTCCCACACCGAAAAGAATGTCACCTAGAGCGCTGCTTCAGAGATTGCTTTGGATGTTATCGTTGTCTTCACCAGCTGGGAGTATGGTTTTAATATTAACACAAGATGGCTATAACCAATATAACAACCATAATAAAAAAAAATCTCAATATTCAGACAAGAGAACACATGGGGGATGCCTGAGCAGTAACATTGTAATTTTCCTCATTTGGAGACAAATGTAGAAACAGTAGAATATTTTATTTATTTATGTATTTATTTATTTATTTATTTATTTATGTTTAATGTTTATTTTTGAGAGAGAGAGAGAGAGAGAATGAGTGGGGGGAGGGAAAGAAAGGGGTGGAGGGGAGACATAGAATCTGAAGCAAGCTCCAGGCTCTGAGCTGTCAGCACAGATCCTTATGCAGGGCTTAAATTCGCAAACCATGAGATCATGACCTGAGCCAAAGTTGGATGCTTAACCAACTGAGCCACCCAGATACCCCAAAACAGTAGAATTGTTTAGAATAGTTTTTTAAATGTTATCTAAAAGGCATATGTATTTTGGAGGCATAGAGATCCAGGGATAAGTAACTCAATTTCTCTCCTTTCAGCCTTCTCACCTTTCAGACATTTAACAAGCGTTATTGACTATCTACCTACTATACGTTAGGTTGGTAGAGCTTCAATAGCAGATAAAAGAAACATAAACCCCTGCCTTTGTGGAACTTACACTGTGCTTTTGATTATTGCTCCTCTAACTTCCTGGAATGTGAGCTCCAAGAGAGCAGGAACTCCATCCATCTGTCTTGTTCACAGCTCTGCCCCCGCAACTCGCACAAAGTAAGTTCTCAGTAAAACTCGTTAAAGGATAAACACACAACTGTTGTAATGAAAAAGTAAGTCAAGTAGACTGCTGAACCCAGTGCCTGCATGTTTTGTGAATTTAATGTATATTTTCGAAAAGCCAAATAATAAAACAGTCTCTACCTTCTCTTTCATCAGTGAGTAAATGCAAGATACTGCTCCTTTGTTTTGAGAATCGCTATCTCTTTCCCCCTCAGATTATTTCAGTGTCACCAATCTAAGTAAACCCCTACATTATAAACAAGTTTCAAAGTTTTTAAAAGTTTTCACAGCTTGTTGCCTAGAAATATTGTCACCTCATAACTATCCACTCTTGCCCAAATGACTCAGCGTGCCACTTTTAATTAGTGCTCAGGATTAAATGTTGGTTGCATAAACCTTCTAGCCGGTATTTTAGAACAGTCGGGACCAGAGGAACAATGAACTGCTGCCTATGACAGCCCGTAAGAACCACACTGTCTACCTCCCCATGATGGGACAGCACCGACCACTGCCTCTGGTAACTGAGCCCACCAAGTGACAAATCAGAGCAGATGACTTCAAAGTGGCTCACTCACCAGCTTTATAGCAGTGAGCTCCGCAGCGCACATAAAAGAAAGAACTTTTCGCAGACATTACCTCCTGTAGAATTCTCTCCAAGTTCTTTTCCAGAAAGCAAGGAAGAAAAAACACGAAAGATTAACCTAGTTGCAGAAAGAGCAGTGAGGACTCCGGCAAAGCAGCTCGCTGGGGCAGGTTGGCATCCCCAGGAACAGAAGGCTTGCTTTTACCTCTCCCCTAGGACCAGCGCTCCCGTCGCGTCCACACGCTGGGAGTCCAAGAACTGTTTCTCTGGCTATATTTGGCTGACTGGTTATTTCACTTTCTTTTTGCTCTACTCATCTCATTCTGTATCCCCCTGTGAGGTGAAAACAATCCAGACAGAACTAGACCGTCTTACAGGACTTGTTATTTAATTTTCTCTTTCTGAATAATTCATAAAGAAAATCTTAGCGGCTTGCTTTTCCTGCAAAGTTGCCATGCATCCAGGTTTCCCACCCACCATGGCTTCCTTCTGTACACAGGACAACCCTGGATTCCCATTACCCGCCTGACTCGTTGGGAAGGGATGCCAGGTTCTGACGTTTGTTAGTAGAAGCCCCTACTTCATGCTGGCTGCTCTATGCCTAGCCTTCCAGTCATGCTACATGTATTCCTCTCCCTGCGCCATTGTTCTTGACTTAGCTAGACTCATTCGTCTTTACCTGGCCCTCCTGCCCAACTCAATCCTACCACCTGCTTGAGTCTGCCTAGGTGCTCTCTTGTCCTCCTAACTCTTGCAGTGATTTGTCCGCCCTGCTTATTTGACTTACTCTTAGATTACCTTACTATAGCCTTACGTCCTTGTTATTAGTTTTTAACTCTACTTTAACTTTTTAGGCATGCATCCCGTATTTCTAATAATCTAGTGTACTTGTCAGGTTCTCCAGAGAAACACAACCAACAGGGTGCATACATGTGTATGTGTATGTATGTATGAATGTATCTATCTAGAGGTTTATTTTAAAGAATTGGCTCATGCAATGGTGGAAGGTTGACAAAACAAAATCTGCAGGGTCAGCCTGCAGGCTGGAGGCCCAGGGAAGAGTTGTATTTGAGTTTAAAGACTGTCTATTGGCCTAATTCCTTCTTGCTGGGGGCTGGTCAGTTGCCGGAGTCCTGCTCCAGCTGGTCCAGGGTCCCCTGAAGGAGGTGACGGCGTAGGCAGAAAATGGAGTGAGAGAGCCATGTGTTTCTTTCTTTCTTGGTCACCAGCCTGGCATCTCTGTCTTGCCAGGTTTTGTGCCTTTATTTATAGATTTAAGTGTTAACATGACATCAAAAAGTGGAATTTTTACAAATAATTCTCAGTGATAAGATGCTTTGAAAAGGGTGCAGAAACAGGTTTTACAGAGGCATTTTTGCGGAACTACTCTAATTACAATGAGGTAGCTTACACATCATTGGATAACAGGATATTGTCAGTGAAAAGCAGATAACATACACATTTGTTTGAACAGGTAGTGAATCTTACAACTAAGAAGATAGCAGAATGTTTTCAGTGAGAAGCAGATAGCAAACACTTTTGTTTATAACAATAATGCTAAGATTCAGGCATAAACAAGGCTAGGAGGCCTTCTGTTTGGCTCACAAGAGGAAGAATGTATTCCCCTAAACCTTTTGTCCACCTTGTTCTTTGATGTTGAAGGTGTGTAAGCGCCATAGGCGCCCTAGATGTGCTGGCCTTTGCATATGAGTTTAAGTTGTAACTACTCTTACTCATCCTCACAATGGGCACCAATTAGCATATGTATGCACAGTACCTTATGCCTGTCTCTTGTTTGTTTCTTATTCCTAAATTAGGCTCTTTTTCTCTGGGCCAGAGTTAATAGTAAATCTTGTACTCTTTAACCCCCTTCATTTTCTATCATTTTGTGCTCCTCAGTCACTGTGTGTACCCCGCTTCTTCCTGAGAGGGGCCCTTTGAATGTGCTATATCCATGGTTTAGATGCTCTCCCCTCCTCTTTTCACCTAACTCCTAGCCATTCCTCCATTGTAGCTTTCCCAAAGAATTGTTAAAAACCTCCAGACGGATTCAGTTTCCTCAACCTTATAGTCTCCTAATACTGAATACAGAATATGCTCCGAATACAGGATCTTTCATAGCACTCAGTAAAGTCGAGTTTTTTTTTTAACATTTATTTATTTTGCATAATTTCATTAAAGTCTGTCTTCCATGTTTGACTCTCAATTTTATGTCCATTTTTGCTTACATTTCCATCCCCAGATTCTACTAGTGTCTGGTGGATAGAATGTAATGGAGAAATTTGTGTTAATTTTATTAAAGTTTTATTAAAGTGAAATAATAGCCAATGAGATTAATATTTCTTCTCTTATAGAATGCTTTTAAAAAGGTAGGTGACATCTGCACACTGCTGAAACAACCAGAACAAAACAGGAGCAAAATCCAGCTGTAATTTATTCTTTTTTTTTTAAGTTTATTTTTTTATTTTTGAGAGAGTGTGTGTGCGCACGTGCAAGAGCAGGAGACGGGGAGGAACAGAGAGTGAGGAAGACGGAGGATCCTAAGTAGGCGCCACACTGTGAACACGGAGCCCCATGTGGGGATTGAATTCACAAACTGTTAGATCATGACCTGAGCTAAAGTCATATGCTTAACCCACTGAGCCACCCAGGTGCCCCAAGCTGCAATTAATTTTTATGTACAAGGCCAGGTCACCTGTCATCTTCCTGAACTGCCTGCTGCCTTGTTGCAGCATGGTCTCAACCTCAGAAGAGTAACATTCGGGACACGTGGGTGGCTCAGTTGGTTAAGCATCTGACCTTTGATTTCAGTTCAGGTCACAATCTCATGATTCGTGGGATTGAGCACTGCATAGGTCTCCACACTCACAGCACGGAGCTTACTTGGAATTCCCTCTCTCGCGAGCTCTCTCTCTCTCTCTCTCTCTCTCTCTCTCTCTCTCTCTCTCTGTCAAAATAAGTAAATAAACTTAAAAGAAAAAAGAAAGAAGAACAACTATACTGGCCTTCCAATAGCAGGTAAACACACATCTTCCATTAATTAAATGTGGAGATTATGCTGTTTGGAGTGAGAAAGGGAGAGAGATAAAGACAGAGGGGGGGGAGACAGAGACCTTAAATTTAAAGTTGTTGACCACAGTGATCTCACATTTCAGGGGTTCGAGCCCTGCATCTGGCTCTGCACTGACAGTGTGCAGCCTGCTTGGGATTCTCTCCCCACTACCTCAAAATAAATAAATAAACTTTAAAGACAATCAATAAAGTTGTTGACCACAGATAGTTTCCAGGCATATGTTACTCAATGATACATAATTAATTAGTCATGTATGAACCAGTAAATGTTCATTTTAAGGTTGGACATTCTGATTAGAGTCACACCCCCCAAAAATTTTTTGATGCTTTGAATATTTCAAACTGTTGCATAAGTTATCCCAGAAACTTTTAGTCTAGATAAAAATTTACATGAGATTTAACCCAGCTGTCAATGTCATTTTGTGCCTTTTATCAACATTGCTGCTTTTTTTCTATCCCTCACCTCCATGAGAGTTGAAAATGCAGAGTTGCCTGCTTCAGACCTAGCAAGTTCTGACAGTTTCATGTACAAGGCAAAGCAGAAAAAATAAAACATCTCAAAGTTCCACTCTAATATTTTGATTAAACCCCCCTCATCCTAATATTTTCTTCACTTACTCGGGTTTTATTTTATTTTAATTTAATTTATTTTATTTTATTATTTTTTTTACTCGGGTTTTATTTTGGGAGCTATGTCATTACTATGGTTAAAGTATGCTATAGCAATGGTTAAACCTCTGTGTGTTTTTATTTTTTCATTTGTAAAGTAGAAACAGTATGAACATATAACCCACAGGCTATTCTGAGAATCAAGTAAAACTCTATACCTAAAATTTCCTTGTTAACTAAACAGTACATTTTAAATTGAGCTATAATTTACATATAACCTTATATTGTTTTCAGATGGACAACAAAGAGATTTGGTATTTGTATGTATTGTGAAATGATCATTAAATCTCGTTAACATCTGTCACCACACATAATTATAAGTTGTTTTTCTTATGATGAGAAACACAGGTAGACCATACTTTTTAAATAGCATTGCAATTATTATAAATCAAAGGAAATATTTTAAATGATCCATTTGATATGCTATTATTATCCAATCAAATAACTACGGACATGCCTATATAGCAACAATATTCCAAGAGGCTATGCCTAATAGATCAGGCTGTTTATCATCACATGGCCCCTGTCCTCTACATCATTCTTTATCTTAAATATTGTCTGTTCTGTTCCTGTGAGCATTTCTCTAAACAAATTAACGTAGAGCTGATCAAAAATAGAGGCGTGAAGTCAGTATGACACACACGTTGACTTCATTCGTATGCAACCTTTGCAAGCACATTAATGGTTTGCTCCAATAATAATAACTGCAGCTCAAGGCAAAGAATGCTAGTGGCCTTGAACATAGGGAGCCATAGAATACCATGGAGGAATACCATACAATGTCAATGTCCTATAACTAAACAATTTAGCAGATATATGGTGAAGACTTAGGTGGGTTTGGACCGTCACACAGATATTCCCAACAAGAGCAATATTCCTTCAGATATGCCCCAAATCCTAACTCCCCTCTGTCTCACTGAGGCTCAGTAATCCTTTTGAATTTCCCTTCTGCTTAAATTAACCATCCAACCATCTGGCACGCCTGGGTGGCTCAGTCGGTTTGAGAGTCAGATTTCAGCTCAGGTCATGATCTCCAGGTTTGTGAGTTCAATCCCCATGCCAGGCTCTGTGCTGGCAGCTAGCTCAGAGCCTGGGGCCTGTCTTCGGATTCTGTGCCTTCCTCTCTCTCTGACCTTTCCCTGCTCACTCACTCACTCTCTCTCTCTCAACAATAAATAAAACATTAAAAAATTTTTAAACAAACCTAGTCTTATTAAAAAAAAATTAACCAATCCTGTCAACAAATCCTGTGATTAATTTTGCAACCTTAGTGATAATAGCCATGCAGTTTAGAACTAAAAGCTCAGACTTCAGAAGCAGACAGACTTGAGAAGGAATTCTGATTCCACCCGTTGACCAATTTAAGGTGAATCCTTAACTCCTGACAGCTGACATTTGTCCCTCTATACAATAGAGTTAGTAATATTTTCTGTCTCCTGATTCACTGTGAGGATTGAATGGCATAATTCCTATAAAATACTATGCACCACAACTACCGCATTTACATTTTTGTCGAGACACAGTAAATGTTAACAGTACGTGTCGTCATTTCTTCGCTTGTCACTTGATTTCTAGTTTCTACTTCTGTTTTTTTTCTGTATAACAAAGTATTTGTGCATTTTGGGTTGTGAAAATGAATGCCCCACCCCTGTGAGAAAAAAATTCAGTACATTGAGTCTCATTCTTTTTACTGTGTCAAATAAAAAGTCTGATCTCAATTATCTGAGGATGATCTGTGTATTTGAAATGAAAGTATTGCCCGATAGGGATTGCCTTTGTGGCTAATTTTCTCAGCTCCTTATTTTACATTTGAGTTTAGCCTTTGTATCTCAGCGTTCCTGGCCATCCTGTGTCCTTAATTGTGACTACATTGAACCATCTATTACTGATATTAAAAACATTAAAGAGCAGATATCATTACCTTCCAAGAGATTCCAAAGCCCTGTCCCAAACCTGATGCTGAGATCTAAAACACTCAGCATGTTTGGCAAAATACTCACTCTACAGCTATCTGTTTTTGGAGTAAGTGCCCCTCTCCATTCTAGTTAATTGAAAACAACTCTAAATTGCTCTCCTGAGCATAAAGAACCAGGGATTAAGATATAGTAGCGGAAAAGTATCAGGGTTTTAAAGACTTATATAAACAACACAGTTGTTTGAGCGGGTGACAAATAAATTCAAGCTCCCCAGGACACACTTGTTTAGGATTTTCCCAATTAGGCATTTTATTTGATCTTCGGGTCTGGGTGAGCCACAATTCTCTAGAATTGAAGAGGAGATTAATGGACCAGAGACAATGGCTAATTCATCTCCAGGGCTTTGTTTATTGCTTGTCTTTGCTAATTTAATACTGTTATTTCCAAACTTAAATAAATCAAAATGAGAATTGGGCTAGGGCAGCACATCTCGATGAGCTACACAATAGCAGGGTGATTCTTCAACATACTCACCTTTATATTAAGTATCTTTACTTGAAAATAATGCTCCCTTCTTGGAGAGGTATAAATAGCAGAGGAATAACACTTTGCATATTATCTCGATTAAGTCTGCTCATTGGTGGCAGGGTGGATAGAGAATAACTTAGCATATTTACAAAGAGACTGAAGACACAGACTTTTCAAAAAAGATTCAGTTTGGGGACCTGGCTGCTCACAATACCTTAGGGGAAAATGAATACAATATGGGGCACAGATAAAAGAAAGCAGGTTTTTCTTAATGATGGCTCTGGAATCAGAAATGAAGCACAGCAGGTTAGGAAATCCTACAGGAAAAAAAATTAAGATTTCTCTTAGCTGTGGTCAAACAAACTTTTCTATTCTTGCATGTCCTCATCTTTAAATTTGGGGAGTTCATTTTATAAGTGCAGTTTTAGTAAAGAGCAATGATGCTTTTCCTATCTTGTTGAAAAAGAATTTAAAGTCGCTTTTTTTATCCTACCCCAAATCAAAACATATTTGCTAATTCTCTGAACCTCAGCAAATCAATAAGCAATATGAAGAAACATATTTAAAGATGAAAGTGCAAACATCTAAGCTTGTTTTGTCTTTCCACTTTTGCTGGGAAATAAATGATGTATATCATTGTGTAAGTTTAAAGTGTAGCGCACGAGACGGTCTGAGTTAATATGTATTATGACACATAAAAGCTTTAACTCCTAGTCCTTCACCCTTTTCTGACCTGAGTATAAATTCTGGGCTAAGATCTTGCCAGTTGAACAGCAGCTAAATATTTAGTCATGGAACTGAGGAAGTGGGGGTGTCACACTTTTAGATCCACTTACGTTAGTTTAAAAAAAAAATCTTTCAAGCTCACCAAAATCCTTGAAAAACTTCTTAGCCACAAAGCACTGTCTTCAGAGCAATATGGAAGTGTGTGGCAAAGCCCTTATAATTCTAACTCATAAACACTGTCCTTTGTCATGCACAAATAGCAGAATCAAAGCTAATTGTTTTTAACATCTAACAAAAGCCTCTATTTGCTTGTTCTTGAAGCCTAATGGTTATGCAATAATTGAAAATAATTTAAAAGCAGTCCATCCCCAATGAGAAAAAACATAACGATGATAATTAAAGTTTATTAGGTTTGTAAAGAACCCAACAGATTATCTTGTTTAAAAGCACTTTAATTTTTTTTTAAGTTTTCCCTAACATATGGGAAAAGGAGAAACAGCTCCCCCAAGACCACATCGGGTCCAGTTTTCTTTTTATTGCTTTATGCAAAGGCTCTTAGACAATCTTAGTTGTAAAATGTGTATCTTTATTTTCTTTCGTTTTATCTAACCACAGAGAGAACAGCCTGGGAATTGAATGTTCCTTTGCCATGCTGTATCCTGAGTTCTTAGCTTGTAGGAGGTGGGTCACATCGAGGTGACACAGAAAGAACTGTGGTTTCATTCGTCTTTTCCCAGTCTTGTTTCCCTTTAATAACCTTAAGTTCCTGTTTTCACATTTCCATTCGCAGGCAACATTCATACTTCATGAAAACAGTCACGCTTTCCAAGGGCTAATTGAAACTCTGCGGCTTATGTGATGCCATTTAGCAAAATGATAAAATTCTTTTAGAAACAAGTAATGGAGAATTTCAAAGTTACCAATCTTCCCAACTAAACAAAGCTTACAAGCGGTCATTAAAAATGCATCCCTTCTCCTATGCACAAATATTTATCACATGCCTGATAAATGAAGAATTATTGTGGTAATCGATGCAAACTATCCGTGTGAAAGATATGAGTGCGATAGGAAACCTTTCCTTTCTGAATTTTGTACAGATGATATAGTCTTTGCGAAAACAACTGAACTAGAAAGCAGAACTGTCCATGCATTTTGAAAGATACAGAAAATACTCTGGGACTTCAAACAAATTGAACTTATTTGGAGCACTTGCTAAATGCCAGGCAATATTGCAAAGGCTTTCCTTACATTCAGTTCTTTAATCCTCACGGGAACCATACGAGTATTATTATTTTTTTCCACTTTTTACTGATTAGGAAACTGAGAACTAGAAAGAAATGGTAGGTCCTGGGTTTTAACTTGAGGCACAGCAAAGAACTCACATGATACAGTCATCCTTACAGTGAGGAAATATTACAGCTCTTCTAGTTATAAGTAAAACCAAGGGAAGCTGCGTGGAGTCTATCCACACTTTTTTACACATTATGTTCTCAGACCAACTGTAAAAGCACAAGCAGTCATTTCCTATCTGGGAGCACCTGAGACACAAAATACAATTGCTGTCACTGTCTGTATTCAACGGTAGTTCTCTTCTAAGCTAATGAATGCTCCATAGCGTTTGAAAACACCACGGTAGTGGGGATATTATAAGGGGGAAAATATCTGTTATAGTTTGTGGGAAATTCATACAATGACAAATGTTTAATGGGCTGCAGCACCAAAAACAAGATATGCATCTGGAGTAAAAATCAGCATCCAAATAATTTTTCAATAAGCAAACAGGATAGGATAAGAATTGTATTCAAAGGAGGAGCATATGAGGAAACAGAAAGCTAGAAAGAGACATCTAAAACTCTTTCTGCCAACCTTCTGTTCCTGTGGAAAAGAAATCATTCTTCAGCAACTCAACTTGGCTTATAGATGGTAAAAGTTAAAAGGACACTCATTATGACCCAAACATAACACTAGTGTTCAAAACGATCCTTTTATTTATTTTTATTTATTTGTATATTCTTCTCAAGATATCTCTTAATAAAATTCAATATGGAAATGTCAAGTGTTTACCTACATTACTAGCAATGGATCAGATTTAAGAAATTTAGTAAGTTCCACCTTTCAAAGAATAATTGAAGAAATGCTTATTCAGAAAGATGGTGTCTTTTCTCTCTAAGGCCACACAGTTAAGATGTGGTCTAGGAACTGGCTAACATTGATTTATATTTAAAGGAACAGTTGCCTTATTAAAGTAAGGACTTTAATATTCTGTCACCGTTCACAGGATCGCAATAGAAACTACTGCTCCAATGTCTACTTTTGATTCTTGCTGTTTCTGAAACTTTGGTAGTTTAGCAAAAACCATGACTTGTAAAATAGAATGTTGCATAGAAGTTAATTTGTTCATTCAACAAAACTGTAGGATTTGTGCTAGGCACTGAGAAAATAAATATGAATTCAGGAAATAGTACATTACAACCAGGCAAATGGAAAAAAGAAATTGACTGAAGAACATAGAATGACGTAGTGCCCCAGAGCTAGTAACTGTGGGGTGCTCTTTCTGGACAGAGTCCATAAGGCCAGACTCTAGAGGGCCCTGGATGGAATGAGCCATCTTTCAGGAGTGAGGGAATCAATCCAGTCTCACTGTGCTCTCACCTCGTGATCTCCCACTGGTACTTCCCACCAGATGAACCCAAGCAGAAAACCCGTGGAGCACAGAAATTGTACCTGAAGAAGCTAAGGAAGAATGTCCAGAACAAACTTAGCACAGTACCTTTCTTTGAGTAGCTTATTTGATAAAAGAAACACACAGACCTATAAAACAACCGAGACAGTAAAGTCTGGTTTGTTAAACAATTGTATTATTAATATTTTTTACTTTAGAGAGAGAGAGAGCATGTGAGCAGGGGAAAGAGGCAAAGAGGCAGAAGGAGAGAATCTTAAGTAGGCTACATATTCAGTGCAGAGCCTGAGGTGGGCTCAATCCCACAAACCTGGGATCATGACCTAAATTGAAGTCAATGGAGCCCCAGGGCACCCCTGTTCTATAATAGTATTATTATACCAGCATACTTGACATTATATGAAGCAGTCTTCACATTGCCTTCTATCTACCTAATCAAGATACCCATGAACAAAGATATTGAAGGCATTGGAAGGAGCCTGTGGAGAGAAGTGAAAGAAAAGCAGTAATAAGGAAGAAAGCTAAGAAAACAGAAAAATGTAAAATTTGGTTTCCACATGAAAAAACCAACAGGTAGGACTGCCAGGATGGCTCAGTCAGTTAAGCATCAACTCTTAATTTCAGCTCAGGTCATGATCTCGTGGTTCATGAGTTCAAGACCCACATCAGGCTCTCTGCTACCAGTGTGGAACCTGCTTCAGATTCATTCTCTCTCCCGGTCTCTCTCTTCTCCTCCTCTTCTCACATTCTCTGTCTCCCTTTCTCTTTATCTGTCTTTCTCTCTTTCTGTCTTTTTCCATCCCCCCTCTCAAAATAAATAAATAAACTTTATTAAAAATTTTTAAAAAAGAAAACCAACAAGTAATAAAAGATTCCCCTAAAATTCAGAGTAAACAATATTCAGTTATTGACAAATCAGTCTGGGACTGAATATCCATATTTAGCCGCAAAGAAATCATTATTGATCAATGGAATCCTCTATATTCAGAATGTTGTGTGGTCAAGCCCCCCCTTAAGGAATGTGGTGAACAACCTCAAGACAAGGGAAGGCAACCTGGCGATGTGTGCGAATGTGACATTCCTCACGACTCTGTAACATAGACGGCACCGTCAGACTGTATGTCAGTATGTTACCATATATGGAAGAGAAAGAAGTAGAAATCATATAAAAGGCTACACCCCACTGCACTCGGGGCTCAGTTTTTCAGGTACGAACGCACTGAGCCCGTGACAGCATGAATAAATTTGCTCCCTGAAAAGAAAAGTCTTGACTCTGTGCGAACAAGAGACCCTCTCTCTGTCCCACTACAGTTGGAAGGAATTATAAGAAAGTCTTTTCCAGGGTGCCTGGGTGGCTCAATTAGTTAAGCATCTGACTCTTCATGTCAGGTCTTGATCTCATGGTTGTAAGTTCAAGTTCTGTTTTGGTCTTTGTGCTGGGCATGAAGACTACCTTAAAAAAAGTCTTTCTTCTTTTTCTTCCTCTCAACTTCTCTTTTCATGTGGATTTTAAATATTTATTATGTAGTGTGTGTTTTATAAGACACTGTTAATAAAGCATCAAGCAAAATAGACAAGCTCAGTTACATCATAACACTTATATTCTACTAAGTATAGTTGACCTAAACCAAATAATCATAAATACAGTATACAATGTGGTTAATTTTATAATGGGAAAGTAAGATGCAACCTGAAAACAGTATAAGAAAAATAACCAACCTAATCTGGGGACAAGGAGAGACATCAGGGAAAACTTCCCTGAGACAGCAATGCTTAAGCTAAGAGTTAATTAGGTGAAGTGGTGACAAAGAAGAAATGAAAATAATACCTAGATTTAATGCTGAAGAATAAAGAAGTCTGACTATTTCTCTGAAATAATGGAGAATATTGATCAGGAAGACATTTAGGGTAGCCATATATATATATATATATATATATATATATATATAGCTGCATATAATTTTTCTATGGGGGAAATTAGAAATAATAGTTAATATATAGGAACAAAAAGGTAGGAAAGAAGGGTAATATACACAGTAAGAGATACTTCATGGATATTTGTAATATTTTCCAGAGATATCCAACCCACAAAACTAAAGCAAGTGGAAGATTTTTATTTCCGTCAGAAATCGAAGCAATTAGTAAAAGTGTGAAATCCATAATCATTTGTTGAGCTGCTTTTAAAAGTGTTTATCATCACATTTAGTAAATTTCACTATCGTAATTGACCATATTCTTCCCTCACACATGGCAGGAAGAAGCACACATGCTACTTACTGGTGCCACTAGAAGGCACATGCACTAAACCCCAGGAGCAAAATTTAACTTTAATGCATATATAGGAAAATCACTTTGCTCATAACTATGCACAAGTATAATTACTGAACAAGGATGAAATGGCATGCAATTAAGTGGAATACCCAGGGATCACCCAGGGCATAGTTACAGAAGAGAGGAGACCAAGGAATAGCTATTCAGGGAATAGCAAAATCATCTAAGAACGATGTTCTTTTTCCCTCTTCTGTTGACTTCTCTGAGGAGGCTGGAAATGTGTCCTCTTGGATTTAGATGAACTAATCCTCTTCCAAACAACACTCTGTCCTTTCTTTCTGGTTACATCCAGATTCTCTCTGATCAGAGATGCCCTCTGATTCTCCAGATAAGGACAAAAATAAATCATCATAACAAAAACATGGGCTGGATTTGTTATGGAATTTCTAGTTCCTGAAAGTTGTGTCATGGTCATCACAGTAACAGGTTAGGTCTGGTGTCACCAAGACCTTGAAAAATGACACACAGACATTATGTGTGACTTTAAGACATGGCTATGCTGTAAGAATGGTGATTGTATGTCCCAGTTTTCCAAAGGCAGTCTCGGTTTATGCCTATGACCTCAGTGCAATTATTACTAGCACCCACTTTCATTCCCAAAAGTGTTCTGATTTAAATGATAAATTGGATAGTTGGCTCTATCCATAGTAGTAGCATAGGGATAGCATGCTAGAAAAGTATGTTATTAAAGTAAATCAGTGTTCTCAGGGAATAAAATTAAATTCTAATCAAGGTAGCACCATTTTCTCTATGCACCACTCAACAGCAAATATGAATAACATAAGAAGAGATATTGAACTAAAATTTGATACACTCTATTACAAATTGCACATAGTGAATTAAATTCCACTCTTACTTTGGGACAATAACAAAGTTTTCTTCGGCAGCTTAAGAAAGGAACACCATTTCCTAAATTTTTTTAAAGATTTTAACTTGTATTAGATCAGTTGGGATCATTGTGCAGTTCTAATATTACCCTGACCTTTATATGCATTGACTTAGTTTCTCTCCAGAGGCAGTGGTGTTCTCATAGAGCATGTTCATATATGACCTTCATTGTCCCAGTGCTATGCAGTGTAGCCTGGCTTAATCTTCACTCCGTAACACGTGAGCGGACCTACTAGAATTCAAGGGTGTTTGAAGCAAATAACAATGGAAAAGAAACACATTACAGCCCACCTCACCATCTGACTTTCTATATAGGTTGTGCCTGATTTTTATCTTAGTGCACTTCTTTAAACTTTGTAAATTCTGCATTGAAACATCTGTGAAGACAATGTGTTACTCATATAAGATTTCCTGGAGACCTGAGGCCATACCAGGACCCTTGGCATAAAGTCAAAGGGAAGCATCATTTGAAGAAATAGTTACTAAATATAATTACGGATCCATCCATTCTGTGTCTTGAAAGGTATTGTATCTGTTCTTCTCTACCAAAAGTTGATAAGGAGATTTGAGGGAACTAAAAATTTATAGTAATTAGGATATCCGAAACGCTTTCAACAAACTGCATAAGAAACAGTCGTTGAGTCCAACACAGCAGTGTCTTATTGGATCAATTCCACGTGAGGATCTAACAGAAATTTTTTTAAAAAGCATGTGGTTTATAACACTCATATAGTATGAAAATCTGTCTTATTTCACCCAGAGAAATCAACAGATCGCCTGCAAATGGAAAGAGTGAACTAAGTTTCTACTGCAACAAGCTAAGAAAAGAGTCAGACAAACAAAAGTGTAGCTAAAAACTCTCATCGTGGGGGATAACATTTATTTCTAGATAAATACGCCATGCTCTTTGGATTTGACTCCAATACCTATTTATGCAGATGGAAAAAGAGAACCAACCAAATGTCCCCCTTCGCCACTTCAAGAAGTACTGCTGGGAAGAAGCAATTACAGTCAAATTGCTTACACCTTGAACCCCAGGTGCTCAAGACTGATGGACAACCCCTACAGAGTGAGGCTGTAGCTCTGACACTCAGGGGAGTGGAAGAGGCAAAGCCATGGTAGGTGTGTTTTGCAGGAGAGAAAGCAGATAAGACCTTCAAAGTTATAAGACTAAAAGGCCCGTGACAGAGGGTGAGAGTCCTATTTCAACAACAAAAGTACATTTTAAGAAAACCAAACATACATTCGTCAAGGTAAAGTGGAAATACAAGAGAAAGGAAAGATGTGGGAGGGGAGGGATAGTCTATAAATGAAAAGAATGAGTCATCGTGCGGACAGGTTTCCCAGCTGGACTGTGGCTTATATATTAAAAAAAATTTTTTAGAGAAACTATAATGCACAAAGCTCTATAAAGACCCAAAGATGAATCAGATACATAGGGACCCTGCCCCATGAGTGAGCTTTTAGAAGGAAAAGGATAATTAACCTGTAAATAAAAATATGGGAATATATAAATACATGGGTTGAACAACTATCTTAAGAACAGAAATTGTCTTCAAGGGAACATGCAGTGATTTGAGAACTTACACGTCACACCTACTGCGTTTGGATTTCTGGTTCCACCACCAAGTAGTTGGGAGGGTATGGACAGGTATTTAAAACTGTAAAACGAAAGTCGTGAGAATAAGCTTCCCATGACTGCAGTGAGGATTGAATTAGATAGCAATATAAAGTATCTAATGCCCTGTATGGCATGAAAATGTAAGTAGAAGTAGTTACATTATTTGGCCCATGGAAGCCGGCTCTCTTCCCAACAGTGTTTTTTTATTATTTGGAAAGATCAAGTAATACCAACATATCTTATAGGGCTCTAGTATTTTTTTCCTCTCATCTTCTAGGTTCTTGGCTGAGACCCCCTGTAAAAGACTAAAAGGATAAAAGCGGAAGTTTAATGGCATATATACCTCCTGCGTACATGGGTGGGATCCAGGAAAAATGAGCAACTCGCCAACATGGCCCAAGCCAGCCCCTTAAAAACCATCGCAGCTAAAGACAAAAGAAGGCAGGGTAAGGGGTGGTGCTAATTATGGGAGAATATGGGGGGGAGGCACAATAAATAAGATAAGGCTATTAATGCAGGTTTAGGTTTTCACCTTCTCCACTGATAAAGGCTTCTGGAGATTTAGTTCTCCTCCTATTCCTGGTACCGAGAGGAGGACACCCATCCAAGTGGAGATTTTCCTTAGACATGTAAATGTCTCTTACAAAAGAATAACTTCTACTTAGTTTTCAGAAATCTCCCCGTGTCTGCAGTTTCTTAAAAATAACCAGCTCAAGATAATCCTTATGCCAAAGATGCATATTTTGGGGTGGCGAATTCTGCTTCCCTCCACTAGGGAGGTAATGAGCAATGTATCACGGACAATCTTTAGGTCGCCCGTGTTCAAACGAGTTCTGTCATCAATATGGAAAAAACACAGGTGCGCATGAGATGAATTTTTTCGGCGACTAAAAATTTCCTAATGTTAGTTTCTTTTGGATGGAGGTTTTTCTCCACCAAGATCAACCCCATCTTTGGATGTTTGCAATAGGTTTTAGTTGTTTGCGAGGTTTCTATGCAAATCTCTACTGAGGAAATCCCAAGCCGGCTATGAGCTGGTGTACCTTGCCCTTTAATTGATTTCCAGATGGAGAGCACTGCCCAGGGAGTCATGCAACTCGCACTGCTGTTGGGCCATTCTCCTTTATCTAGATTACCCTTGATGTGTTATCAGGAAACCCTGCAGTGCTCGCTCTCTTCAGGGGATCGTTCTTTCCTTTGGGTGGAGCTGCCAGGGTTTTACAGATAACACGGTTGGGGGTTTTCACGGCCATACCTCTCACAATCACAAACCTAGAAGCAAAACCTCTCTTGCAGGTATACAACCCAGCATCTTAAATTCTAGCAAATGCCTATTCCACACAATACACACTTTTAAATAAAGCACTTTCAAATTATTTTGTTTGTCAACACACTGTCTGATGCTCAGGATGATTTACTCCAGAGCAAACACTATCAGATACCTGTGGTTTCTCTGTACTACCTCGGGGGGGGGGGGGGGCGGCTTCAAAACCAGCCACCTCAGATCTCAGCACTTCAAAGAGTTTCTCCTGAAGCCGTGTTTACTGCATCAGCTAAAAAACAAGGGCTTGCTCGCCTTCACACACCTTTTCGCCACATTAAAATCCAGGCCGCACCAAAATAACAGCTCTCTCTGCATCAGTTGGTGGTGGATCCTGGAGGTGGTTGTCATGCATTTTAACTTTATAAAATCACAAATCACAAGCCAAGTGAAAAATGATTGAAGTGGACTTTTGCCGGATCTTATCGCCAATACTTTTCTCTCCATAGGATATAGCTCCACCTGACGGCAGGAAATTATGTAAGGTGGAGCTAGGACATGGGAGGCATAATGGTGGAGTGTGTGTGTTTGTTTTCCCACTTTCTCTAGAACCTTACTTTTCCCTTCCCTTCAACTGCAATTGCAGTTCTACGTGCAGAAGAGGCAAGAAGGCGGGCCTTCCGTTCTTCATCCTTGGGAGTCTATAAACTCCTGGCGCCAAACCTGGTGAGCACCTGCTTTGAGCATGAGGATGACTACAGAGACAAAGGAAGGATGAGTTTATAAAGCTGCGGGGGGGGGGGGGTGCGGGAAGCATGTGCTTTGATAATATGCATAACAGGGCTTTATTAAGTTTCTCTCTGATAACATCACTTTATCTCTCCATTCATCCATTTCTGGTGGGTCTAATCCATCTTTCCTCTTTGCTTGGCACCGGTGTCTGCATGCTGACCCCTGGAAACCAACACTCAACTACTGTTGACCTCATCAAAAGTTTCTTTTAGACTCTTCAAAACTTTACCATAGACACTTGCTTTTCTTTTGTTGTTATTGTTGTTGTTGTTGTTGGAGAGAGAGGCACAGAGAGACAGAGAGCTCCAGCACACCCCTGAGCAGAGGAGGGGCAGAGAGTGAGAGAGAATCTGAAGCAGCCTCCACGCCCAGCCCAGAGCCCAACACAGGGCTCCATCCCAGGGCCGTGAGATCATGACATGAGCAGAAATCAAGAGTCGGATGCTTCACTGACTCAGCCACACAGGCCTCCTGGAACTTGATATTCTTATATCCTATTCCTTTACAGCTGTATCCTCAGTAAGGTGACGACTGGCTACTCTGTTTTTTTTTTTTTTTTCAAACTTTGTCATTGAGTATACTGGCTATGTCAGAAATACGTTAGAATCTCATAGGGAACGTCTGAGGTTAATGTTATTCAAAGAGCTAGATATGTTGGAAAAGAAAAGGGAATTAACTTTTGTTGCTATCCTTTCCATGTGCCTGTAACTCTGTTAGGCAATGGGAGATATTTAATCAGATTTAAATCCACAATTATCTTCTAAAATATCCACATTCTCAATTTACCTATAACATTTCAAGTGGTTTTCAGGTCAGGCAGCTAATAGATCTTGAGACAACACTATACTGCATTGTTCTACCGTACCAATTGGCTGAACCTTTGAGAAAACTGTTTTATGGCAAATGAACATTTGACATCTTTCAAATTGCAGGGAAAAGAGAGCTCCTTTGCCTGTAAGCCCTCCCAGAATAAAAATGTTAGAGTCTTGAAAACAATTTTACATCTCTTACCCTATCCAAACAGTAAGACTTCCTTAGGTACCTACCAAAGGTAAGAAACTATAGTAGGCATTATAAAGACGTAACAACAAATATGAAAGAATATCATTTCTTTCCTTAGTTGTACCAGTGAATTAACTCATTCAACAAACATTGATGAACAGCATTCGTGTTCCTGGCAATGGGAGCAAAGCTGAAGTTATATCAGTAAGAGAAGGTAGATGTGTAAATAATTTTTATTAAACTCACTTATAACTATCGAATTCACAAGAGAAAGGATTCACTACCTTCTAGGTGAAAGAAAGGAAAACAAGAATTTTGAAAATGCTTCCTTGGGGAAGTTTCCTTGGAGCTGTCTTTCGGGTGAATCTCACAGATTTCCTATTTCACATTACCTGGTATCAAATGAAACAGCTTGATTCTAAACATGACATTAAATGAGGTTATATGTATGTAATCCATTTATTTTCTGTGGCCACGATCACACAATATCTAGATTAGCATAGCATAAATTTTTATCTTGTAAAAGGAAGCAAGTCTAGTAGATTCTTTATTATTTCTATAAATTCTCAGTGTACTTACTAATATCTCCTGGTCAGCTTTGAATGTAAGTTCCTCTCTCCACTCATGTAGTTCATGTTGGGGACTATCTTCCCTACCCTAAGCTTGCTGCTCCTCCAACATGTAGAATACAGGTTTCCTCCTTATTTCTGTTAATGTAAATTACTCCCATAGGGAATTTGTGAGTATATAATGCATTTTGGGGAATGGAAGATGGGTTTGGGGAAATTAAAGGAAAGATACTGATGACGAAGATGCTGAAGACAGTGACAGACGATGATAAGGAAATAGATCATCTCACAAAAATACAGAAACTCTTTAAGTTGCGCACTAGATATTTTGTAATTAAAACTTTTCTGGGCCATTTCCAAAGCACATCTTCTAGCTTCCTGCCAAATCGCTCAGACTTTTTTCTCTTTCTTCCCACATCTTTCCTCATCACCCACCAGAATTCCAAATTCTTCTTTGCCTTTTTGCAGGAAAAAGTGACAGTTACTCCCAGCTCAGCACAGTCCATCTTTACAAATTCATCCCACCAAAGATTCTCTGGAAAACAAAAGAGCTGTCATTTTACAGATGCCATTAGTCTTGAGAGGCAGACATGGTCTTACATAGCAATATTTATTTTCCTCAATTGCATTCAAAGAGGTCTGTTAAAAGTAAGATAGCAGGTCCAAAATGGAGGTGCTCATGCTAAGCACTACGTCACTAAGCTGAAATTTAAGTTAATTACAGCTTGGGCTCCGCCAGAAATGGTATCCTCACCCAGTCAGTCAGGGACCACCTGATCAACACGAGAGGGATAAGCTGCCTGATCAGCCTCGCGATCCCCTGCAAAGAAAACCATCTGGCAATAACCAATCCACTTTTCTGCCAAGTACAACTTCCTTACTCATGCTCCCTTTTGCCTATAAACATCTTTTATTTTGTAGAGCCCTTCAGAGCTCTCTTCTGTCTGCTAGATGGGTGCTGCCCAATTCACGAAACCCTGAATAAAGTCAATAAGATCTACAAAATGTACTCAATTGAATTTTGTTTGCAGCAGGTCACAAGAGTATGTTGCACGTAGCAACCCCTTAGTACAGGGTAGATGTTAATAAACTGGTAATATAACACAACTACGTAAGAATCATCATAGTAATAGTTAAGACGAATCAAATGAACATGAAAAAATTGTGTTATACATTAAGTCAAGGATGTGCAACTTTATTCATCAGACGAATTTATTAAATTGTATTGTTACTATTTAACACAATACTAGATATACCAGCTTGAATTATGCAGCCGAACACCTTCACTCCAAGATAAACTGAGTGATTATTTGTTAGACACAGTGTAATAATAGTCCATCAAAATTACTCACAGGATAAAAATGTTTATCTTGACACACTGATGCAATTACTCAAATAATTATCTATCTGTCTGCCTGTCTCTCTACATACTGTAGAAGAGGGCAAAATAAAAAATAATGATAATAATAGAGGTGTTATTGTATTTAAAAAACAAAGAGGGAAGCTTGGTGGTTCGGTCTGTTGAGATTCTGACTTCAGCTCATGATCTCGCGATACCTGGGTTCCAGCCCCGCGTTGGGCTCTGTGCTGACAGCTCAGAGCCTGGAGCCTGCTTCAGATTCTGTGTCTCCCTCTCTCTCTGCCTTTCCCCCACTTATGCTCTGTGTGTGTGTGTGTGTGTGTGTGTGTGTGTGTGTGTGTGTGTCTTTCAAAAATAAATAAACATTAAAGAAAAAAAAAGTACTGGGGTGCCTGGGTGGTTCAGTCAGTTAAGTGTCGCATTTCGCCTCAGGTCATGATCTCACGGCTCCTGCTCATGGGTTCGAGCCCCACGTGAGGCTCTGTGCTGACAGCCCAGAGCCTGCTCCATATAAACATTAAAATACATAAACATGAAAAAAAAAAAGTACTGATATTACACTGTATGTTAACTAACTGGAATTTAAATGAAAACTAAAAAGAATAGTAAACATTAAAAAGACACATTATTTCTCTTCTCTCCTGTCTTTTGTTTAGGCCCTGTTGACATCTTCATTTTCACTCTGCTTATGTTTTGCCCTAGATCTTACGCAAAGCTCATTCATGTTTTGGCATCGTAGTCCAAGGGCAACTCTAAGTATGAGGCTCTCTTTATTATTCCATATACATTGTTCATTTTCTTTTCCTAACAACTATACACGTGGTTTATGATGAAATTTAGTAGTGAATAGATGCAGTCCTATACTACTACACAGAACTGTGCCATATACTTTAATTTTTTGGTTGTTACCATTATGTAAACTCCAAGAGAGTCCTTTACTTTTTTTACATCTATCTCCACAGTATCTTGTTTTTTAGCCTTGTAATTGATATCTAAGTAATACTAAGTCCAAAGGTGTTTTAATGTACTTGAGTGGCTATTTTTTTTAAAAAATCTTATGGCACAGCTTTTGAAAACTCCAGTTTGGAGAATTGAAGGCTTTTCCTCAATACTACCGCAATTTTTTTGAGGAAGCCTATTTTAAAACACAAAACTGGCGTACAATAAATTCTTATACCTGTTTCTTAATTTTAAATTTATATGGGAGTCCTGTCATATCAGCCAGATATTTCCATGATGATCGGAGGCAGTCATTCTGTGTGTTCCAATGATGTAACACCCTAGATAAAATCTCGCATGTTAGAGTCACTTTTCCAATTTCAAACCATAAAAGAAACAACATAAGGAAACCAACCAGCCAACAAATAACCAAGTCTATAAAGGTGATTAACAAATTATAAGGAATAACCTTTATAATTGAATGAGTTAAATAATTTCCACATTATGCTATTTTCTTACATTAGGCAAACATGTATTCTTCAGTGTTTCAGTTAATTAAGTGGTTAATAGACACAAAAATAATTGGTTTATTTAAGTCTGTAGCTTAATCCTAAGAAAATCCTTAGTCAATAATCCATTAGGTACTGCATGCTATCTAGAATGTGATAAGCAATTATTCACGTGAATGGAAAGACATAAAAGCAGATCTGTAAAATCAGTTTTGTTTGGCTTCGAGTATATTTTGATTCATATATGACAGCATTTGTCAAATTTGGCACTTTTGACATTTTGGACTGGAAGATTGTTTGTTGTAGGGTCTGTCTTGTGTATGTAGGATGCTTCTCAGCAGCTGTGACCTGTACCCAGTAGAGGACACCTGTACACCCTTCAGGGGCCTCCAAAAATGTCTCCAAACCTTGCCCAGTACTCCCTGGAAGAGCAGGGAGTAAACCCCCTGATACATATATACTTGTTTTATTTTGTGAATGAAACATTCACAACATTTCACTTTCAACAAGTCAGCCTAATGGTCTGACACAACCTGACTGATGTTCGTATCTTACCAACGTAACTCAAATAAAACCGGCCTGATTCTATGCCAGGCTTAGCTGGTGGCCTACAAATAAATAGACAAGATCAATGGATTGATTAATAGACAGCCAGTCAGATACCATTTCCCATACACCTTTGCATCAAAAGGTCGCTTATAGCAAACGAATTAAAGGTTACTAAAAGGCTTTTAGAATTAAAAAGAATGGTAGATGGTGGATTCCAAGATGTGTCTCTTACTTGGCAGAGTTCTATTTAGGATTTTTGAGGAACCATGTTGCTCTTATAACATATGGAAAGTTATTTTCTCCCAGCTTCAAGGTCCTAAGACAACTGCATAATGTAAGTATAATTTCAAAGTAGTTACGGGTCCTAACTATGGAGAGGACTAAAATGGTTAGCCAATGCAAGCTCAATTAAAGCAAATTTATTTAAAATTTGTTCTTAAGAGAAGATCCTGTTCTACATCAAGTCTTTTACTTCCATAAATTCCTCAGTTACAATTCCATCTGAAAGTATTCAAACATGCAGTGTTCCGCACCTAAGAAAATGTAACTGCCACTCTTTTAAAAACTCAAGGCCCAGTTATTAATTTAATATGCCTCCAAACTTTGATATCTTTCTACTGGAGCAACTGTAGGTCTGTGCTCTCATTGTAATTCTTTCTGTGAGGAGCAAGGAGATGTCAGAATTAACTCTTGAAGTATTGATTATTATTGAACTCGTTTTAATCTCATTGAAACAACTCAGCTAAAAATAGCAGGATTCTTCAGACCTTTGATTAACTTTACATCTGCCTTTGATTCTATGGATATGTCTTTTAAGCTCTGTGAGTTTAAGATAAGTCTCCAGTTATTAATATGCTTGGAAAATCTACATCTGTTGTATCCTTGCCAGAATCAAGCAAGGCAGCAATTTAAATATATAAGAGAAAAATGAGTGTTGGACTTTCTTTTTACTTTGCAGCAAGATATTTTTATATTCTTTTGAAAGGAATTGGATCACTGCCCACTTGCAAGAGTGAAGAGGAAAATAATTACCCTTCTTTATAATAAGGTCATGGTTTTATTATCATGAATCATGACAGACCTTAGAAGAATTATGAACTTGATAGTTATCTATCAAAGAAGAGATTACCATTAATTATGATGACACATGTACTTATTATTTCAGCAGTGCTAAATAACTCTCCAATATTTAAGTGGTTAATATTAACTCATTCTATTCATCAGAGTACATTGCTCTGTTTTTGCCAATGATGTTTTGAATTTTGTCAATGACACACTTATAAACCTAGTAAGAGGCACTAACTTAATAATGACGTGACCCATGAGAATATTATAGAGGGTTTTTGTAATGACTGCTTTGGAAAATTGGTATCATTTTCTTTGACATGTTTCAGTAATAGGATAAATCTTACATTTGTTTATTTTGTTCCCAAAACAGTTTTGCTCTTAATCAGCAATACAGAATACTATTATTAGTATTAGTAGTAACAATAATTAATATTTACTAATTACTGTGTGTTAGACATCTCTCAATATATTATCTTATTTATCTGTGAGGCAATCTTTTGAGATAAGTGTTATCTTTTGAGATAAAGATTATCACTCCCACGAATGAGCAATCTCAGACTAGAGAGTATAATTTAGAAGCTTGCCCCAGATCGTCTAGTCAGTAAGCAGCAGGGCTGAGATGCATAAGGCAAAGAGAAGTGACTACAAACCACTGTACTTCATCATTGCTCCATTATGGTGCCTGAGCACCAGGATCCCAATAAATATGGAATTGAATAGTCTAGTATCCATCTCCTATCAAAAACCAAGTTTAAGAAAATGGTAGGGGAATAAATAAAAATGCTACATATCCACTCTCCTTTGCCTACTCTTGGCTGTTATCTTTGAGTCAAATCAGAACACCAAAAGGCCTCATTTTATTCTTATTCTTATTATTTTGTTAGGAAAGGAATATCTCAGGAACACATGATTAGATTCTTTATAATCCATCATGTACTCTCATTATTAGTCCAGGCATGGATTTTTTTTTTTTTTTTTTTTTTTGGTTAGTAAGGTGATTACTTTTTATAATGTGGTAAGCATCCAAAACCAACCACCCACTAGGACCTTGAAAAAAACCTATATATTACTTTTTAAAAAGAGTCAGTAGAACTGGAATAAGATCTTAACTTCTCTATTCATGGTTTTTCCATATTCATTTATTGAAGTTTTTTAAAAACTGAGGTATAAATTACTTAGACTCAAATACACATCTTAAGTATAAATTTTGATAAGCTGAGTTTGATAAGTTTAGGAGTTTGCATATAATTAGAAAATTCATATCCACAAGGCACAGGATATTTTCAGAACAAAAAGTATCCCCCCTTTTTTTACAGGAAATGCCCCCCCACACACACACACCAAAGCCACTATGGAACTGAATTCTATCACAATCACTTAGCTCTGATTATATCTAAAATTTCAAAAAGTATGTATTCTGTGTACAGTTTCTTTCACTCAGCTTGATGCTTATGAGATTTGCTCATATTTTTTGTGTATCAGTTGTTCATTCCTTCATTTCAGAGTAGTATTCCACTATGTGAATATTATCTACTCTCATAGATTTTTGAGTAATTTCCCATTTTTAGCTATTATTTACAAAGCAGCAGTAAGTCTGGCATAAGTCTTTGGTGAAAAAAATTTTGTCTTGAATACTTAGCTAGGTGTATAACTACTAACTTATAGGTTAGATGATTTATTTTTTAATTGGGATATAATTGACATATAATATTGTGTGACTTTTAGGTGTACAACATAATGATTTGATATATGTATATATTATGAAATAATTACTATCGTGATTTAATATCTATCACCACACATAGTTACAAATTTTCTACCTTGTGATGAGAACTTTTAAGATTTACTTTCTTAGCAGCTTTCAAATATACAGACAGTATTGTTAACTCTAGTCACCATGTACCCCAGGCCTTATTTATCTTATAACCGGAAGTTTGTACTCTTTGATTAGCATCATCCATTTTGCCCATCTGCCACCCCCCAACTCTGGCAACAACTTATCCGTTCTCTATATTTATGAGTTTGTTGCTCGCTCTCTCTCTCTCTCTATCTCTCTCTCTCTCTTTTTGATTCCACATATAAGTGAGACCATAGAGTATTTGTTTTTGTGTAACTTATTTCACTTACCTACTGCCCTCAAATGCCCTGTTGATGCAAATGGCAGTATGTTTTTTGTCTGTTTATTTCATAGCTCAGTAATGTTCATGTGTGTGTGTGTGTGGTGTGTGACATTTTCTTTATTCATATGTCAGTGGACACAATTTGTTTTCATGCCTTGACTATTGCAAATAATTCTTCGGTGAACATGGGAAGTGAAGAAATCTTTCAGAGATAGTGATTTCGTTTCCTTCGGGTAAATACTCAGAAGTAGAATTGCTAGATCAAATGGTAATTTTATTTTTAATTTTTTAAGGAAACTCCATATTTGCCACAGTGGCTGCACCAACGTCCATTCCCACCAACAATGCACGAGTGTTCCTTTTTCTACACATCCTTGCCAACACTTGCTATTTCTTATCTTTTTGGTACTAGCTATTCTAACAGTTGTGAGGTGACATCTCATTGTGGGTTTGATTTGTATTTCCCTGACGATTGGTGATTGTTGAATACCTTTTTATGTACCTGTTGACTATTATATGTCTTCTTTGGAAAACCATCTATTCAGATTCTCTGTCCATTTTTTATCAGATATTTTTCAATAAATTTATGAGTTGTTTATTTAAAATTCACCATCTTGGTTAGTGGGGGAATGGATTAAGTAGGTGATAGGGATTAAGGAGGGCCCTTGTGATGAGCATCAGGTATTGTATGTAAGTGATAAATCACTAAATTTTATACCTGAAATTAATATTACATGGTGTGTTAACTAACTAGAATTTAAATACAAACTTAAAATATAAATAAAATAAACAATTTACCATCTTAATGACTTTTAAATGTACATACAATCCAGTAGTCAAGTATATTCACAGTATTGTAAAATGGATCTCTAGAATTTTTTCATCTTGAAAAACTAAAACTCTGTATCCTTCATATAACTTTTTGTTTCCCCCATTCCCTCCAGCCTTTGGTAACCACCACTTTACTTTCTGTTTCCATGAATCAGATTACTTTAGATACATCATGTAAGTAGAATCATACAGTAGTTGCCTTTTTGTGATTGGTTTACTTTATTAAGCATAATGTCCTCAATGTTTATCCACATTGAGGCACAGGACAGGATTGTTTTCCTCTATAAGGCTAAATACTTATATAATAATTACATACACTTCATCCACTACTCTGTGGATGGATATTTGCACGACTTCCACCTCTTGGCTGGTTGAGAATCATGTTTATGAGAATTTATGTTACCATAAATATGGATATGCAAATACCTCTTCCGGATCTTGATCTGTTCTTTAGGATACGTACCTAGGAGGGACATTGCTGAATCATAGTAGTTCTATTTTTAATTTTTGAGAAACTGTCATACTGTTTTCCACAGTGATAATACCATTTTTGCAATCCCACCAACAGTGCACAAGGGTTCCGATTTATCCACGATTTCACCAAAACTTATTATTTTATGTTTTGGGGGGCTTTCTTTGTATTAGTCATCCTAATGGCTGTAAGGTGAGAGGTTTTGTCAATTTTATTGATCTTTTCAAAGAACCAGTTCTTTATTTTTCAGTTTTATTGATTCCCTTTCTTACCTCTATTTTTTTTAAATTATGCTTATTTTAGAATTTTTTCACTCTTCTAGGTTCTTGAAGTAGGAGCACAGATCATTGATCTTTTCATCTTCCCTAATATATGCATGGAGTGCTGTAAATTTGCCTTTTAGCACTACCTTGCCTGTGCCCAAGGAATTTTGGTGTGTTGTATTTTCATTTTTATTTAGTTCGATTCTTTTTTCCCCCTTCAGACTTCCTATTTGACTCATGTATTCTTGACAAGTATGTTGTTTCGTTTCCAACTGTTTTAAGATTTTCTGTTACCTTTTATTATCAATTTCTACTTTGATTCTATTGTATCAGAGAATATACTCAGTATGGATGCAGTTCTTTTAAACTTGTGGAGGTTTGTTTTTTGGAATATGGCCTGTCTTGGTACAGATATGACACTTGAAAGGAATGCGTAGTCTTTGTTGTGTAGTGTGTGTTCTGTAACTGATATAAATTATGTGATTTTTCTTCTTTAAAGTGCTAATGTGCAAGTTACATGGATTGATTTCCATATATTAAACCAACTTTTCATCTCTGGAATAAAACCCACTTAGTCATGATAGTTTAATGTCTTTATATCTTTCTGGATTCACATTGATCATATTTGTTTGGACTTTATGACCATGCTCATAATGGATATTTGTCTGTCATTTTCTTTGTATATAATGCCCTTAAGTAGAATTGGCCTCAGAGTTCTTTTGGGCTTATGAAATAACCTAGAAAGTATCTCTACCCTCTAATTATATGAGCAAGTTTGTAGAACAGTAGTAATGTTATTTTATTAAATATTTGATAAAATTTCTTATGAGGTGCCTTGGATCTGAGTTTTGCACTGTGGGAATTTCTTTAATTACAAATTCAAATTAATAAATAGATGTGGAGTTCTTAGATTTTCTATTTATTGTGGTCATAGCATGTACTCTACATGATTTTTCCCCATTTATCCTATCAAGACAATTTACCTTCAGTGAAATTTATAATTTTAAGCATATAATTCTAGGAGTTTTGACCAAGATAATAGTCATGTAAGTGCCTCCAAAATCAAACTATACAGCAGGGATCATCCTCTATCACCTCTGGACCAAATCTGGCCCATAGTCTGCTTACCCTTCAGCTAAGAACTTTTTTTTATATGAATAAAGGGTTGAAAAATAATAACAAACAAAAAGAAAGAAAGGTCAATGACAGGAACCATACAAGGTTCTAAAATATTCACTCTTCGGCCTTTTATAGAAAAAGTTTGCCGACTCCTTATATAAAACAATTCCACAACCCCCCAAATTCTGCTGTACCCCTTGGCATCAGCCATCCCCCTTCAGTGCAGCCCTAAATAACCACTGAACGATTGTCTACCTGTCACACTGGTGCTTACAAGAGTACTGGATAAATCCAATGTCAAATTATGTAACCTGCAGAGTCTGGCTTCTTTTACTTCGTACAAAGCATTTGAGAGTCACACGTGTTACTGCACACACCAGTAATTCCTGCCCCCAGGGCCTGATTTCCCAGTTCCTACATGGAACACTGAGTCAGATCTCTTCATTTCAACTGGTCAGAAACCCAGCTGCCCCCATCCCTCCCCAGCACTGGGCAGTCACCAGAATTTCTGTTCTGCAGCACAGTATTGGCCAGAAACTCAAAAACGGTGTACAAATTGCTGGGCTTTCTTTTCTGCATTGGACCCCTCTGTCTGTTACTATCCCTTGCAAATCCCAGCTGACTCAGTAGACCCAAATGGTGTTCTGTGAGAACACGGGGCCTCACCTGTGCTGCAGTTAAGAAAGTTCAGGAAACTGAATGCCAAGTTCACTGCATCATTAACCTTCTCTCAAGAACCACAGCCTGCACTGAAAAGCGTTCCCTTTTTATGTTTTGTCCATTTCTTAGTTTGTTTTATGGGGTGGAGAGAAAATCAATTATCCATTATCCTTTCATACCTGGAATTAGAAATCACTTTGTTTTGAATCATATAAAATAACTAATAAATTATCTGTAAGCATTGAAAAAAATTCTGAGATCAACACAGACAGTGTTAGTGTGGCATTCTATTATTTTTGTGATAATACATTTATACAAATGATCTCTAGAAATTCCTAATCAAATGTAATATACATTTATTGAATTGTTTATAGAAGGCAACTTTGATTTTAAAAAGCTTTGTGTAACATTTTACCTGTATCTGCTGCCTTTCAATTTTGTTTGTTATGTGTAGCTATCCGGCTATTGTCTCTGATTAATATAACTAAAACTATTGAAGTCCAGCACAGTGCAGTGGGTTTTTCTTATCCACGGAGTATCTCTTTCAAGACCCCCAGTGGATGTCTAAAACCATGGATAGTACTAAACCCTACATATACTATGTTTTTTTCCTATATGAGCATACCTATGATCATTTAATTTATAAATAAGTACATTATTTATAATGTCTTATAAGTACATTGACATTAACAATAACTGATAATTAGAACAACTTTAATAATATGTTATAATAAAAGTTATGTAAATGTGACCTCTCTCTCCAAAGATCTTACTGTACTGTATTCATCGTTCTTTTTGTGATGATAAAATGCCTACATTTTGAAGTTGGCTCTGTGACATAGTGTTAGGCCACTATTGACCTGACACTGCGTCTGAAGGATTTTCTGCTTCTAGACCACAGTGACCTCAGGTAACTGAAAGTGTGGAGAGCAAAACCACAGATAAGGGGGGACCGCTTTATGGATTGCATATAAGCCATTAAAAGGCACATCTTTAAAGTATTACATTCCTCTGTTAAGAGAAAAAGATAAGAAATAAGTAAGGTCCAGCCGCCATTGTGAAGTTTTAGCCTTAGCATTGCTTTGATGCTCAAATATGAACTAGAAAATGCTGCATTATGTACCAAAGTTTATGAGTCAAACTTCATTTGTTCTACACTTTCCCTGCAGAACCTTTGGGTCTTGTGAGGAATGAATGAAATAGTTGTCCTCTGGGTTCCGAAAGTATCTCCCAGGAAAGCAGGGAAGTGAGATGGAGTGAGATTGTGGTTCGAAGTCAGACTCATAGGAACTTAAATGTTTCACTGAGCATATCACGTTAGACAAATTTTCTTATTTCCCTGTGCCTTGTCTCCTATTTTAAGCATAATGGAGGCAAAATTTCCAACCTAAATAGGACATTTTCAGATTTAGATGATGTCGTACATACAAATAGGAGAAACCCATTTGTTAGGTGTATGTATTCTCTCTGTATTCCACAACCAGCACTACTAAAAAAGTGTTCATATATTTATATTTTTATTTTATATATGTGTAGATGTATATATATATAATATATAAAATACAGACATGTATTTGTAGAAGACAGAGTTAGCAGTTGGTTTTAAATCACATCGCTATCCTGTGAAATTGAAAATTTACCACCTTTGTGCCACAATTTTCTAATCTGCAAAAGAAGTGTTATGTTCAGCTGCTCAGGAATTTTTTGAGGAAGCATCAGCTTTCCACGGAAAAATAGAGCTTTTGGAAACTCCAAGAATGGAAAAGTGAAATTCCAGGAAATAATTTCTTCATCAAGGTCTTGCAGAGGAGAGGCAAGGTTTTAGAATTACCTTTAACTGTCATTTTCATTTCCCTAAGGCTTAAGTTTTTATTTCTCTAACAACTATGAGCCTAGTATATTTTTGTCTTAAAAACAAAGCAAGAGAAAAATCTTGAATTGTACAGAAATGGTGCATATACCTTTCTGGAAGCTATAGTATGTTTTGATTCACTCTTATAATCCAAAGTGTAGTACCTTTCAGGAGCATGCTCCTTGGAAGTAGGGAGTCTGAGCCCAATCAGACATCGATGTGAATATCATTATTGTCATTGGCAAGATCTTCTGACCGAATGGATGGAGGTGGCGTGTAGTCACCGTGCTTTTCAGCGGGAGTGCCCTGTTGAGCAGTAACACCCAAATACCTGAAATCTCACGATGACAAGCTGGACTGTGTTCTTCTCTCCTTTTCTACCCAAAGTCTCCCTTTAGTCAAAAATAAAGAGGTACTTGTAAAATGCCTGTGAGAAATAGCGAGGTTAAATTCTTGGTTAAAATGTTTTAATCATCAACCTGCATGATAGAAATGAATGTGTCACTCCAGCAAACATATAGCATGACACAAAATACCTAAGGACAAAAAAGATATGAATATGCTTGAGAGAAAAAGAGAAAAGAAAAAATCTGCAAAGCCATATAGGGTGTGTGTGGGGAGGGGGGTGGAGGTGAGCAAACACACAAGGAAAGAATATGTCTTTGCATTTATTGTGTTAGAAACTTTAAAAATATTTAATGTTTATTTATTTTTGAGAGAGACAGAGTATGAGTAGGGGAGGGGCAGAGAGAGAAGGAGACACAGATTCCAAAGCAGGCTCGAACCCACCAACCGTGAGATCATAACCTGAGCTAAAGTTGGACCCTTAACTGACTGAGCCATCCAGGTGCCCCTTTTGTTAGTTTTTTTTTTTTTAATATTAATCTCTGCCTCCAACATGGGGCTCAAACTCAAACCAAAGACCAAGAGTCAGATGCTGTATCAACTGAGCCAGCCAGGCACCCTCACACTTGAATTTAAACTGGACCTAGAGGTTGAAATTTACACTCAGTTGCCATTTGGCCATCTACAGGGCCCATGCTGCAAAATCATTTTAAAAGATTAGCAAGGGAGAGTGGAAGGAAGATTTGAAAGAGCCCTGAGATCAGTAACCCTAGCCAAGTTACTCAAAGCCTTTTTATATCTTCTGTTTCAACTTCCTGAAACTGGGTGTAGAATAATAATTGTATTCTACATAGATGTGATGAAGAGTCCATAAAATGAAACACGATGATGGTTATACAGAGATAATGTAAGTTTCAACGATACAAATTTTGGTAATTCTTACTTATGGGTATGCAATATTGAACCTTACAGTATTAGCCTTGTTAGAGTCAGCACACAGTAGATTCCACAACTAAGCAAATTATATTAATTTCCAGTTCACAGGTCATTTTTAAACCAAATATTTTGGTTTTTAAGTATTACTACAGGGGCGCCTGGGTGGCTCAGTCAGTTTAGCATCTGACTTCGGCTGAGGTCATGATCTCACAGTTCATGGGTTTGAGCCCCACATTGGGCTCTGTGCCGACAGCTAGCTCAGAGCCTGTCGCCTGTCTTCGGAGTCTGTGTCTCCCTCTCTCTCTGACCCTCCTTTGCTCATGCTGTCTCTCTCTCTCTCAAAAATAAATAAAACATAAAAAAATTTAAGTATTATTACAATATTCTGTCATAGTCTGTTTTTACATATTTATTGCCAAAGTTCTACCACTAATCATTTAGCATATTCTTCTACCCCTGACCCTCTGACTCCTAGAGTTTGATATATCTTATAGGACAACTTTATTTCATAACAAAACTAGGGAATGCCCCTGTAATAAAGTGGTTTTTAATATTCTAACATGACATTTAGTGGATAAAGTCTTTAAAAAGTATCAGCTTCATGAATTTTCTTAAGGGCTTCAAAAGGCACAAATGAATACCAATATTGATCAACAGAATGAGATGTCTTTCCCTCATACATACCCTTCCCCTCACCTTTCCACATCCCCCAAAGCCCTAGCTTTTGAGTCTTTCTTCCTGTTGATTCTGTAGCAAAATTAACATGGAGTTCAGAAATTTATTAAGTAAAGTTTCAGAAAATATCCATTGAGTATCATATCAAAGGAAAGAATGTGGGATCCCAAAGTCATCCGGCAAGAGGCATTTTCTTTTCATCCTACAACTGTGCACAGGTGTATTTGATAATGTTGTTTGGGCATACAAAATAGAACCGCACCATGCTCCACTTCTAGGGGTTAACTCCGTCATCTCACCAGTTCCTTTAGGATTCTCAAGCAAGAAAGACTCTCTGCCCCTAATGCTTCCCCACCATACAGCTAATCTTTGACGACACAGACTGACATTTTACCAATCTCAATAACACCTGGTAAGTGCCTCCTGTTGATAGTAGTACTGTGTTTTAATGAACAAATAAATGGCTTATCTACCCTTCTTGGCAAGAAACCCCAGTTATTGAGGCGAAGCACCAGCTCTCCCTATGTTACTTGGGCTAATTGACTCTTTGGATGAAGTTAAATCACACTTATCCCCAGTGGGATGTATGTTTGCCAGTAATCAATAGCTCAACAAGATCCACATGGCAGGTAATTAAGTGGAAAGTAATTAATACCCATCAAAGGTTTTATTAACTGTTTGCCATTCCTTCACTCAAAAGTCCCACTGTACTGTAAATAAGGGAGGAAGAAGCAAGTGGAGGAGGCAGGGACTAGTATTGTTTTGTAGGAAGGCGAATAATTGCAATTTTCTTCCTGGGTTAGTCCCATTTTGAGTCTGGGAACTGCTCTTCAAGTTACCATTTTATTGGCTTGTTCTCTTTGTTCCAATTTTGCACATACTCAAAAATAGGATCTCACATAAATGCACTATTGTAGAAAACCTGTTTTATTCTGATACATGAAGAAAAGGGAGAAAATAAGATGACACAGTATTAGGAAACTGTGTTCAAGAAATGGAGTGCTAAGAGGCTAAACTTTAGGGGAATCAATTCTACCTCCAAGGAAGAGAAAACTGTTTTCTCAGTGAATGGAATGCTCTAGATGTCTTTAGTTATTTTTTGTTACTATCTTAGATTCTTTAGTTTATGTTATTGTTAAAAATATTTTATTTTCAGGGGCACCTGGGTGGCTCAGTCTGTTAAGGGTCCAACTCTTGATTTGAGCTCAGGTCATGATCTCACGGCTCTGGGATTGAGCCCCACATCATCGGGCTCTGAGCTAACAGCACAGAGCCTGTTTACGTTTCTCTCGTTCTCTCTGCCCTCCTCCTGCATGTGTGTAAACATGCACGTATGCTCGCTCTCTCACTGTCTCTGGTTCTCTCTCTAAAAATAAATAAACTTAAAACATTTTATTTTTACTTTTATTGAAAATGAATTCTGTCTATAAAACCACACTTCTATCAAGAAGGAATTTATGTTGTGGACTATCCTTTTCCTTTAAACCTACATTCGGAGAACAGGAGTCTTTTCCTTATGCTGTTCCTTCTTGCTTATCTTTTGATCTGGGAAAGGAATCGATTCAGTTTCCATAGGAGTCCTGGCTGCAGCTGGGACTCAGATAAGATAGGAAAAGGGCATGAGAATGATGACAAAGTTAAGAGAACATGAAACAGGTTAAACCGCTTGGAGCCAGGAATTCATTTACTTGGAAATTCCTCTCCTATTGACCTGGTAAGGCTTAGGGTTTTAAGGCCTGGATCATTTGCTTTCAACCTCATTCAGTAATAGATTTAAGAATATGGTGGCATATGTTAATCATAGGCACATGGGGAAGAGATTGCTCTCAAGTTAGATCTGCGTTCCCAAACCTCTACTGTATCATACTCCCAGCCCTTTCTTGCCATTACTGAGACTCCAAAACAGTTTTCTTTGAAAGTAATAGAGGCCCACAGGTTCAAGATGACAAAGGCTATGGAACATACGAAACTTGACAAAATGTTATGTGTATTTTTACCCTATTAAAACGATCACATGCTTATAGAATTTTTATAGTGCCATACTAAAAAAATATTTTAAGTATGGCACTATTTTATTCATGAAAATGAGTATTTTAATTGGAAGTCTGAGGACATAATTGAGAAATAAGCATATATGTCCCTGTAAACTCGCCCTAGAAATGGAGCTAAACTTATAGATGCTTTGAGTATTGTCTATTTTTCTATGTATTACTTTTCTTTTCTTTCTTTTTTTTTATTTTAGAAAAAGCATGCACAAGCAGGATATAGGGGCAGGGGAAGGGAGAGAGAATCTGGGGGGACTCCATACCCAGCACAGAACCCAACCCAGGGCTCGATCCCATTACCCTGGGATCATGACCTGAACTGAAATCAAAAATCGGATGCTCAACCAACTGAACCACCCAGGAACCTCTCTATGTATTACATCTTTGCTCAGAAACATACATCCTGTAACTTAGTTTAATGTCATTTATATTACTATTATTCAAACATTCTTATAGATATCCATATATTGATGATATCTATATAATAAAAACAAATGAGTAATGTAATCACATTATAAATGTTTTTTTTTCCTTTACAACAAATCTTCTTTCCCCCCTTTTTGCTTGGCCTCTCCACTTGAACCTCTAGAGTATTCACTCTATCATATGGATTTGTATAATACAATTACATATAAATACATACACATATACACATATAAGTTCACATAAGTATCCTAAAAATGCTGAACCTTATCTGAGTCCTATGCTCCTGGAATACCACAGAGGTTGGAGAGCTCATCCCCGCCCCACCCTTCTGGAACATCCCAGAAACCCCGCCCTCCTGTGTTAGGAGATAAAACCCATCTGATCCTTCCTTCAGACCCGAGTCCTCCTGTTCACCCTTCCTCATGTCTCCCTTGTGTAATTGTCTCTGCAAAACCCAGAACCCCTTTCTTTCAGTCCTTGTTTGGCGACGTCTCCCATTAATGAATGTTCTCTCTCTTGCAGTTGCTTGAATAATAAAATTATCTCATTAATTGTCCAGTACATTTTGCCTTCCACCATACACCACACACACACACACACACACACACACACACACACACGTATGTCTTTGTGCACACATACTTTTTTTTCTCTTACAAGAAATGGAATCACATTACCTGATCCGTCTTAACTGGACCTTATGCAAATTCTTCCAATAAACTAGGGTAGCTTTAATTCCTTATTTTAAACAGCTTTTTAATTTTTGTTCTTTGGTTTGAATGTACTATAATGTATTTCCCTGTTGATAAGCATTTGCTTTGCCTTCAATTTTTGCTATCATAAACAATAGATAAATATACATGTTTACTTTTGTATTTAAAAGAGGACACCATATAACTTGAAAAAAGACATAACATTTACATTTCCAGAATTTAAGAGTAACCCCTTTGCTAGCATCCCTGTGAACGGCAGATGTTAATTTTGTCAGTCTGATTGGTATCTATACTAACAGGACTTGACTATTTCACTGTCTTTGTCGACATAACTTTGTTATTACAGGGCATTCTTACTCAGGAAGATAAACTGCAAACAACTTTATTTTCATCCCAAGAACTTTCTGAAAGATTCATTGGCTCTTCAATAGAAAGTGTCAAATGACGGTTTACATCCCAAGACTCTAAACATCTTGCCTCAACATACCTCACTGTATCTGATAATCTAAATCTTATTTCATGATTCTTCCCCAGTCCTCTTCAAGTCCCTGCATTGACAGATCTGCTTTAAGCCAGACTTCAAAAACTCATCAGTATCCTCACTTGGACCTCCTCTTTCTGAAATACTAGTAGGCTCTCTGGAAGTGGTGCAAAAAGCAGAAATCTCAGCTCTGTCTTATCTACAGGTTGTCTTGGTGTTATTTTGCAAAGCCAGTATTTACAGGAGGTTTCCCAAAACTTCTTTCCATGGGAAGTTAAGGTCACCCGTTCTGCAGATAAATTCCAACAGATAGAATAGAAGTGAGTTTCTGTGTATCAGTTAAATAACGTGTGACCTAAGTGACTGAAGGGAAAGGTCTTAAAATTTCATCTTTGCCACTAATATGTTTCCAAGAATCAGTAGATAAAGGTAAGCATTGCATTCTCAGAAGGGAAATGGCTCTTTCTTCTGGTCTCTTTTACATTACTCTGATATTATAAGAGGGAGCTGGAATGTCTTTAGTTTGACAGACACCTCATAGCGGCTCAGGGGTAGTCTACTCTGTCACTGGGGGAAGAAAAGTTTTGAGGACTTTCTTAAAGTTGGAATACTCAAAAACATACCACAAAAAAGTAGATATTTTACTGGCTTCTTTCTATGTATTTTTTTCTTTTACTTCTCACCAGAAAATACTTCAGAAGCAACTATAACAGTCTTTTCATAAATGAAAAGAAAAAGGAAGTTCCAAAAATCAAAGTAACTAAGTCACTGCTCACACAGGTTAGGAGTGACAAACTAGACTTGAGATCTAGATCTATCTGTTCCTTTAGAACTTGTCATTGTCCCCTAAACTTTATATATTTGAAGGGAGAAACTAGATGCCTCTGTTAGAACCATAAAACACTGTTAAATGGAGACTTTAATAGTATGTTAATGCCTTTGATGGCTCTAAAAAATCCCTGCCTTTGTTCCTGAACCAGAATTTCTGTAAGTAGGAGAAAGCAATACAGCAGTCGGAAGCCCGGAGCAAGCACTATTTTACGGTCTGTATTTCCGTAGAGGAAAGCTCTGGGCAGGTCAAGTTGTTGAATGGCCCACATTCTCCGTTGTGCTGCATCTGTATCTAAATTTGCTTTTAGCAAAAGCATGGAACTCCAGCAGCTCAGTAAAGGATTTGGAAGCCCAATCACAGAGAAAGGAAATCCAGCTGAATGGACAGGGTTTCAAGAACATGCAAGAAGGTAAACTCAGGCAAGAATATTCTTAAATGTCTTCAAGAAGATGAAACACTTGCTGATTTTGATTAATACTGTAGGAAACACATTGGTAGAAGGTTAGATCAGTTGCGAGGAGGCAACCAAAAGTAGATTCTGGATGACCGATTCATGGATCAAAACCATTCTGACAACATTATTTCAGCTATCATTTCTTACATACTTCTTACTCTACATCCAGAATTTATTCCTTGGGTAAATCTTCAAGGGGTTGCTATTATCAACCTCACTTCTCAGCTAAAAACCTGAGACTTTAGAAAGACAATGACATTTCCCCAAGTTCAAGGAGATAGTGAGTGGCAGAGCCTACATGTGAAGTCAGACCTTTAATCATTCGGCCAGAATCTAAAAAGAAGCAATTCCTCATGTATGGATTTCCACCATTAAATAATTTTAAGGATTTAAAGTAAATTCAATGCCAAATATTCCAATATCGGTCTTCTGATAGGTAGAAAGGAAAAGATCCCGCTACCTTGGTCTAATTGGAAGCAATTAACAGTACAAAGAGAGTATTCAGCGGAGCTACTGATACTGAGTGCTACATAGTTTTAAAGAGGAATGTGGTTCCTAATACACCCCAGCACGGGTGCTCTCTGTAATTACACTGGTAACAGCCTTGTAATGAGGGCTTTCTTCTTCCCCTCCAATCGATATACATGCCTATCAATGTAAAATAGCCCCACAGCTTTCTACAGTTGGAGGGGAAAAACAAGCCCAGGCTGACATACTATCTATAATACATCTAAGCACAGTGCTCTTTTTTCCAATAGGTGTTACTGGGATTGTTTAACATGCATTGTGAATGGCCGGTGTGCAGGAATAATTAGAACAATGGACACCTCAAAGGGAACACATAGATGTCCTGCTGCACTGATAATGAAAGGTGCTATCAGAGGCAAATCACACCCAATTAAGACATAAAAAGGAGACATTATTAATGCTTAATTCTGACTGTGTCAAGAATCTCTGTTTGCCTTCCTTTATTGCCAATAAAATCGTTGCTTTGGCCTTACAGCAGAATTAGTGGCTGGCATTACCTTGTGTTATATTTGCTGTTACCCTACTAGAGATTTCTGTGTTTGTGTATCGGTGCACTGTGTGATTTGTGTCTTGATCATCATATCACTTAGCATTAACTTTGTTCATAATTCTCTCAAAAAATGCAAAGCCTTGAGCAAAACCAGAAAAAAAAACTTGTTTCACAAAATTCAGGATTATTCAACACGAGCTTGATTTAAACTTTCGTGAGCTGTATGGACTAGTGACCTGGGTCTTCATTTGGTTTCTGTTTTTTTAAACCATATGTACTTTACTATGTGTATCTGAAGAAAATACATTAGGAGGTATATACAGTAAGGTGGTGTGTGTGTGTGTGTGTGTGTGTGTGTGTGTGTAGGGTTAAAATCATTGCACCTCATGTCACTAGGAATTGATGGCAATACTTAAGCAGTGTGACTAGATGGCTTTGACCTTGATCTCCCCCGGTAGCTGTTCTGGGGCTCTCTGCTCCTGTCCCATCCCATCTCTTTTGGGCTGGGTATATGATTCCTGCTGCAGGACCCTTGCTCAGTCTTGGTTCTTGCTTGACAACTGCTCGAAGGGGCAGTCTTTGAACTTTGAGCCTGTCTTTGTTAATGTTGGGAATGTCTATGCAATGATGCATTTATTCTATGTAATGACTTGGGTTGTTTTTTTTTGTTGTTGTTGTTGTTGTTGTTTTACTCTGGTATATGAGAGGGGTCATAATGATTTCAGAGGCAACACAACTCTTTCTGCTTGAAATTCAAAATAAGAAGTGCTTTTATTATATTGTGTCATGACACTTTCTGAGTAACACCATGCATGTTCTCCAGGCAAGAGGACTTTGGTGTCTTGCTTAGTACGTCATAGGTAACGTGTGAAGGTATAAAAGATGAAGTCAGTTCAATTCAGCAGATACATGTCGAGCGTTTAGTAGAAGCCAAGCTTATGTAAGCCAGTTTCTCAACATCAAAATAATTCATCCACTGGTCCACCAAGGACTCATATCCATGATGACTCAGGCTATAGGAAAATTCTGAAAACAGTACTGATGTAACATAAGAGTCACAACCATCCTCCCACACATGTTCTAAGAGAAGAGAGAGAGAGAGAGGCACATTGCTCTTCTGATAATAATTTTACCTCTTCAAATGTTACACTTTGCATAGTTAGAACAAATAAAATCTAATCAACACTTTGTATCTCTACTGAGTTACCTTTACTGTTGAGTAGCATGATAATTCACTGCTCTCTGCCAGAAGAGAGACTATGTAAGTGGTTGTCAGCTGATGCTAAAAAGGGGAAGTTGTGAGTGGCCGGTAAAGGGACTTATTAGGGCCAAGTCTTCTACAAGGGCAGAATGAAAGGGAAAAATCACGCCTTTAGTTTTGCCTCAGTGCTCCCTCAACCCCTTAAGTATACCCTGTGCACTGATGGCAGGAAAGCAGGAGGGGTACAGATGGTAACAAAGGGCCAGATCAAGGCATATCTGCGCCTCTTGGGCCAGTGCCATCCATACATGTGATATGGAATCTGGAAATTTCCTGACTCCTTTTATAACCCAGCAGAATAGTGTGGTGCCCAATCTAAATACTCAAGAAAATAGGAATTAGATATGCTTGAAATTGTCCAACTCTATGACAGATGGATTTCTAAATTCACAGAAACAATGGAATTGTTACATCTTAATATACCTTCCATTTGAACATTGACTACGGTATTCTTTTCTGGTCCTGTATTATACATTGTTTCTTTAAAATTAGACATTTTTAATATGCAGCATTATGGACATGGATGTTAATTTATTTGTTTGAAAAGTTTTGCTTCTAAGGTCACTTAGTTGGCTCTGTCAGCTGAGCATCTGACTTTGGCTCAGGTCATGATCTGAGTTCATTGGTTCAAGCCACACGTTGGGCTCTGTGCTGAGAGCCGGGAGCTGAGGGCCTGCTTTACATTCTGTGTCTCCCTCTCTCTCTGCCCCTCCCTCGCTGATGCTGTTTCTCTCTGTCTCAAAAATAATAAACATAAAACAATTTTTTTAAGTTCTGCTTCTAGCCTGAAACTTCTTCCTTCATATTTCCCCACTTCAGAATGGCAGACACTTTCTATGTATGCTGATTATCTGCCTTCCCCCACCATGGCAAGTATTACAAATTAATATTCACATGCATTCCTATGGAGTCTCAGAGTCCTTCTCCACATAGCTCCGCTCCAGCCCCACGATCAATCAGAGTTGTCCTGGGAAATTAAAAAAAAAACTGTCCTTGACACAGATAGTTGCAGACTCAATCATTTGAAGTCCATCCCTTACATTCTTGTTGGTGTTGTGGACTCAGTGGCTTGTGGCTGGATCTGTGTGAAATAGTTTCTCCTTTAATGATGCTTTTCTGCCTTTGACCTTATGTCTTTTTTAATTTTTTTAATGTTTTGTTTTGTTCTGCCTTAACCAGAGTATGAATCAAATGTGTCTAGTACCCATAACTTCCCACTGCTCTGCCCTTCCTCATTTCAGAATAAGTCTTTACCTCTGCTATTACTATACCAAGAATTAGTCACTTCGATTTTCATGTAGCAAGTATGGAGCGTGGAATCAGACAGCTTGTTTTATATGACCTTCCATTGGTTTTTGCATTCAGATACAAAATGTGGATATTTAGAGTATCAGCCTCCTACAGGTGCTGTGAGGATTCAATGAGTTAACACAAGCGAAGCACTTAGAACAGTGCCTACCACGTGGTACGTGTCTAATACATGTTAGTTGCTGGCAGTTCTGGTAGCATTGGCCATTGCTGTTGATCCTGGCTAGATGGATCTACTCTTTTTTACCTGCACATTCTCAATATATAAGATCTGATCTCTTATTTAATCAGCTTTTACTCACAAAGTTTCCCAATTATATAAGAGGGGACTAACAACAATAATAGCAACAGCACCAAGTTCACTGTGTCTTTAACTCACCTGCTTCCTTGCAGCCATATCTCTTTGAAAGTGCTCTCAGGTGGTCCTGGGAGTCTTCAAGGAGAATCTTTTCAGGCTTCCCTGCTGCACTATCATGTCCAGTCTCCCACCAAGCATTGCAGTCTTTGCTGTTGCTCTGCTTAGCCCTGCGGTCAAATTCTATTGCTGTCCAATCGATCTTCTTGTGATTACAGGAATGCTTTATGTTTACACTCTTCAGTGCAGGAGTCACTACCTAAAAGTGGCTACAGAGTTCAAATATGGTTAGTCTGACTGAGGACCTACATGTCTTATATTATTTACTTTTAATCACTTTAAATGTAAATAGCATATTGCTAATGGCGGTTGAATTGGACAGCATAGAGCTTGTACCCATCAGAGTCACAGCATGCTCTGCATGGATGGGAGGAAGACAATCATGGTCCTATATTGTGATGACTCAGTCACTTGGATACTTAAACAATCCTGTGTGTGCTCCGTGCCTCACAGAGCCCTCTTTGAGAAGATCTTCAGTTTCTATCTGCAGCTTCTCATTCTCTAGGTCACAGATACTAGCCAGGTTGGGGAAGGACACAAGGAGACATCTAAATTATGTTTCTGGATCCACCCCTCTACCTTCCCACCGCCAACCCAGTGCCCTCTTTCTAATTTCTTCTCTTCCACATTCCATTTTCCAAATCCATTTACACACATCGACTTCCCTGAGAGTACACAACAGCTTGATAGCTGTTCACACATGAGTTAATCTAGATATAGTGTACATGGCATGACAAAAATTTAGCATGTTCTGTGTTCAAAGCTATTAACATCAAATAGGAATGAAATAGAAACTTCTCTATTTCCTCTCCCCTGTTCTCTGATCTCATCTCCAGTGTCTACCAACACCCAGGAAATTCTCCCAACATGCGTGTACTCAACAAGCCCATGATGCATTTCGGGTTTTTTTTAACACTTCCAATCGTCCTCAGTATCTGAATTACTTGGAAAACGCAAATTTATAACCCTGAAATTTTCTAACTACACAGTTCCTCGGTATTAACAAACTTCTTTCTTAGACATCTAGGCGTGGCCATACCCCGCCTTCCGCATAAGCGAGAGCCAATCCACCTACAAGCTCTTCAACCCAGAGACACTTTCCTGAGCAGCTGTTACCCTTAACCTCCCCTCACTTTGTTTTATGACACGCGAACCTGGATTATAATTACGTGTATTTCTTGCTTCTCTTCTTTAATATATTGTAAATTTCTTGAGAGAAAAATAACCATTTGTTTCCTATTTACCTTCAATGCCTTACACATGCAAAGTGACATTTCACTATGCACGGAATAAATAACTGTGTCAGATAAATGTATAAAGATATCTTTTTGTATTCCTTGGATGCTATCCTGGGGCTCATTTGCATGATTTGTCCCTAACAAAACACCCTGCACCTAGTTTTCATAAAATAAATCTATGCCGTTTGATCACGGACCTGCACTTTACCAGTGGTGTTTATTTTTTCCTTTTTGGTGGGAAAGTTATTTAATCTAGTAGACCCTTATTTCTCATTTATATAGAAGAAAGACTCTTTCCAGTATTGTTGTGAAGTGATAATAATGAAAAGCACCTAAGACAGAGGTACAGCTGTTACTCACCTTATCCCTCCTCAAACATTTGAATACATTGAATACATTTTAATACACAAGAGATTACTTTTCTCTTCACATAGTGAGAAAGCGTAAACTTTTCTTTACAATGTCTAGTTTTTATGGGAATGTAAGGAAACAGGCATGTTTGTATCAATGCTGGTGTGAGTGTAAATTTGTGTCAGTGAATTTGGTAATAGAGAAAGGAAGAGAAGGAAAAGGGAAAGAGGAGAGCAGGGAGATGAGGAAGGAAAGGAAAGAGAGAAGAAAAGGAAATGAAAAGGGGTTGGTGGGGAAGGAGAGACAGGCAGAGAGAAGGAAAGGTGTTGGGGTAGATAATAAGAGTAGCAAGAGGAAACAGAAGGGCAAAGGAGACTTAATGCCACAAGTAAGTGTAACACTTCCAGGTGCAGAAGTGAGGGAGCCCCGGAGGGACTAAGCCCCACCCCAGCCAGCACTCAGCACTGCTTCTGCGTTCCCTGCCCTCCTGTGCGCCCCGCTCTGCTCTGCTCTTTTCCCTGCAGTCACCATCTGGCCCTGATCCCGAAGAGGGGAGCACAGGCAGCCACTCCAACAAAACCTTCCGTCCTTGGGTTTTGTTTTCCCCCACCACACCGAGTATTTCTCATATCCTTTTGATGGTTGCATGTGAACATAGGATCAATAGGAATTTGATAGCTAACTTCATGAACATCAGAAAACAACAAATACGACAACAGAGATAATGTATAGTATTTTCTCATTCATTCCATAGAGCAGCTTCCAACGTGCCAATATCATGTGATTTATAAGAAATACGCATTTTTCCCCCCTGTTTCTGGCAAAAAGCTCCTGAGAACCTAATTTCCTAAGTGATGGTGGAAGGGAGGAGGCATTTTTTGTTATTTTAATGAGGTGATTTTGCAGCCCACCTAAGGATGGGGGCTGGTTGCCAGTGGAGCCTACCATACAGTTAGAGGGCTGGCTCTCAGTCTTACCCCAGATCTCTGGGCAGGGGCCAGGACATGGATGTTGAATCAGTTGCCCAAGGCCAGTTATCTAACCAGCCATGCCTATGTCATGAAGACCCCAGAATAAAACAAAAGGACAGGGCTTCCGGGGCTTCCAAGTTGGTGAACAGGTGGATATTCAAGACGAGAAGTATGCTTAGAGGACCCGGGAGCTCCCCCGCCCCCACACCCATGCCTTGCTCTGTGCATCTCTTCCATCTGGATAGTTCTAAGTTGTTTCTTTTCTTTGGTTTTGTTTCATAAAAACAAAAAACCTGATAATCTAATAAGTAAAATGTTTCTCTGGGTTCTGGGAGCCACTCCAGCAAATTACTCAAACCCAGACTCAGCGAACCCCTGATTTATAGTCAGCTGGTCAGAAGCACAGGTGACCAGCTGGACTTGTGAATTGGTGTCTGAGGTCTAAGGAAGGAGCTGTGGGAATGGCTAGTCCCAGCCAGCCAGTCAGTCAGAGGCACAGGTGGGCTCACACTGGCATCTGAAGGGAGTGTGGTGGGAGCAGTCTGATGGCACTGGAACCTATAAACCTGAAGCTATCTCTTGGTAGATAGTGACAGAATTTAGTTGAATTCTTGGAGACATCCTATGGGTGTCCAAGAATTATTTATTGCTGGTGTGGGGAATTCTCCCCTCCTACACACACACACACACACACACACACACACACACACACACCAATATTGGTACCAGAATCTATTTAATAGGAAATGCTGGCTAACCCCATTTCTGCCACTATCTAGACATGTCACTTTGGCTCACTTTGCCCTCTGTGCCTCAGTTTTCTTTCTTTTAGGTGAAGGAGTCAGTAACTTTAGTTTGATATCTGAGTTTCCCAGAGCCTGGTGAGTTCTATGGCTCTTCAGTAAGAGACTGACATCAGTATGTCTCAGAGGAGGTCAGGAAGCATCCAGTAGTCAGGGCTTGGCCCAGTGGCTCTGCTTTGTGACATTCCACCTATGACTTCCACCAAAGAAGAAGAAGAGTTTGCATCTCTCACCCCCGTATACTTGGTGGTGACATGCCTCTGTCCTATGGGCCAAGGACACACTCCAAACCCTGCCTGTCTCCTCTCACCAGCTGTATATCTGTGGCCTATCCTTCACTTGAGTCCAGACTTTGCCCAACTGTCTCCAGCTCATGGGTATTAACAGGTTCACATTGACTAAACAATTATAAGCCTCCCTGGTGGATGAACTCACCCCCTTAAGGACAGCCTCCAGCCCCTACCACCCCCCTTCCCAGCCTTGCTCTTTGCATTCTCACTGAGTATGTGCTGGGGTGTTTTTGCCCAGGTGGCTCCCCTCCTTCATCAGTGGCTTCCATAGCCATCTGGGGTCCTCTTTCAGACCCGCCTTCAAGAATGTGGTACTTTTAGTGCTCAAGAAGGTAACCCTGGAGGAGCCAGAGTGGAATCACACCCCCCACAACACTGAGCATGTGAAATCCCAAGATATTTCTTGCAAAGGAAATATTATTACTTTGTTCCATCCTGTGATGCCTTTTGTCCTCTGTAACTAAAACTGTATTTCCTCAAATTCTCAGGCCTTTCCTTCCTAGGATTACTTTGTTCATTCTATGTCTGCCTTCATCTCCTTTTCTTTAGACTCAGACACGGAAGAGATGATGGTGATGGCATGATACCGATTTCTGACTTAATGCTGGTTTTCCCACTCACCTCATCTTTCATCGGGATGAGAGTGTAGACCTTTGTGCCATAGCCCTTTCTTCCCAGGGGATTCATCATGTGAAAAGAGAGGCCTTGGGCATCCCACTTCATCAGACTTTTCAAATATTTTCAAGCTCACATGAATACCAGAAATGCTTAAATCTAATTGTATCTGGGGATGAGCTCACAGATTCCCATGTTCTTTACAAGTTGGTGAAGGGTGAGTTTGACAATGAGTTTGAGATATGACTTAATACATATACTTTAAAACTTAGTTTATTATTTTTTTTAGGGAGAGAGAGACAATCTTAACCAGGCTCCATGCTTAGCACAGAACCCAACACAGGGCTTGATCCCATGACTCTGGGATCAGGACCAGGACTGAAACCAAGAGTTGGACACTCAACCAACTGAGCCACCCAGGCACCCTGAAATGTAAAATTTTTGTGGAAGAAATAGACAAAGTGAATATAAGTTGGTGCGGTAGGCAAGGGATGGAGAAGTTTGGGAGAGTACGTATATGTATATACATATATACACATATATAAAATATGTCTACAGTATATATAAAATCGTGTGTGTGTGTGTGTGTGTGTGTGTGTGTGTGTGTGTGTATAAAATCAGTGACCTATGTCCTGTGTGAACATTTCTACTTACTGATCCACCAAGGGGATGAATTTAGAGCACCAAAATAAGAAAGCATAAGAAAGCAAGAGCTTACTATAACAAGAAAGTTAAAGTCTGAACCAAGGCCCCCAAAGAATCATAAGAAAGAAAAACAAGCAAGTTAATCACGTCCCTGGCTTCCCATTGGCTATTAAAAAGGCTTTAGACCCACTTTTGTTGTTTCCCTGAAGCAAACATACTGATGTACACTTTGTGCATATTAAACCATTTCCTGGGTTTATTGTTTCTCCCACGATGATCTCATTTTTAATATTGTATGCGTTTTTGAAAACTGAATTAATTATGTTAAATTATTAAATTTCATTGTGAAGTACATAAGAAACATGAATACATACATATACACACAATTTATGTGTGTGTAAGTGTGTGCAGATCAAAACTCTTAAAGTATTTTTAAGATTGGGTAAACAAAGCATGTTAACTTAGCAGAGGAATATATATCAAAACCAAAATAACTTTTACTGAATGCTTATCATTATTATCAAAACTGCCTAGGTGCTTAGAATTGTGCTCTGCAAAACAACTAAAATGACTTCACATCGTCTAAAACTAAAAAGTAAATTCTCAGGAATGAAGTGCATATGAGAAGATATGAGATTAGAAAAACAAAACACAAAAGGAAAGAGGTACATTTCTAGAAACACTGATACCACATCCACATGTAAATTTATTATAATCTTTTAAAAATGCAAGTATAAAGAGAACCCACAGACTTCCAGCTTCAGTCTTCCAAGTACCATTGGTCAAACACAGGCTTCTGGGATGTTCTAGAGAGCATTCAGGTAAACATGTCTACATCCATGTTTTGGAAAATAGGAGTCGAGACCGTCATTGAGTCATGAAATCAATGTAATATATTAGATGCATTTTTTTCATGGAACAGAACAAAACAAAATAGAAAAAGACTAGAAACATCAAACAGGAAAGATAATGTCAGTGTGTCATTCAAGGCAAGCCTGCTCTTTCAAGAAACCTTGTTTTAGATATGTACATGCGTGGAGATGGATGGAAGAGGCATTTTGTACTGTGGCTACCTGCCAAATGTTTTGATAGCTCCCACCTTTTACAGTATTCGTGAAAAACCATTTGCATGACACCAATAAGGGGATGTTCTACTTTGGAAGTGCTGCAAATGTGACCTTTCTGCCAGTACAAATGACAAAGCACTCCACAAATAAAACCCTGCGGTCGCAATAATCAACATGAAGTGATGATGTGGGGGAAGAAAAGGAGGGGAGGCAAGAGCCGTGGGGAGTGGTTGGCCGTGATAAAGAGCCACTTCAATCTATCAAAGAAAAAAATGTAGCTATTCGATTAGTCCCTGCCCACAACCCATGGTTTAGTCTCCATTTCCGCATCCCATACACCCCCGCCCTTTTTTTTTTCTCAAATATGTGAGTTCTTGGACAATACAGATTTTGACATTTCTCATAATATAGAATGGCTCAAAAATCATTACAATCAACAATCATTACAATCAACGGGGTGAAATGGCTGGAAGATGTTTAAATGCCTTTAGTGCCAGCTTCTCGCTCACTGAAGCAGACCTCAGACCATCTCTCACCACTGATTAGGCCATCACTTAATGCATTTCCAGCAATGTAGCTGGGGCTCTGATTTCCTAGGAAAAGGGGGGAAAGATGGGGGAGGAAAAAATGGAATGTTTTCATAGGAACTGAGGTTTCCTTCCATCTTTCTTTAGTCTGTAACTTCACGCCATCAGTATTTCCCTTCTAATTATGGTGACAAGAAATTATTTTGGATTCTACTTTAGAATGAGTTTCTTTTGATGTGTGTTTGGATTCTCAGTCACAAGGGAGCATTAAGTGTGAGGTTTCCCCTACATTGTAGTATTTAGACCATTTATTATGGAAATGAGCTGTATGCTCATCTCAAGGTTGGGAGAGACCATGCCACATAATGGAGGTAATCCTAGACTGGGAGTCAGGTCACATGAGATCGTTCCCCAATCACTAAATGGCAAAATAAAATGGAAACATACCTGTACCTCCCTGGATTTAGGTCCCTTGTCCATAAAACAAGTAAGTACTTAGATCAGAGATTCTTTTCAACCTGAAACTCCTATAATTTCTCCTTAAAACCATGAAAGAAATACAAAAATGCTCACCAAACCATCCATTTCTCCAAATTTCCCAGTCTTCTTTGAATTTTAGTTGGAACCACATATCAGTTCTGGCCAATGGGTTGAGCAGAAAAAAGGTATGTCACCTTTAGGCTTAGATACATAAAAAACAAGTTTGATTTAATATTGCCAGATTTAAAGGGGCACCTGGGTGGTTCCATCAGCTACACGTCCAACTCTTGATCTTGGCTCAGGTCATGATCTGTGGTTCATGAATCCGAAACCCGCATCTAGCTCTGCCTGACAGTTAAGAACCAATTTAAGATTCTCTCTCGCTCTCCCTCTGCCCCTCCCCTGCTTGCACTCTCTTTCCCTCTCTCAAAATAAATAAACTTAAAAAAAAAGATTGCCAGATTTAGCAAATAAAAATACAGGATATTCAGTTATATCTGAATTTTTGGTAAACTAAACATTTTTACGTAAGTGTGTGCCACCCATTATTTGGGATAAATCGATAATGAAAAGGTTATTCATTGGTAATCTGAAATTGAGAATTAACTGGGTGCCCTATTTTGTCTGATAATTCTAGTTTAACTTTTAAGAATCTTGTTGACCTAGAGCCATCACTGGTTGCAGGAAGATGGGATTCCTGAAAAGCTAGGTGGAAGTTAATTGCCTTGGAGAGTCCTACAAACAGCATCTGAATTTGCAGGGGGGAAAAAAAGACTTTTTTTGGATTAAGTCCTTGCAATTTCCAGATGTATTTTTTACAGCTTTATTTAGATATCATTGACATATATAGCATTGTATCAGTATTAGGTATATAATGTGTTGATCTGAAAAACTTACATATTACAAGATGATTACCACCATAGCATTAGCTGACACTACCACCACATCACATAATATCACTTCTTTTTTGTGGTGAGAGTATTTAAGATCTATTCTCTTAGAAACTTTCAAGTATGTAATATTGTATTATTATTATTATTGAAAGAGCACCAGTAGGGGAGGAGCAGAGGGAGAGAGACGGAGAGACTTTTTATTTGAGAGAGAGCACAAGTTGGAGAGAGGGACAGAGGGAGGGAGAGAGAGATGAAGGGAGAGAGAGAGAGAGACAGAGAGAAACAGAGAGACAGAGAGACAGAGAGAAGCTCCAGAAGGCTCCATGCTTGGCACAGAACCTGATGGAGGGCTCCATCTCATGATTGTGAGATCAGGACCTGAGCCAAAATCAAGAGTCAGATGCTTAACTGACTGAGCCACCCAGGTGCCCCTGAAATACAATATTATTAAGTATAATCACCAAGTATAATCACCTAAGAACTTGTCTTATAACTGGAGGTTTATACTCTTTGACCAACATCTTCCCATTTCCCTCACCCTCCAGCTCCTGGTTACACCATTCTACTCTTTATTTCTATTAGTTCCGCCTTTTTAGATTCCATATGTAAGTAATATCATATAGTATTTCTCTTTCTCTGGCTCATCTCACTTAGCATAATACACTCGAGGTCCATGTTCTTGCAAATGGCAGGATTTCCTTCCTTCTCATCACTGAAGAATATTCCTTTCTATACGTAGACTTTATCCTTTCATGGACATTTAGGTTGTTTCCCTATCGTGGCTATTGTGAATAATGCCGAAACAGACATGGGAGAGCAGATTATCTCTTCAAGACCCAGCGTTTCCTTTGGGTATACGGCAAGAAGTGGATCATACAGTACTTCTATTTTCTATTTCTTGAGGAACCTCTAAAGCCTTTTCCACAGTTGCCACACCAGTTTACATTCCTACCAACAGAGGTTCCTCTTTCTCCACATCTCACCAATCCTTGTTGTCCTGTGTTTCTGTGATAGTGGTCATTCTACCAGATGTGAGGTGGTATCTCATTGTAGTACTAACACTGCAGGAGGCTGTTTTCTTCCCACATAATCTTCTGTTCCAATAAAGGGTCTGACATTCCAAACAAGAATGTTCAAACCATTGAATATTCCAGTTTATTACATGAGAGATTCCTATTTTAATCGTCTCTGTCTCTCTAGAGTAGAGTTGGAAAACTCACATGTCTTCCGGAGAGAATATGTGAATGAGCAAAGCATTCCAAGAGTTAGAGGCAGTCGGAAGAGCAGGCCTGGACAGGGCATGCTCAGAACCAAGGACAGGCCTGTGCCTCTTTTCCAACCAGGTAGCCAGTAGGAATATAAGCTCAGTGTTGCCAAATATTCCTGTTATTCAACAGAAGTCAGAAATTCAAGGGTGATAGGGTATAAAATCAGCTATATCATATATGAGAACATATTTGTTTGTTTAAGCACTGAGCCATGATACTAAATAAAATATGCCTATAAACTATATATATATAGTTGCAACCCTTTGTTAGTTGTTTAAAAAATAGAATAATTCTAAGAAAACTATATGATTCAAGAGAGAGGGAGATATTTAACAAAATATTTAAGACACTACCAAGAAAGGGATCTCCATGCTTTTAAGAAGAAGTAATGATAGTGACAATCTATATTCGATTTCTCCATTGGCTGGGGATGGTCAACAATGCATTACTTATACAGTCTGCTCATCCTAATTCTACTTGACAAACATACTGAGGAAGCTTGTTGGGGGTGGGGGGTAGGAGGACAACAACCGATCCTAGAAGAAAAAGATAATCAAGCTCGATTTATAACATCTCTGTGTAAGACCAACTTTGTTCATCTTTTTTATTTCACCTGATCCCACCCCTCACCTCTATTCCAGACACACTGACCTGCTTGCTGTCTCTTTGACATAGGAAGCCTGGCTCCCAGGGTCTTTTCTCTTGCCTGGAATTGCCTTCCCCAGATACATATGTGATCTTCCTCTATTCCCTTCATATTTTTATGCGAAAGCCTGCTGTCAACAGGACCTCTCCTGGCTACACTATCCAAATTTTCAGCTGGCCCCTCTACCTCCAAAGGTCCCCAGCCCTGTGACATGTTCCTGTAACACCCAATCATAGAGTAATTTAGTAGTCACTAGAGTCATAATAATATGAGTTTCTTACCTCCTCTCCCCGTTCCATCTCTTTTCCCTTTTAAACTAAAGAAACAAGTTTCTGTCTGACCTAGTATCCTCAACTTATTTTCTACCCCTTCTGTTAATTTTTTTTCTGCTATTATATCTTTTTAGAATTCCAAGTATATACTTATTGATTTCAAATATTGCTTTTCTTATTGTAAATTTCTTTTTTTGTTATTTATTTATTTACTTATTTTGAGAGACAGAGCGAGCAAGCAGGGTAGGGGCAGAGAGAGAGGGGGTAGAGAGAGAATACCAAGCAGGCTCCATGCTGTCAGCACAGAGCTCAATGCAGGGCTCAGTCTCATCAACCACAAGATCATGACCTGAGCCAAACCAAGAGTCTGAGCCACCCAGGCACCCTTTCTGTTCAAATTTAAGTGAGGCTCAGGGAAGCATGATTGACTTTTTTGCTTTTTAAGATTTGACTTGTCACCTTGTAGGCATCGTTGCATGGGAACTTGACTGGTCAGTTTCATTCTAGGCAGCTCATTTGTTGGGATAGTCCATTTCCCACAAAAGAATCTTCCAGTCCCCTCTTCCTTTCATCCTCTGATTTCAGTTCTGCTTCCTTGGGCTTCTTCTGGGATTGGGGTTACATGTTGCCCAACTCTAGTAAAAAGGAGGCTGAGATGTGGGAGTCTGTTTGCTACTTAGACTGTCATCCAATGTTCTAGATCCATCTTTACCAGAACTCTCAATCCCTGAGCCACGCAAGTCAGCTTGATTCCTCTCTTGCTGCCTTATGACTCCATTTATTTGGTGTGTTCTACCAGACCGCTTTCCACTCACCCCTCTGCCTCACACCTTTCTTCCGAACCCATCTTTTGTGTTTGTGGACTTATTTGGTTGTTATTTTAATGAGTTTCCTCTTTTTCACTGAGATTTGAGAAACTGAGATTTGACCCTGAACCTGTAAAACTTAATAGCCTGTCTACTTTACCATGAGAAACTGTTGCCCAGCACAGATTTTGGTGGCAAAAATGAGACCTGTGAAAAAGTGTGGACCAAAAGAACAACCACTTTGACCCAGAGGATGACAACATCCTGCTTGGACAGACTATGGTTTCAACGAGGCAAAAAAGCTTCCACATGTCCGTTGCAAACCTGCAATCTAAGGGACTACTGTTAAGTCATTTGAGAGAACGGTTTCTGGGGAACAAAAGGGGAAGATTGTCTTTCCTCCAAGTCTTACATTTCAGGAAGGACTAGTGGAGAACACAACCATGGTGGTGCTAGGGTTTCCAGAGACAGTCCCACATAAAGATTGTTGCAGGGGAAAGCAGAGATGAAGAAAAGTGAGAACTTAGGGTTAATTTCTTTAGGATGTTGAAATAAAAACTCCTGAAACTGCATGAGACTCAAACAGTATAGAAATAATTGTATAGGCAATTTGGGAGATCTGAGTTCTGGAATAAGTCTTATTTTAACTTGTTTTCCAACTGAGGTGGTTTTGAGCAAGAGGCTGGCTAGGATGGAGGGGCTCACTATTATTTTCTTGGTAGCTTTATGCCCACACAATTCCCAGGAAGTTAAAATTATGAAGCAAATGACATGAAGTAGTACTGAATTGAATAATATTTTTTAAAAATTTTTAATGTTTTATTTATTTTTGATACAGAGAGAGACAGAGCATGAGAGGGGGAGGGGCAGAGAGAGAAGGAGACACAGAACCAGAAGCAGGCTCCAGGCTCTGAGCTAGCTGTCAGCACAGTCTGACATGGGGCTCGAACCCACGAATGTGAGATCTGACCTGAGCTGAAGTCGGAGGCTCAACCAACTGAGCCACCCAGGTGCCCCTGAATACTGTTTTAATAGCAATATATTTAATGTCATAACTTACATATAAAAACTTATAGATTTTTTAAATTTTTTACTCATTTATTTGGAGAAAGAAACCACACGTGAGTAGGAGGACGAGCAGAGAGAGAAAGAATCCCAAGCGGGCTCTGCACTGCCAGCACAGAGGGACTTGATCCCATGAACTGTGAGATCATGGCCTGAGCTGAAATTAAGAGTCAGTTACTTACCTGACAGAGCCACCGAGGTGCCCCTAAAACTTAGAGATTTTAAAGATATTTTTTCTTAGGAGGTCAAAGGAAAATAAGCAATTAATTTTTTAAGTTTATTTATTTATTTTGAGAGCGACAGAGACAGCATGAGCAGGGGGGGGGGCAGAGAGAAAGGGAGAGAGAGAATCCCAAGCAGGCTCCATGCACTAGCTGCAGAGCCCCATGCAGAGCTTGGACCCATGAACTGTGAGATTGTGACCTAAGCAGAAACCAAGAGTTGGGCGCTTAACCAACTGAGCTACCCAGGTGCCCCGAAAATAACCAATTAATTTTTTAAAATACAGTAAATTCTGGGCACATGACTGGCTCAGTCCGTGGAACATGCCACTCTTCATCCTGGGATTGTGAGCTTTAGCTCCATGTACAGTGTAGAGATTACTTAAAAATAAAGTCATTAAAAATAATAAACAACTAAATACAGTAAACAATCTTTGTGGCATACAGATCTGCTAAATATCTTAAAGCTAACTAACCCATGAATGGGCAGTGTGGGAAACACTTGATTTGCCAACTTCCTATCTCTGTATACATGTTTGTACTTCATATGCATTTCATTTCTACTTTTTAAAAAAAATTTTAATGTTTATTTTTGAGAGAGAGAGGGAGAGAGAGATCATGAGTGGGGGAGAGGCAGAGAGAGAGGGAGACACAGAATCTGAAGCAGGCTCCAGGCTCTGAGCTGTCAGCACAGAGCCCGACTCAAGGTTCAGACTGACGAGCCATGAGCTCATCACCTGAGCCAAAGTCGGACACTTAACTGACTGAGCCACCCAGATGCCCCATTTCTACTTTCTTTTGAGGCCATTGTGAGAAGACATATTTTTAAAGTTAAAGAACCAATTCAAAAGGCCAACTCCAGCTTCTCTTTTGTTTTAAGGGAGATATTTTTCCCCATCCTAGAACAAGGAAAAGCAAGGCGATGTGCAGTTCATCAAGACCAGGGATCCTAGCAGAAATGGTTTGCTGGAGGCACTGTTGAAACAGATTGGTTATAGCACCCATGTCTAATAATACCAAGAAAAGCAAAACTATGACGGGCGTCCAACTTGGCAGTACTTTCCCCAATAAGACCATTTCATTTTTGGCAACCAAAAAATAAAGCTTCATCAGATATACTTAAGAAATGATTCACCGCATTCAAACTCCAGATCTTAGTCTCCTTCTGAGGGACAGAAGAAAGCCAGAGCTCTTACCTATAGAGACAGCATCACACAAAGATGTTTTCAAGGCGTTCTTCCCAGTCACTGACTCCTATGGACTGAAATTTTCCCGGATCTTCCACGATAATGAATAACACCATGAAGACAGATGTTCTCCAAGCTGAATTAGGTAGAGATCAATCAATCATTTGACCTGTAAGTGAGTTTAGGTGAAAAATGTAAAATCTTAGGTACACCACTATTATTGTGATTAATCAGTGCAGTAGTGCTATGGAAATTACTACAGATACTATGTGCTTTTTTTTTTCTTTTTGAAAAATGGCCAATCTTGAAAGGGACACTAACGTGCCTCAGAGCACTGATTTGGAGGTGGTTTGTAATCTCCACCTAGTTAGCTGTCTGGCCCTAGGACTGATACAAAATTTCTCTAGGCTTCAGTTTACCTATGTGTAACAAGAAATAATAAGAAAATCCAACTAAAGCAGTATGCATAAATATTAAATAACATATTAAGTGTTTTGAAAAAGCGATTGGCATGTTTAAGATTAAAGGCATTATTTTTACATTGATCTAGACAGACATGCTCCAGGGCCAGTTTGGTACTGTAGTTAAGATCTGGAAATGTCAGATTTTTCCACATAACAGTACTTTTATTAATGTCGTTCATTAAATTCCCACATTTCTCCCCCTGTTTTGCTCTGTTTCGTTCCCTATTATCTTCTCTCAAAACCCTGTGGTCACCGGCATTGTCTCCCTGCATAGTGGAAGATGTTGGTGGCCTGGGATTTTTGTTGTATTTTATTTTCAAAGATGTGTTCTCAGACCTTTAAATGTGGCTCTGCATCTCTTTTTTGTATTGTCAACTTTTTAAAAAACTTGATTCCTTTAGCGGTGTGCGGGCATGTTGTTAGGGTGAGATTCTCACAATCCACTTGGGAGAACAAATAAAAGCTTATAGCCTCTGCTGATGCATAACCAGGAAGGACCTGGCTGCCAGAGATTTTACTTACCATATAGCTACCTCTGCAGCATAAATGGAGATTAGTACACCCAAGGATTCTGGGGATATTCATAAACTTTGCTAAAGGATTTTAGTTTCAGACTTAATGAACCCACCTTGAATGCTTTTATCATTTTTCATCTGCTGGAGATAAATCATCACTCTAAATTCCCTCAAGACATCCGATTTTAGCATCCCGATTTATTCTTTAATTAGTAGGTTCAAATCCTTATCTCATTCCTGTTTCTGAGCAGTGCTTCAGAAAGGATGTAAAAGCAGGGATGTGTCCTGAGCTAACAGTAGTGAAGGGGACCGCAAACTTCTCACGGTGTTATATTGTCTTTTTAATTTAAGAGACGGCTTAGATACTAACTGGATTACTCTCCTAGAGCTGACATAACAACGTGTCACAAACTAAGTGACTTAAACAGCAAAAACGTGTCCTGTAGTTCTGAAGGCAGAAGTCTGAGATCTGTGTGTTCGTGGGGCCATGCTCTCCGAAGGCTGGAGGTATGCCCCCAGGCCTCTCTTCCAGGTTCTTGTTGTGGGAGAATGATCACTCTTGACTTGCTCCCTATTTGAATATCTGTCTCTGTGTCCAAACTTCCCCTTTATACGGATGCCAGTCATTCTGGATGAGGGGCCCAACCTGCTCTGATATGACCTCATCTGAACTAATCACATCTGCAAAGACCCTATTTCCAAATAAGTCACACTCTGAATACTGTCAAATGAAGAGGTGGGCTGGGGGCATAATTCAACCCATAACACAATCGAACACATAGCTTCATGGATGAATTGATTACTTTTTAAGACCTAGTCCATAATAAGAAGTTATTCTCTAGATCGATCCCTAGTAGATGAATTTTTAGCACAGGACTCCCAGGGATTTCACTCAGAGTGCTGAGTCATAGAAACAGCTAGAAGGACACAGAGATATCTGTTGACTGTGAGCTGACAAATGTAGAAATATCTTTTCTGTCTTTTCAGTGTTGAGGCTGAGGTTTACAGTATATAATGTTTTGGCAAATCTAAAACACGCACAAGCAGAGCTTCTAAGATCCTGGCATACAGCCTCGATCCCCCAAACAATATCACCTCTGAGTCTGTTTAAAAAGTCAGGCTAGGCCACTTCATGAATAAAGGCTTACACTGAGGAATAAAATTGTGACTATATTAACTCTGATTTGAGAAATTAATCATCAATTGTTAAATCTTCTGATTCATATTTCAATAATGAAATATTTCATGAATGATGGAACTTGATAGACACTTCCATCTCTCACCCAGCCACTCGGAATTCTTTAAACTCACCGGGGTGAGTCCTCACCACTCACAGAGGCATGTAGAATTTAGTGAAAAGTACGGGTTATGCATTTTTGGTATGCCTCTTCCCTATAGTAGTGGAACTTTATTTGGGAAACAGTCACTTATAAAATTCCTTTTAAGGACTGTAGTTTGCAGAAAATCACGATTCTGCCCTAACAGAGTGCTTAGCACACAGTCTTTGCTGGAAAAAAAAATTGGTTGAATGAATAGAAGTGATTTACCAAGACACTGGTGCTTATCCTATTTTACATATTTTCCTTAAACATTCATTCACTATGGACAAAATTTGAACTGGAGACTATGGAAAAAGTGAATAAGGGAGAGAAAAAGCTGAAGACGGAAGGGTGGGGAAAATGACAAAAGGAGAGAGGAAGAGAGAGAAGGGCACAGAGGGATTAAGAAGAGATTACAATTCCTCGACTGTGTATGCTACGCCACACTGCTCTTTGAGAAGTCATTCCTATTAAAGTATGCTCACATCCTCAGACGGAACTTGGAATTTGAAATGGCATTCAAAAATTCAACATATCCATCCAATGTAAAAGAATTGATTTGTCAAAAGGAAAAAAAAATCCAGGAGGCTGAGTCACGACAAGAAGTCTTCAATCCAATTGGCTTCTTTTGATTACATTTGCAAGTACCTGATGAAAATGTGCAAATCAGCCCATCTCAGCATTTCAGGCTTCCTGTTGATTGTGTGACAGAGTTGCCAGGCACATAACACATTTGTTTTACAGCACTGCATGATGAACTCACAGTGTTTTACCTCCAGGACTGAAAGTCCTTAATTTGTTCTTTGAGGAACAGTCTGTTTTCATCAGGAGACACGCTTTCGTTGATCAAGCGATTCTACAGAGAGTGACATTAAAGGAAAAGAAGCTGGGATCAGGGTTAGCAAGGAGGTATCTGCCCAGTGCCCATGAAAACAGAGCAGCTCTCATTTCCCAATTAAACACATTTATTAATTTTTAAATGAAGTTTTCAGAATGTGCCTACATCCAGCACAACCGCAATCTCCAGGGCGAAGAAAAAATGAAACAAAAGCAATGGGAAGAAATGATCAGTGAATCTGTAGTGAGCGCTGTGTTTAAGGGGAGCAATATAAGTGTCAAGGAGTATAAAACGTGTTTAAAATATTGTTTTGGTAAACATTACTGTCTGCTTCAGAGTCTATTATCATTTTGCTAAATCTAGTTTGAGTAAGTTGTGGGGTGAGAGAGATAGATGTATAATAGGTATTGTTTTTCTAGTGGGTATTAGAACTCCTCTTGGGGAATACATTGATGTATTTATTCAAAGCATGTATTTATTCTTTATCTCCTATGTGTTCGCTGCCCCCACCCCAGCTCTACCTTCTCCAGATAGGAGGCTTGGGGTGAAATGACAGAGACTCTCCCTACATTCTAGTCTGGGCTCATCTTAACATGCCACTGGAGGCGAAAGCGAGGATCTGGGGGCTTCGGTGAGGAAAAAACAAAAGAGACTCACATTGTGATCATGGTAGGAAAAGAGCCATAATTTAGGGATAAGGGCAAACACAAAACCAAGTAGAAGGTAAGGGTTTAAAGAGGCAAGAGAGGACCAAGAATACGGGAAAAAGCTTACATCCGAGGTAGTGAAAATAATTGGAAAACACTGAAAAAAGCAGATTGTCTGATATCCAATTTAAAAGTATCTCCTGAGCAGTACTGTGTGTCAGGATTGTTGTCGTTACCTATGAATACTCAGAGTAATCCACTTTCCTCCTGGAGCTAACCCCAGACAAGGAGACCTGGCACTCAGAAGGAGCTGGAAACTGGAGCCCAGACGCCTAGTGTAAACAGTAGGCGCAGGGTAACTTGGGGCAATCTTGGGTAAGTCAGGATTGAAGAGGAAAACCTGAGCAGATGCCTGAAGCACACAGGGGGGCTCCAAATGAAATCCACTATAGAACTCTCTCCCTGTCTCTGCTTCTCTTTGTGTGTGCGCGTGTGCACATGTGTGCATGTGTTTCTTTGCCGCATATGAATAAGTAAATTTAAAGAAGAATTTAAGTTTGAATCTCAAATTCAGTGGCCAGCCATCTCTGTTCGGTTCTTAAGCGGTAAAATTGGTCCTAATTTCACAGAGTCTCAGCGTTCTCATCTGTTCAATAGGTTTCTCTTTCTATTCTGCAGGACATTTCCAAAAACCAATTCAAGAATACACATTAAAGCAATGTGTAGATCCTCGCCTGCCAAACAAGTAATGATAGCAATGACTTTGTATTTGCACAGCTCTGAACTCTTTCTTTTTACCTTGGATCATCTGTTTTTCTATTCACAATCACCCTGCAAGCTATATCTTCTTGATCCTACTGAAAAACAAGATACACAGTTCAGAGAGGCTACTTGAGGATCTCAAAGTCACACAGCAAGTAAATGGCAGAGAGGCCAATTTCTACTTCAAGAGCAGTCCTTTTCCATAACCTCCATTTCTTTTAGCTGTTTGATGAGATATCAGATAATCTGCAGCGGCCTCAGCTTCACCAGACGCATCATGCCTTCTGGCCACAGTGAACCAGCCCTGTACAAATGATCCACTGTCTGATATCTTGGACTATTTTTCTCTTTAGTTAAAAACAAATATCCAGAGGTATGAGAAGGTAGACTAAAAAAAGGAAACTGGAGAAGACATTGAGTTTTAAAGCAGAACTCTTATCGTGGTGGGTAATTGCTTTTCATAGTTTTTTTTTAAGCAGAAATTATAGATCCATAATATGCTAATGAACATTCACACTCACAGCATGCGCTGTAATGACTCTGGTGGAGAAGCGCGAAGCTTCCATTCGGTTCCGAACAGGCTGCCAAATGAGATCATACCTAGTTTCCAGCAATCATAGATTAAACAATATCTGCAGCTTACTCTAAAATACACACACGTGCACACATACCACCACCAGCACTACAAAGTAATATTTTAAATTATAATAAAATAGAAATATAATCAGAGAGGAAAAGGAATCTTCACAGCAAAAAGTGAAAGCAAGCCAAAAAATTAAACATGTTTAAAGGTTAAACAGAACACAGTAAATCAGGGATCTGATGGAAACTTCGTTCTCATCTGAATTTCCTGTCAATCACAATTCTGAGAAATGCCAGAATGTAAGAGACGTAACCTCAATGAAGAAAAGTTGTAGTGTTATTAAACACAGGGCGATCGCCTTAACGGTTTGGCTACACCTATACGGCTTCTCTCTTCGATGTGGACGGGCTGGAATGTGGGTATGTTTTACATGCGTGTGAGTAGACTACTCAGTCCGGCCCCTGCCACCCACGCCTCCATAATAACATAGTTGCCAACATTTCAGATCTGCGCACATCAGACTTAAATGATATAGTGATCGTCTCCTCACACCATTTTGCCAACTGATGGGAGAAAACCCAGCGTCAGGAAGTAGTGGATTATTTTTACCATTCCTCTGTCTCTGGTGAGTGACTGCGTATTTCACAGCCATGATTTCTGCAAAGCCGTCACCTCTTCCTTCCTGTTTTCTCTAAGAACTAAAGTCGATTTAGCTCCTTGTCATAATTTGAGTCTATATTGTTAGTGCCCTTCCTCAAGAAGAAGTTCATTCTATTCTCCTACTCCTTCTGAGGGCCTCCATGCAATGTGGAGTCGATACTTTCTCAGTCCCAAATATATACATCTTATTTATTTCCCCGATATAAGGCAGTTCTATGTCTAAGTATGGATGGATGTACAAGTGAATGTACAGATGTGTCTTCATTCGGGTCCTTCCAGAGGCCAACCTGAAATAAGGATTTGAAAGTAAGTAGGCTATTTGGAACATCATCCAAAGAAACAATAGCGGGGGGCGGGGGCAGTGATAAGTTGTATTAATTCTCCTGTACTTTCGTACTGCTCTGCAAGAAGGTAGACCTAGCTCTCGGTATCATAAAAGCCACTGGGCAAAGAGAAGCGGAGCCTGGCATTTAAAAGTGAGAACTCCATGCATTACATGGTAAAACCCTCGGGAATATAATGGGACGTTGGTATCATTCCCAAGAGGGTTGATACAGTACAAATGGGATAATAGTAGAATCCACATCATCAGGATGCTGGTAGGATTAAAGGTATATATGTGTGTAAACCACTTAGGGTCTATGCATGAAAAGTATTCAACAGGCATTATTAGGTTATACCCATAATTAATAAGATGATCGTGGTATATACTTTACCAGCTTATTGTATATACATTTTTGTTCTCTTAGTAATCAATTACTTCTGAGATTTTTTTATGTATCCCTTATCTGTTCCAGAAGTTATTTTAATACTCATTAATACATAAAATGTGAAAAACTAACAAATAGAAAACAGATATTTGGAATTATAGAAGGGACCAATGAAGACTAAACACAGCTATCACAATGATCTGCACATTTGTTGTGACTGGCTAGACATTTACTTACAAGCTATATTAAAGGCAACACAAAAACAGCAACACTGTAAGCCAAAACTAGCTTCATGTTTAATCTGGGTGAAAATGCCAAGGTAAGAACTGGGAATCTTCTCAAGTCAAGGGGCATAGGTATTTGAAGGTTCAAGGACAACATAAGGAAAATATGGGCCACATTTTCCATAAAACTTCTATTCTGTCACCAGGAATATATAATCCTTCAACATATGATATGTGCTTGCCACTTATACATGCATGTAATGTATACATAGTCACAAGAGATTTCTCTTGTTTCCGAAATCCTGAATAATTTCAGTCTGCAAAAGGTAGACCTGTTCATACAGACTCCTACAGCCCCTAGAAAGAGCTAGGTTAGTGGTTCTCAAACTTTCTTGGCTCATGACACCCTCACTATTGAGTAATACTTCATGGGCACCAAGAATTAATATCTCACCACTCCATTTCTTAAGTAGTTACTTACAAGAAATTGGGAAGGTAGTTATGTTTTAGCAGTATAGTAACCGTTAAAATACAGTTGACCCTTCAGCAATACCGGAGTTGGGGCATTGACCCCCTCACAGTCAAAACTCTGTGTATAACTTTTGATTCACTTCACTACTAATAGCATGCTGTTCACCAGAAGCCTTACCAATAACATAAGCAGTCTAATAACACATGTTTTGCCTGGCATATGTGTAATATACAGCATTCTTACAATGAAGGAAGCTAGATTAAAGAAAATGTTATCAAGAAAATCATAAGGAAGAGAAAATACATTTTTAGTGCTGGGCTGGCTTTAGGGAAAAAAAACCCTAGGCATAAGTGGGCCTGCACAGTTCAAACCATGTTGTTCAAGTCGAGGGCCAACTGTAATAATAATAATAATAATAATAATAATAATATACACAAATGTAAAGAAAAAAATTATAGTTCATTTATTTCTTAAACAATAGTGACAACGGGATGAGTCCATTGGGCTCTGCCTGCTAACCCTACTTCCGACTTCCAACACTTGCGTTCCTTCAACTGAAAATAGTCTCTGGTCTCAGAGTACGTGTTTCTCCCATGCAATGGCAGGTGAGATATGCAAGGAAAGTAACATCTCCCAAGAGCACTCCCAACCAAGCAATAAGAGTCACTACAGAAATACTCCAACTGCCTTAGCCATTTGGGCCATAACTCTAAGGTGTTTGTGTTAGTTTATCTCCCAGAGCTCCTCACTGGGATTAAGCTCCCAGTACTCACAGTGGGAGTTGGCTTAATAATGTTCCTTTTTATTGGCTGCCTTCCCTTCTCTAACTTTCCTACTTCCTCCTTCTAGTATTGCCTGGAATAACCTCCTGAGCAGTAGTGTCCTTGAACCCTTGTCTCAAGGTCTTCTCCTTGACAAAATCAAATTAAGATAAGTGAATTAATGATTCATTAGCCATACACCATGTACTAGCTATTCTTTTCTTGTAAAATTTCTTCTTTCCTTTGCTCTTTATCCCACATGCTAACTTGGAGTGATATTTAGGATAGGCACAAAGCTAATCAGTATATTATTTTGGTGTCTAATCATACTACAGTCCATTCAACTGAAATGCATCAAGCCCCAAGGTTTCATATGCTGTGTTTAGTGCTGGAAATACCAATATAAATCAATATAAATAAGACACATAATTTTTCTTTCAAAAGTTCAGAGCCTCAAGAGTAGAAAGACTTACAAACTGGTGACTATTAACATGCAGTAAATGCTTAAAAACCCTCAATAAATAGTTCCCATATACTTGAATGTAAAGGCATCTCTCTAGCCCTTATAATCCTCTTTATTTTTTTCATTCTATTCTTTATTTCTGTATACAATATCATCAGAAAAAAGCAGGAGTGGTGGGTGTAGGTCATAAGCACATGTAAAGACAATTCCTCTTTGTCATCTCTGCAGTAAAAGTAGGGTCTATTTGGTCCATTTGTTTTGAATAATGCATTGTAAGACCAAGATTGTGAGTCTCACCTTGGGAGGACATATAGAAAGAAAGCATGAAAGAATTAACACAAATCCGCCACCACTTATGGCAGGATAATAGCATCATGTTTATTAGTAAAAGAGATTTATGAAAAGAATCATGTGGAAACCTTCCCCTTTACCCAACTCATCATTGATAAATGTCCCTTGGGAAAGTCCTCTTTGGCAATCCAGGATCTCCTGATCGCTGGTGCTACCGAGGTCCATATGTGTTAAACTGAGTACTCTCTTGCCAGATTAGCCATGACTTTTCATATGGAATTAAGTTAAATAACCAGATAGATAGATACACATAGAGATATATATAGAAGGATATAATGAATTCATAACTCCTTGCCTACCATCAACAACAATAACAAAACAAAATTACTTTAAAATAATTACACATTATTTCCAATTTAACTGTATTTTCATCAAAGGTATAGAGTCAGTATCATTAGGAGAGTAGAAAGAAAATAATTCTACTTTCACACATGGTGTCATCAAGTGATTTATGATGTGACCTTTGATACAGTTGGCAGTCACAATTTGAAGACCTTGAGTCTCAGGAGCGAGGTGAAAGAAAGTAGCCGTGGTGGCTGCCAGGGTGATGACTTGAAGAGAATGTTCCCTTGAATGATTTAGGGCTCTGTTGGTCAGATAAAGCCTACAATATGTGCCCCCGGAGTTACGTGTTGAAGGAAAGGAGATTTAAAATTCAACTAACGGGTTCCTCCAATGAGTCACTAATAAGGAGATATCGTGTTTATATATTATGACTGCCATGTTGCTGGAGAGCCCTCTCTTGATAAGAGACATGAAAAACAGAAACTTCTTCATTGCCCTCCCATTTCATTCACCATCATACAGCAAGAAAAGTGAGTTATATGCACATGCCCATGCTCATATCATGCACGTGCACACACGCACATACCCATACACACACACACGCAACAGGCAAGAATATTATAAACCCTTGGACGAAGTCAGACATGGTCACGACCTCCCTGAAAAGTGGCAAAGCCACCCACTGGTTAAACACAGGGAATTGATAAGTTACAATGAAATGTGTATTATAATATATTCAACTCCTATGGATCATCGCCAAGGACAATAGAACAGGAATCATTTCAGAAAAGTACATTTTACATTTTTTCTTTATTAATTGTAATGACCTTTTGGAAAACAGTGACAAAATAGCTGTCCCTGTCACCCCTTTGTTAGACTCAATGTACAGAACTCAGAAACACCATACATGTTCTGTTTTGTAGTATGTTCTGGTTGTATTTCTAAACAGAAGGAAACTTGGGGTTTTATATGTTTTATGATTTAAGGGATTTTAAATGTGTTTGGGAAGCAGAGGGAAATAGATCATCAGTTTAGCAAACCCCCTCTATTTTGAACTAACTGAAAGGGAAGCCGCCTGAATTAATGACTGTGTTGAAGTCAGTGCCATCTTTTTCCCTCCTGAGTATGTTCAGGACCTCACACTAGGCTAATAAAATGTTGCCTAGAAGCAGTCATTAGAGAAACTACTTTACTAAATAAGAATGTAAATAAGAATGAGTCACAATTTGTAGTGTATCAATTGTTCTAAGGGAATATTCCAAAGAACGATTTACATAAACCAATTAAAGACAGCCCCAACACTCTTGTTTACATGATAAAATCAAGCTAAGGGCCCCTATAACTAGAGAGCTAATAGTCCAAAAGTTTGCAGTCATTTACATAGCAAGCCTTATACAAATGTTTCATGACACCGTTCCGCAATTCTGATATGCACCCATTTTACTTATATTGGACAGAGCAGAAAAGAACTGGCAAGTTTCCATACACAGATATGCACATACACCCATCCTTTGTTGATGGTTAGCACAGAAAAAATAAAACCCTCATGCACACTTTACCCCTTCTATCTATACCATAAAGGGGGGAAAGTAGAACATCTTAAAAAAAAAAAGAGTAGAATAGAATATAGAATAGAAAAATGAAATCAACATACTGAAGACAAATAAATGGCCCCTCTGGAACAAAATGAAGCAAAACATAAACAATAAAAATAGTTCTTTTATCTCCCAGGGAATAATTTTAAGTCAGATGCAAAACTCATGCTCTCAGAGACCAAACAAAACCAACAAAAAACTGTTGCAGTGATAGTTATGGTCAAATGCTGATAAATCGATTCAAGGTAGAGTGGAAATGAGAAGAGAATTAAGACAGCACCTTTGAAAACATGATTCTCTTAATCAAACTAGGAGACCAGACAGCAGGCAAATGCCAAGGAATAAGGGTCTGATGTCTGCCCTTTCCGGGACATTTGTGCTAAAGAGCAATGTAATTTTTAACATGTGAGAGATAACGGTGCCTCGCCAAAGAAAACAGTGCATTTAAAGTAGATAATGAAGAATTTTCCTGGACAGACAGGGAGGGCAAACACTGTTACTGGATTGACTCGGGATAATTTGCCACCAATTCTGTAAAAGATGCTTTTTTAAAAATCATCCAAAAAAAATAATCGTTTTTCATTTTAGCTTTGGTCCGTCTCTATTCATCAGTTATCAGTAAGGAAAAGACATGACTTATTTTTGTTATTAAAAGAAACACTTAAGTTTCTTCCGCTGGCCTCTTTATCATTTCCATTTGAATTTCTGAGGATCTTATACTGCATCCAAGCCAACATCAATGATGCAAGAGGTGAAGTGATTTGTTCAGCCTCCTAAACATTTGGAGACTGGATTTCAACTCGAATAGGCTCTCCAGACTGTATCTCCAGCGGAGTGAATATTTCTTTCGCGTAGAGACAGACATAGCAGCCGAGAAAGACATAGCAGCTCATGTTTCTTTTTTTTTTTTCTCTCATTAGTGTTACAGAATCATCAACGATTTAAGTGGCGTGGTACAAACTGCATTACTATAATCAGCCACCACACACAATGGGTCTTTTACTAAAATGGGGAGCATCTCAAGAAAGTGTATTTTAAGACTTTCAGTATAGTTAGTCCTTGGCTTCTCTGCCAGGATAGTAAAGAGAAGTCAGCCTTTATTAATGTCAACTCTAATAAAATTGCTGGGGACATGGGGACTTCAGTTGTTGAGAGGTGGACTGAGTCTACCAAATCTTTTTAAACCAACATTTAAAAAAGCTTTCTGAAAATATTACATGTGGCATGTATCAACTTATGACATGTGGTCAATAACAACAGATGTAAATTTAACTTGGGAAGTTAGATATGAAAGGCATACTAACTCATTAATAATTTGTATTATTGAACTCTGGAGACAATACACAGTAATTAGGCATGACATAGTCAGTGGACAGTTTTGACCACCAAGGCTGTCACAATCAGGGGTACATTGTAGGAATTTACAGGAGCAGGTATACTTTTTAAATGTTCCAAGAAACTTGATATTGAAAAGAACCTTCTTGCATACACGTCAAGGTTACATGGGAACAAAGACCATGGCAGCCAGGAAGAGCTGCATTACTGGTGAGAAATGTATTCTCATTGGAAAGGCAGGTTGATAGTGGATATATAATATTGTTTAAGGAGTAATAATGCCATCTATTAAAATTGGTTATTACATGGGGGCAACAGCCCAGTGGTGGGTAACACAGAGGGATGATAGAAATAACAATCCTTTCATCAAGAAACTTAAATTCGACCTGAGACATCTCCAAACAGAAGAGTCCGTAAGAACACACACACCGATAAAGTTCCCAAGAATGATGTACACAAGATAATTATCATTATCATTTTAAAAAGAAATTTATCAGCAATAAGAGAGGAGTCAGTAAACACTGTTACAAGGATTACAGTAAGAGCTTGGGCAACTGAATTTCACAGTGCAAGAGGAAAGAAGTGCATCTAAGTCATGCGGTGAAGTAGGGGCAGGGAGGAACGATCCCCCTTGCAAGGGATTTTGAGTAATTAGGTTGGACTGAAGCATGGGGTTCTGGACTGTGAGCTTCCTGATGGCCGCACTGAAAACGACATTGTACACTAGAACGGGGTTGCCCAGTAGAACTTTATTTGCGCTGTGCAGTGTTGTAGGCCTGTGTGGCTAGGGGGCATTCGGAACGGGGCGAGTGCAACTGCAAAACTGAATTTTAATTTTACTTAATCCCAATTAATTAAAATTTAAATTTAAGTAGCCACACGAGGCCAGTGGTGTCAGAGTTACACAGCACAGCTCCAGGGAGTAGGGAATCACTGTAGGTTTTAAGCAGGGAATGACAAGATAAAAACCATATTTTAGGCAAGTTAATTTGGCAGCGGTGTTTACGAGAGGTAGGTGGAAAATGAGGAGTTCTCTTGAGGTTGTACTGAATTTGTAAATCAATCTGGAGGAACTGACATCTTTAAATACACGAATCCTCTACTCAGGAGCATGCGGACATGCTGCATTCTTACCTTTGTTTGGGTTTTCCCATTTTTAAACATCTCCGAACAGGGTTTACAAGCTTGCAGGAACATAGTTCATAAAAACAAACTTATGGAAACAACTCTAATGTTCATCAACAATCCAACGTGTAAGTAAAATCGACGGCATGTTCCATTTCAAGGAAAAGGAAAGAGCTTTCGCTCTATGCCACACAACGAATATATTAGGTAAATGAAGTAAGACAGAAAATGATACACTTAGTGTCACTCCATTCAGAAAAGATACAATCACAGGCAAAACAAAATTGTATTATTTATATGAATAGTAAGTCATAGAGAAGCAAAGACATTCTTTATTAGGAAAGTCAGGATAATGATTTCTTCCACATGGAGGGGATAGAGAGGCAACATGGGCTGTACTAAGCACTGTTGTTACCGGGTTATTGCTCAGCATTGGGTAGTTTGTGTTGAAAGGCAGTTTCATTGCATATATTTAGAAAATAGTAAAGGCATAGCAGCCATGCAGGTAAGATTGTTATTTAAGACAAAAACAAGCATTGCTGAAGAGCATTGCTGGTCCTGTCCACAAAACCTCTACACTATGGCCACTCATCACTTTTCTTTACTATGATTTCCTACAATGGTGTCACAGGTCATGCATATTCTGCTTACACACTGAAAATCATAGGGTTTAAGAAAATTTGCGACTTATTGGTTACAGTTTGTCCTCCTGGACAGTCTTTCATTATCTTATATCACACTTGTGTAATTTCATATCGATGACAAATCTACTCTTATTGGTTAGTACTGAAATTTCCAATATTGGTAAGATTCTGAAATTAGGTGAGCTTGCTAAGGCAAACAGTGATCATCACAGAGCACCAGACTACTGATTAATACAAGGAACTTCTCGCCTCTCTGTCCAAAGATAATAATGACAATAAGACTTCAAAATAAGCGTACATATTTAACAAAAATTAAAAAAAAAACAAAGAAACAATGGTAATGTGAGCCAGTGTCCAGTATTTTATAAATTGCTAAAGAATATCATCCATGTGAAACTAACATGGGCATAGGCCAGCTGGACGGGTTAGGGAATAGTATAGCAAATAAAAGAGACGTTAAGATTTTTAAAGTTATAAAATTTGAGACAGTGATCTCAGGGGCAGATGGAAGATTTAAAAGAGAAATCTTGCCTGCATTCTCTGACGCTTTCCTACACTCTTAGTCACTCCCTGATTCCTTGAAGTGCTTTTCAGTGTAGGAGAGGAGGCGGGGTTTGGGGCAGGGGGAGGGGGTGACAGGATGGAGGTGGGGGAGGAGCAGCAGAGCATTTGGGGAGTAAGGAGAGGATCCTGAAGAAATGGAAAGAGAGTTATTAGACCCGCTGTGGAAACAAAATTAAAATATTCTGAAATTCAGAGGCCTGAGAAAGGGAGAACCATGGGGAGCTTCTCAGGACCGGAGAAGGGAATGTGGCACGCACCAAAACTGTAGTGAGAGCCCACAAAATAATTCCTCCTAAATGCTGAGAAATAGGCACAACGGTAGTAGTACGTGGCTTTGCTTTGTTCTAGATTCTGAATCCGAGTTCATGGTCAACGGAAGTGTCTTTCTCTTCTATCAGCAACACTTAGCCCACATCTACAACATTTAACCCCTTTTTATTGATACGGCTGTGAATATTTCTTTGCAGTTAAAAAGAAACCCCAAAACCAAAAGACCTTACCTTTGTTTCAAATGATGTTTTCACAAGAATCCACACTGTCTCCTGATTCACTTCTCTACCTCCTGTACCTATAAGGACTTCATTGTGTAAAATTTAGGCACCAGAGTGGTATAGATAAATCCCTTTTGAAAGCTGCTCCTTCCTCCCCCCCTCCTCCACTAATGGATTTAACATCCTTAAATTGCAAAACGCAGGACAGAAAGGTGATGTTTTGACAAAATGAGCTTTGCTGCTTAAAAGCAACCCCCAAGACCGAAGCTCTGAACTGGGGGCCTGATGTGGGTTCCTCCATAATGCAGATAAAACTTCATGATATATTTAAATCCTTTTCCGCAAACATTTCCCTGATTTGTTGCCAAGCTGTCACTGAATTTAGTAATCCAGACAGATTACCATAGGGGTTCTATTTTTAGGGCCCTTCTGTTACTGTGGCGTTGAAGCTGATCGGATTACAGCTATATCCTACCCATGCAGAATGCAACCTGCCCTCCACTCCCATAATTACAATGTCAGACTCATCGCTGGGTATTTCTCTCTGAATTTATTTCGTAGCTCCATTGTGGCCAATCCATTATTAACTCATGAGATGGCCTGTTGTCTTTTAGTTTTGTTCTGTGTTTTTCAAATACTGCCTCACGTGTGTGTGTGTGTGTGTGTGTGTGTGTGTGTGTGTGTGTTGGGGGGAAGGTGGGTGATGGAAAATTCATGCTATGGATCACAGAGGACATATATAATTTCTCTGATTCTGAAGGCAGAAAAATAGCAACCCAGACATTACTCTCCTATAAATGACAATATCTCCATCTAGCGGTGAAAATGAGCGCAATAATCATATTATCTTCACTGCCAAATGAGGGAAGATGCATTTGCAAATTTGTCTCAAAACATAATTTGATCTTACCTACAGAATATAAAAATTTTTCTAAGAAGAATAGATTTTCACATAAACAAGTTGGACCCCTTTCCTGCAGACTTTGCAAGGGAAAAATAATCCCATTTACTTCAGAGAAAGTTTGGATTCCCATAAAGACTGTAACCTCAGTGTTCAGGAGTGCAAGATTTGTCAATAAACTGTTTCATGATTTTTTTTTTTGAGAGATCAGTAGGGTGGCAGCTACAAAGTGTAGTGAAAATAACAAGTTGAATTAATTTCATTTGGATTTTTGTATTTGGTCTAAGAAGTCAATTTCCCAACAAATTTCTTATCTCCCATAAAACTACCTTCCATTAATTTCATAGTATTTACACCCCAGTGAACTAGTATATATTATACACATATAAGCAGGTAAATTGCATTTTTAATTGAAGGAATAAAGGCTACAGAGAATTTCATAAAGTGTTTCCTGTTTCATAAATTGCTGCAATCTTGATCCAAAAGTTATTGCAATATAAAGCCAATAATTGAAGGCAGCCTTTTACAAATACCATTGATTACATTGTCGTTATTTGCTAATGAAAACTCAGGATTCTTTTTAATTAATCTTCCAATTTATATCAAGTTATTTAACTTGTGGTAAGAAATTTATTTACAAAAGTATAAAATATAGTCCATCAAGCAGGGAACCAAGATGGCAATGAAGATGGACACTGAACTTGCAGCAGAGCCCCACCAGGTGGCAGCACTCGTGTGGGCACGTTCTAAATCCTGGTCCTCCGTGCTAAGAGAACTCAAATTTCCACTTTTTTAGTGTGCTACAAGTATTTAGTCTCTTCACAAGGACTGAGTCCAGTACCCCACTGCAAAAGGGTCGGACCTTCCAAGTCAGAATCCCAACTGATTAATGTAAAACTGAGGAAGTTCTTTCCTCAGGCTGTAATATCAGAATATACAGAGAGAGATCATAGAGAGAGAGGTAGGGAAATAAATACAGATGTGTGGGCATATACACATATTTACCTCCTAGTTCTGTGTACTGAGCAGCCGTAAGAGCAATCACACTATGGTGTGATCCACACCTAGTGACCAGATCTTGATTCCTAAAATAATTTTGCCTTAAAGGAGCTAGGACTCCTTTTACTGCTTCTGATGGAGAAATGAATGATTCCAGGACTTATACAGTGAAGTAATATGACCAGAAAATACAGAGGTTCTCAAAGAATAGTGAGGACATGTCATAATGATATACAGGCCAGCCCAAAGAGGCTCCCACCATTTAACTTCAAGCGATATGCACATCAAAATAAAATATGATATTAATGAATTATAAGATGTCAAAAACTGAGGAACAATTCCAGAGGAAGGAAAATTAAAGAGACGTGACAAACACAACATGTGACCCTGGATTAAAGCTTGGACCAGGTATTTTTGGGGGGTATAGTGGTGACAGGTAGCCCTAAAAGAAGTTAGTAAGACAATTGCAAAATATAAAGTAGATCTACAGATTAATTAGGAAAATTGTATTGATATTAATTTCCAGATTTGGGGATTACATTCTGATTTTGTAAGAAAGTATTTTTTTTTCCAGGAAACAACTGCTAAGATGTTTAGTGGTAAAGACTGAAAGTTACCTTCAAATGGGTCAGAAAACGTATGTGTGGGAGCGCCTGGGTGGCTCAGTCGGTTAAGCGTCCAGCTTCAGCCCAGGTCATGATCTCAAAGTTCGTGGGTTCAAGCCCCGCGTCAGGCTCTGTGCTGACCACGAGCCTGCTTTGGAATCTGTCTCTTTCTCTCTCTGCCCCTCCCTTGTTCACGCAGTCTCTCTCTGTCTCTCAAAAATAAATAAATGTAAAAAAAAGAAAGAAAGAAAAAGTGTGTGTGTGCATGTGTGTGTGTGTGCATGTGTGCCCGTGTGTGTGTGCACATGCGTGTGTGTGTTTAGAAAAACAGACAGGACAGAAAAGAGGTACAATGTTAAACCTGAGGAATCTGACTTAAGGGTAATGAAAATTCTTTGTACTATTACAACTTTTCTGTAAGTCTGAACTTTTTCAAAATAAAAAAATTAGAAACTTAGTGTCTAGAAAATAGTATTACCATCATTCCTGACACATATAGTTTTCATAATGTCAAACTTAGAGTGTCATGATTTTCACAGAACATTGTGAATTACTCACAATGGGTGTGCAGAACTGGAGTAACATGTCTATGTCATCATCATTTAATAACTCACAGATAAGAAATAAAATATCTGTATGTTATGTTCAGGTTAAAGAACACACTTTGAAATGATGCTGCAAACTTTTTGTTGGAGAATACTGAAATGAGCACAGGAGTTTTCCTTTCTTTTTTTAAAGTTTATTTATTTATTTTGAGGGGGAAAGGACAGAGAGAGGGGGGGGGTAGGGAGAGAGTAAGAGAATCCTAACCCAGCTCCGTGCTTTCAGTGCAGATCCTGACACAGGCTCAAATTCAGGAGCTGTGAGATCATGACCTGAGGGGAAATCAACAGTCAGATGCTTACCTGACTGAACAACCCAGGCACCCCTTCCTTCCTTTTTAGAATCTTCCTGAAATAACAAGAAATATACACAAGAAGCATAAATTACTTACAGGGCTAAAAGCAAGAAAACATGCCATCAACCAGCCACACAAACCTACATTATGGTAATATAAAAAGCTGGTAAAATCCTACTGATGGATAAATTAGAGAAAATGACTCAAACCGTGTGCAGCAGAAGGCTGAAAACTGGACGGGGACAGTATCTGTCCTGTGGAATCACAAAGTGGCCAAGCTCAATCTTGGCGACGATGGCGACCGTGAGGGTCAGAGGCTGTCCTCAGAGTAGTTAGTAAAAGGCTGAATATAGAATGGCTTAGCTTTTGTAGTTACAGCTGGCTGGGCAACATACTCCCCCCACCCCCCAGTGCCACAAAAAGAGAAGGTAATCACGTGGATAGACTTTCTCCAGTTCCCTCTTGAGGTACAAATGAGTGAGGGTGTCAGCTAGAGTGATTGCAGGGCTCTGGTCTGGCTGACTTCTTGGCCAACCCCAGAGCCATGCACCTCTAGACTTCCGTTAGGAGCAGGAAATCAATCCTGATTTGTTTAAGCCATAAGTCATCAGGTTTCCTTTCATCTGGAGCTAAAATCTTTCCAAAACCAATTCAACATTTAAAGGCACAAATGCAATCATCAGAAAAACTAAAAATTAATGATAAAATTAATGGATATTTGTAGGAGCAGTGGGGCTGGGGAGGGTAACAAAGGAATCTTCATCTTTTGCAGGATAAATGTTAATACTTTCTAAAGTTCACAAATTAAGAAATAGATGTATGGGTTTATTATAAGAATATTTGAGTTAAAATTTCAGAAGCAGTAAAAATACATTTTCAAGTGAATTTACCCATTTTCTCAGACAATACAAGAAAAAAATACGAAAAATGACTTATGTCATCATTTTAATTAAAAAAAAGTATAGGGACACCCGGGTGGCTCAGTCGGTTGAGCGTCTGACTTCGACTCAGGTCATGACCTCACGGTTCGTGGGTTCAAGCCCCACGTCGGGCTCTGTGCTGACAGTTCAGAGCCTGGAGCCTGCTCCTGATTCTGTGTCTCCCTCTCTCTCTCTGCCCCTTCCCTGCTCATGGTCTGTCTCTCTCTGTGTCTCGAAGATAAATAAATGTTAAAAAAAATTTTTTTAGATATAAAACCATGTATGTTGGGAATCTGAAATATAACAGATAATTTTCTCAATAACATGTGAATACTTATTTGTAAAAATAAAAGAATACATTAAAAAAAATACACTCAAATATTCAAGGTATTCCCCAAATCTCTGTTTTTGTAGTTAGTTCTCAAGAATGGACAAAAGAAAACCAAAATATTTTTCTTTTTTTTTAATTCTTCTATTCAACCAAGACAAAATAAAATGTTCACAGGATCAAGGAACTTTACTTAGTCCTTGGAACAGAGTTTAAAGACCTGGGAAGAAGTAGTTATATAATATTCTGATTTCATATGTTGTCAAAGGGTGTTTTTTCCCCTCCCTCACATTTCCATTTTCAGTACTTTCTTTTCATTTCTTCTCAGTGTGTCAGGTACACACAGCTTGATGCTCATGGTCTTAGCCATTTGAAAATTCACTTTTAGAGTGTGACCCAACTTTGAGCAATCTGCAATAAATTCAGGAGCCCATTGGCACAGCACCAAGGACAAGAAGCCAAGAGGATTCAAAAGCAAGGACAGAGATGCTTTCTGCCAGACTTCTGTCTTCAAATCATTGAGTTCTAAATGGAGTTATGCATTCTGAAGAATAGTTTGCAGTCTTCATAATCAGTAAAGTGTTTCTGGCTCATCACCGTAACTGGGATTTGTTTGTTTGTTTGTTTCTACCCCGGTGATGAGCATTGACACCAATCAGTGCCCTCACCACATTTGCGTTTGGTACCAGCACATTGATGATAATTCTGGTAAAAGTTTCCGTGCCTCATCCTGTCTGTCTTCTTCAACAGAACTGAAGTTCACAGTCACAGATTTCAAAGTGCAGACATGGTAAGCTTTGGTTCCTGGGGGACATCCGGGTGTTCCAGAAGTCACCAGATGTGCCCGGCTAAATGTCTGGGGGACCAGTGCTTACACAGTAGATTGGAGGTGGTCAAAAAGTGGATGGAAGGGGCGCCTGGCTGGCTCAGTTGGTTAAGTGTCCGGCTTTGGCTCAGGTCATGATCTCGCGATTCCTGAGTTTGAGCCCGGCATCGGGCTCACTGCTGTCAGCACAGAGCCCTCTTCCGTTCAGATCCCCAGTCCACCCTCCCCGTTCACACTCTCTGCCTCAAAAACAAAACATTTTTTTTAAATGTGGATGGAAGATAAAAACATACAAGTTAATGCTATCACCTGACCACCTTGGGAAATACTGATGTCACAGACCCATGTGTCCACCCAAGATTCATATATTGAAATTCAACTCCCAAGTTGATGGTATGAGGAGATGGGTCCTTTGTAACGTGCTTAGGCTTTAAGGGCAGAACGCTCATGAACAGATTTAGTGCTGTCGTGGAAGAGGCCACAGAGCGACCCTGAGTCCCCCTGCCAGTAAGGTTACAGGGAAAAGACGGCCAGGCCTCCACAGAACAGGAAGCGGTTCTCACCAGACTCCCAGTGTAGACCTCCCTGCCTCAGGATGCTGAGAAGCAAATCCTGTCGTAGAGCAGCTGTCCAGTCTGCGGCATTTGGTTGTACTCGCCAGAACAGACCAAGACCACCAAGTCCACCCCAGGAGGAGGCCCAGGAAAAGGAGCCCATAAAAGAGAAAACTCGGAGACATCAGGGGACAGGCATCATGGGAGGAGGAGACAACAGAAAATAGCACATCAGACGCAGCAAAGGAGCCCAGGAAAATAGGGACTAAAAATGGCCATTGGCAAAGTCATTGCAGGTTGGCCAGGGTCATTTCAGCAGAGTGGCAAGGAATAAGGGGGAGTGAAGAAGCAGGCCTTGTCACTGAGGTGAAGTCCCTTAGGAAGTAGTGGCTTGAAGGAGACCCAGAATGGTTGGTGTGACTCCTAAAAGTTCACACTCCATAAATCAAACGCGATGTACGACTAAACTAGAGAACAGATGATTTGGCTTCCTAATGCCTCACTTCAAGTAAAACTAATAAATATAGAACATAATAAACCGGGGCGCCTGGGTGGCTCAGTCGGTTAAGCATCCGGCTTCGGCTCAGGTCATGATCTCACGGTTCGTGGGTTCGGGCCCCGTGTCGGGCTCTGTGCTGACAGCTCAGAGCCTGGAGCCTGCCTCAGACTCTGTGTCTCCCTCTCTCTCTCTGACCCTCCCCTGCAAGCACTGCCTCTCTCTCTGTCTCTCAAAAATAAATAAAAACATTTTTTTACAAAACATAATAAACATAAAACCATGACTCTGTATCCATAGTACACATACAGCTTTCCCCATGGGGATCATTTTTATTCCTTTATATTCTTTTTAAAATGTTTTTCCATACCTCTCATGTCAACGGTTCTGTCTCCTGGGCTGGACTGTAAACTGTATGCGGAAAGAGAACACGCTGCTTTCTAGTTCTTTTACGTTCTCGTAAACCTGTCTTTGCGTGTTCTTAGGAAGAAGTTTTTTAAGTTTATCACTAGATGGCAGCAAAGGTCACAAGTTGGATGAAACCAGGCCGGAAGACTTCCACGAGTAATAAATTTGAAATACATTATGAATTTGCAGATTTGTGGGGCGCCCCTCTGTAGGGTGAGCGTCCAACCTCCGCTCAGATCATCATCTCACAGTTTGTGGGCTCAAGCCCCGAATTGGACTCTTGGCTGACAGCTCAGAGCCTGAGGCCAGCTTTGGATTCTGTGTCTCTGTCTTGCGCGCCATGCTCTTATTCTCTCTGTCTCAAAAATAAGTAAACATAAAAAATTTTGAATTTTCACATTTGGAATCAGTATAAAACTTGTATCGTCAAGTTCTAGAGCTAATACCTATCTTAAAATAATAGGGACACTGTTAGCACTTACAAAGCAGATTCTCTTAGGAAAACCAATGGAAATACTGAAGCCAAATGGGTAAAAAACACAACCCAGTGGTGATGTGCCTATTTGTATGACTACACCCTCCACGACTCGTAGAGACTCACTTACTAGCTTTTTAGACAATAGGAGAACCAGGCCTAAAAGATTTAACCCTAGTTCTGTGCCTTCTGTCAGAACACATGCACTTCCCCAACAAGGAGAGTGATTTCTGCATTTAGTCTTAGCCTTCTTCATTCTAGCATTCTCTTCGTTTTTGAGGAATAATTAGCTAATGCAAAAATACACATATAAAAGAACGTTAGGACAGTGCATAACAATTCTTATTATATTTAATGGCGTTTGTTTTTCATTTAAAATAATTTTACAGTTCCTAATGTTTCGCCAGCATTTTATTTTAGAAAAGTTGTGGGATTCTTTGCTATCTTTGAGCATATGTTATTAGCCCCCCTGCAAAATGGGAATAGTTATGATAAAACAGCTTAGTTATGTACGCCAAATAGCACCTGTTGTGACCGTGACCGTTGATCAGAGATGAAGGGAACCTCTACCTCCTCCGTGGATAGACCTCGGAGAAAGAACCACAAAACCAGGATGGTGTAGAGGGTAGCTTGGTGGGTCAGAAATGCCTCCCCTTGGCCCATTTTGATGTAGTTTTTCACTAAACAGACCCTGCGAGGATTTGCCCCGTAGTTAATGGAAGTGGGTAGCTTCTGTTTACAATAGCATCAGATGGGCCAGATGCTATTTTTGTTTTTATTTTGTTTTGTATTTTAAGGTGGAAATTCCTTGAGTCTTTTACAAGAAGCTGGGAAAGAAGCAATAAAGGGAGATATTTAAAATATAAAATGTTTCCCTGTGACATGCGTTTCTGTGTCTGTTCCACAGAATTCATAAAAACAGAGATGAACAAGGAGACACGATGGACCAACAGTGTCCGTTAAAAAAATTAGCTTAATAAATGATTTTATTGCAGTGCTCCTGTAAATAAGAAGTAAGATTTGTGATTTTATATGAAAGTGAAGAATTTTTTGATACTTCATTTTAAGAAAAATATATAAAACTCACCCAAAATAAAATATCAATATTACTTATACTTTTTTTTTAATCTTAGAAAAACTATTATACATGACTGGGTCCTAAATTCACATGAATCATAGTTTAGATGGAGAGTAAATGTACAAGTTCTTGTTTTGGCTTTGGTTAATCTGGTTCCCAAACCCTGGAAGAAAGAATTATCTTTGAATTCCATTTTGTTTAACATCTGATAAGGCCAGTGCCTCTGGGAACACAGGGCCAGTTTCTCACATCCAAGTTCACCTCCAGTGTCAAGAGATGTTAGCCAGCAAACAGAACGGCAGGGGACACTGAGCCAAAGACCTCAACCTGCAAGTCTGCAATGACTCTCTTCAGCCAAGCACGCTTCAAAACATCTTGGAGAGTAACCAGCGGAATAAATGGAAGAAAAACAGAAAGTAAGCCCCCCCCTTTTTTTTCTGGACAGGTAGAGGTGTATCTCAAAGATGATCAGATCAGACTAAAATTCACACCAGTTTACGAGAAGTTCATGTATCCCCTCCTTCAGCTGAGTATGAGGGTTTATGGTAAACGATAGATTATTTTTAGACAACATAAAAAGGGTTACATTCAAGCTTCCTGGGCACACACCTCTGCAGCTGCCTAGGTTTAGAATTTGGCCATTCAGAAGAGGCCCCCATTCGGATTAAGGGTCTGCTTCCACCATCTTGAAATTCACATTTTTATTTTGCCATGCAGCCATGCTTGGCTGTATTTTCTCTGTTTCTTCATAGTATGCTGTGACTTCGTTTTCTTTTTTATCGCACTAGAGAGAAACCATTCAGGTATTTTCCTTCTTTTCGTTTTGAAAAGTATTACAGCAGTTGGTTTTTCTAGGCCTGTATGGAGAACTTCTGCATGTGCTTCTCTGATGTTTTACATCTATGGTAATAGATTCAAAAGACTAAAGTAGCAGACTGAATGTGGGAGATTTAAAAAGTAAATGCACAGGCTAAGGATATGTAAGATACAAACGTTGAGACATTTGAAATAAATAATTGGTTTGCAAGCTGACAGCACAAATTTTCCAGTGGTTATAATCATCATGAAAATGGAATGACAATAATTGTTTCCAGTTAGAAGCAAGAGACTATTTCCATTTGACAGGCCAAAACAGAACAGCCTTCTTTCCAGATGGATTTGGTGGATGACTCAGCCTGGGTCTAAGCTTGAATTTCTGTGGATTCCTGTGGTAGGACCCAGTGTGCGCATGCGCACACAATACACATGCGTGCATGCACATGCGCGCGCACACACACGCAGTGAAAATCTTAATGTGCAGCCATATTCAAGTCACGTTCATTTCCTTTTCTTTCAGACCTATTTTTTGGCATCCTACTCTGCTCCTTGTCACAGAGAACTTCCTACTTCTGCATTGGATCCATTTGTGGTTTCACATTCACAGAAAAAGACAGTCCATAAATAAGTTTTCCATACTTAAAAGGCTGACACTATTGAATGTAATGACCTACGGTGAGATAACAATATGAAGAATAGAATCCACAACTTAGCTTACTACAAGAAATCTCATTCCATTTATCTTTACTGTAACTAGAAGTGGCCTCATATTTCTGATATTGCTGGACATATTCTAACACACAATCATAATAATGGAAGGTTTTATTGGTAGTAATGCACCGCTAGCCTCTCACAGAAGCAGAGGTACTATATATTAATATTTCCTAAGGTTTTTTTTTTATTGGTGCTAGAAGCTGATGACTTCACTTAATTTCCATCACAACCATCAATACCCTCGTTTTATAGGCAAGTAAACTGAAGCAGAGAGAAAGTAAAAACCTTGGCCAAGCCCCACATTCAGTGAGTGATAAGGGCTGGGATTTCCGTCAAGCAGCCTGACTAATTCTTAATTATGGCTGTAAAGACGCTGACTCTTGAGTCAAAATGTAAACAGTGGTGATAATTGCAGGAGAACACGTTGTTGACTCATCAGCGCTAAAGAAAGGATCTGGAAGGTGGGTCATGTTGGCTACTGAGTCAATATCCAAGTTTCTACTGGTAAAGGTAAAGAAAGTATCCTTTCCACATGACTGCATTTTAGGTTTCCAGACACTTGCAAGCTCTTTCTTTTCCTGTATTTCTGGCTCAGCCTGAAGGAGATACACAAACTCCAGTACAAGGATTTCTTTTCAGACCATTCAATTTTTCTTTAAGTCATTTCAGTTTGGAGCTAAGAAGGAGTTTCATCCGATGTCATCACCACAAGATTGACATCATAGCAAGAGATGGATGGGAAATAAAAATTCATTCAATCATATTGACTATTTGGCCTGTAATTACTAATCCTCTTAGTGTCTGGAGGAACTGATATTTTTTTCACGTTGTCTCGGGTGGTTTACTGTTAACTATGTCTCCAATTTCTTATGGACTTATTAAGTGTCAGTTTAACTCCATTAGTAATCCTTACAGTAACTCTGTACGGCAGGTAGTAGTAGTAATAATAGTTCTAGAAGGAGTAGCGGTATCTTACTGATGAAAAACTGTAGTTTAGAAAAGGTAATTATTAGGGTGTGTGGGTGGCTCAGGCAGTTAAGTGTCCAATTCTTGACTTTAGCTTAGGTCGTGATCTCATCCTTTGTGGGCTCCAGCCCCGCATCCAACTCTGCGTGATCAGAATCCCTGCTTGGGATTCTCTCCCTCTCTTCCCCTTCCCCACTTGTGCTGTCTCTGTGTCTCTCAAAAATAAGTAAATAAACTTAAAAATAAAGTAATTATAACCCTCAGGGACAATTAATAAGTGGTGGAGGTTTGGTGAGAACTCAGACCTTCCTGACTCCCAACTCGCTGCCCATACCACTCTGCGCCCAGAGGAAAATGAACCCTTTGCAAATACCCACAGCTGTCTTTTCTTCTCTCTTTGCTAGCAACATTCTGTGGCTTTCTCCAAGGAAAACTAGAAAACGTGATGTATCTCAACCCTCATTTACTAAGGGTGACCTTTTGAACGTAAAGTAGTTATGCCACTAAATTGAACCTACCTTGTGAGCAACCCCACGAAAATATTTCCCAAGGTGGTAATCTAATTCTTGTATCCCAATAACCAGTAGGGGAGACTCATGACTTTTTTAAAGCAGGGCCAACACGTGACCTTGCATAGCCACTCCATGGAAGATATGCCAAGCAACAGTATGTGGAATGGATTGATACACTATTATCCTACACGTGCCATATCATCTTTTTACAAAGATGGCTGTCCCAGAATTGCTCTTCTTCCCCAATTCATCTAGGACCCTGCTACTCTCCCTTTAAGAGAAGAAATGCAATTACCCTCTCCCCTTGAATCTGAGCAGGGCTGTGACTTGCTTAACACCAAAATGATGCGTCAGAAGTGATGTGTGACTTCCGAGGCTGGGCTGTAGGAGGTGACGTAGGAGCCCTGAACAGGGCAGCCGGCTCACTTCCCTGAGGCCACCATGCGGTAAGAAAGCTTGGTCTAGTCTACTTGGAGCAACACTAGGATCATCATCAGCCCTCATTTGTCTCGCTCCAGTGAACTACCATTATAGGAGATTCCTCTAACCAGAACCGCCTGATCCGGAAGAGAGAGGATTGGCAGTGATTCCTTGCAGAGGTCTTGGTCTTGGTGACAACAAAACTGTGAGGGTGCAGGAGCAATAAGAAGATCACTTTGCTTTTGTTCTCCTGCTCCTCATCCATTCAAAGCTCCCAAGGCTCTTGCCTAATTCTAAAGCTGGACTTCTGATCTCCCACCCATTCTCAGTCCCTTACTCCAACACATTCACATCTGTTTTCAAATCCCTTGTTAGTGAGTTAGCCAATCAATTTTTCTTGCTTGCCACCAAAGATCGGACTGATTCACCTGATATTTAAGCTTAAAGATGCCTATTGTTTCATATCAACACATTCATATATAATCCTCCAGCTTCATTTTTAAGTGAAAGGATTCATTTAGGAAATGTGAGCAGTTCCTAGGCATGATGAACCCAGGTGAGATGTCTGGAGCTCTGGAAGCCACTTTAAGACCATGAGATAATCAATATAAGGGAAATGCCAAATGATCCCAACATTTCTGAGGTTATTTAGCTTCATTGCAAGCAGTATTCTTCCCCTGGGTTTCTTGCAGAAAAAAATTATATTTATTTAGCCTTGTTACTCATCTTTTTCTGTTAATTACAGAGACCACAAAATTAATTGATATATACATAGAAAACTTATCCTTGTGCATTCCATGTGCGGCATGTAGGAACAAGGACAAAAGAGGAAGAAAGAAAGTCAAAAGAGAGTCATGCTCAAAGCACTGAACCTCAGCGTTCTGGTGACAGAGGTGTCACTTGAGGTGCCACACAGGATACAGAGAACATAAATGAGTCCCTGTGGTGGGTATTCTTATTTAATGAAAAGAATAAAAACAAACGAATGTGGATAAATAAAACTAATAAAGAAACAGCTACATTAGGAGACATTTAGCCATAGGAGAAGTATGTAGAGCATATGTGTGTTGAACATGAATAGAAGGGGATGAAAGTCCAACAGTATGGGGGATGGATGGCTTTGCAGTGTTAAACTATTCTCTCTTTTGTATTGTTCCTGTATTTGTGCACGTTGTTGAAAATATCATCACCCTTTTGTTTGAGAAATTTATCCTCAGTAGTTTATCGTTTCTACTCCTCCATGCCAAAATCAATGAGTATTCTGAGTGTGTGTGTGTGTGTGTGTGTGTGTTAACAAAATCACCATAGGTTTACAAAAATTCTTGCATCAGGAGAAAGGAATAATGGGCGTTTTTTTGGCAAATGCAAAATTCTGGCAACGTGTTCTATGTGTTTGTTTACTTATTTGCATATTTTAAAATGTAAGGGTATGTTATCTTCTAGGGACTAGGCAGGGTACTAGAAACCCAGAAATGGATAAAACAGACATCGTCCCTCTCCTTACAAAACCTAGGGAAGAGAAAGAACAACTGCAATACGGTACTGTAGTTGTAATACGGTCTCCAGGGAGCACTGAGGTGGAAAGCCTGACCACGATTTGAGTGTCCAGGAATACTTCTTAGAGCTGATGTCTTGACCCAGAGCTAAATCCCTAGTGGGAGTTAGAAAGGCAAATGGTGGAAATGAGGAGTTTTCCTAGAGTTTAACCCCTTAATGAATAATATCGTCAGAGGCTTAACCTATATACCACAGTTTACCAAGAATATCTCGTCCTGGAAGACGAATTTTTTTTTTAATTTTTTAACATTTATTTATTTTTGACAGAGAGAGACAGAGCACAAGTGGGAAAGGGGCAGAGAGAGAGGGAGACACAGAATCCAAAGCAGGTTCTAGGCTCTGAGCTGTCTATACAGAGCCTGACACAGGGCTTGAACTCGTGGACTTCGAAGTCATGACCTGAGCTGACATCGGATGCTCAACTGACTGAGCCACCTAAGCATCCCTGGAAAAACTAATTTCTTAGCATCATGTTTAATTTCAATATCTGGTCATGGGCCAGAGACTACAGTCCTTTTCTGCCTCTAATTTCCCATTCAGGTCCATCTCCTTCCCAAACAAGCACACCAGGGTGGTATCTTCTGTAATAGCAAAAGAACTAAAAAATCCAAAGGTCGTACTAAGCATTTCTGCCAGCTACCATTTGGCTGATATGTTACGGCCCAAGTCATCGTAGCTGTTCCATAGGATTCATGGAACCAGATGTACATGAAAGAAGGTGAAGAGCAGGAGTCAAGGCACATAAAGCTACAATCAAGTGAATGCAGCTAAATGGTCAGAAACTCAAAAACCAAGCTCGATTCTTCTGGTGGTGATAAATGAGAATAGGATAGGATAGGATAGGATAGGATAGGATAGGATAGAATAGGATAGAATAGAATAGAATAGAATAGGATTGCCGCCTATGTGGTAAGAATACTTTCAGAGGAAAATAACTGATTTCTTTCACAAAAGAGCAAAAACAATTCAATAGACCTAGGACAACCTTTCCAACAAAGGGTGTGGGAGCCAGTGGACATACATAAGCAAAGAGAGAGAGAGAGAGAGAGAGAGCGAGCGAGAGAGAGCTTTAACCTAAGTTTCACACTTTACACAAAAATGCATTCAAAATGGATCACAAGGGGTGCCTGGGTGGCTCAGTGGGTTAAGAGTCCGGCTTCGGCTCAGGTCATGATCTCACAGTTTGTGGGTTCGGGCCCCGCGTCGGGCTCTGTGCTGATGGCTAGCTCAGAGCCTGGAGCCTGCTTCGGATTCTGTGTCTCCTTCTCTCTCTCTGCCCCTCCCCTTCTCGCACTGTCTCTCTCTGTCTCTCAAAAATAAATTAAAAACATTAAACAAAAAATTTTTTAAACAAAATGGATCACAAACTTTAAATGTTACATGGAAAACTATAAAATTTCTCTTAGGAAAAAACAGAGGAGAAGCTTTCAGGAATTCAGGTTAGTAGAAAGTCTGTAGATGTGACACCAATAGCACAATCAATAAAAGAAAAGTGGAAAAAATTGAACCACATTAAAATTTAAAGTGTTTCTTCTGAGAGAGACCTAGTAAGAAGATGAAAAGACTAGCTGTAGGGGAGCCTGGGTGGCTCAGTCGGTGAAGAATCCAACTTCGGCTCAGGTCATGACCTCATGACTCATAAGCCCGAGCCCCGCCGGGCCTGGAGCCTGCTTTGAATTCCAGGTCTCCTTCTCTCTCTGCCCCTCCCCTGCTCGCACTCTGTCTCTTTCTCTCTCTCAAAAATAAGTACACATTTTTTAATTTAAAAAAACACAAGCTGTAGACTGAGAGGAAATATTTGCTAATCGCGTATTGGACAAAGGACTACTATCTCGAATATACGAAGAATTCTCAAACTCAACAATAAAAACCAAACTGTCCAAATACAAAATAGTGACAATAACAAATGCTGGCAAGGTTGTGGAAAAACTAGATGGCTCATACATTTATTGTGGAAACAGTTTCTTTGCAAACCCAACATGCAACTACCATTCTTTTTTAAAGAGAGAAATTTTAATTGCTGCTACTGTTTCTTCTTCACACTAGTTCATGAAACATAGTCGAATGTTCAATTGTTATAATACCAATGCAATAAACCCATTATTATATAGACATGCCCTCAATTATCTGTACCCAGATGATAAGATGTAAGGAGTTCATTTTTCAACTCTATTTGCTTATGTTTAATATGCAAAATCTATTTCATTAAAAGATTATAATTTAGTATTTAAGCTCCTTTCCCTGGATACCAAATTAAATCACTGCATCTCACACACACACACACACAGAATCAGAAAAGAAGAACCAATGACACAAAATTGTCTTACAGAATCATTTTATTTTCTGCTACACAAACATCTTTCTTAGGCAATGTTACTAGAACAACCTGTTTATGAGGTTTTATAGTTTGGGATAAATATAGTTTTAAAAAACTACTCTCTCATATGAAGTTGTGATATAAAAATGATTTATAAGCTATATTTTTCAGAAAGCATTTAGCTAAACTATCATCCTGCTAAGAAAACTTTCCTATTTAAGTATTTTATATGGAATGAAAAGATATGATTACAAAGTCTTCTGATCAGGCAGCTTGTGATCATCAAAGGAATATCAGTCTCCGCAGAGAGCCACCAGGATTTTTTCATAATCTCCCTTGGTTTCATCCTGTTGATTAAGAAATAAGAGTATATTTAATGCTCCTGGAAACCAAAATCAATGTAAAATATTTTTAATCATAAAAAATTGTATATTTGTAGATTAACAGTTGTAGGACATATATCATAGTATGTGAACTCTAGGATCTTTGATAAGAATATCATGTACTTAAGTCATATCATTAATATATGCAGATAACTGATATTTGTTAATCAATTATTATATAAAAAGCAATAGCTTTCAAAATTCACATTATATTGGCTATGTTGAATATTAGAGCCATTACTTCCCAATAATGAAATATCACACAGAACTGAGTAACTTGACACAATTGGAGTATCTGACTCACTCACCAGAGAGAAAGTGATAAGCCTGTGATTTTCCCACTTTTTCTTGGTAGATTTAGTTACTCCAGTGTAAATGACAACTTTAAATAGTCAACTATTTTTCAATCTTTCAAGAAGCTTAAAACCCCTCTGACTTGTGTTTCTTTTTTACTTTTAACATTATAATGAACATTTAAACATGTATGTTATACATGAAAATTAAGGTAAACAGAGAATAGGAAGTTTCTAATCTCTAATCAATATTCATTGCAAAATAAATCATTATATCTCTCTACTACAATGTTTTGTTAGCTAAATTTATGCATGGAAAACTAAGTGTTTCCATGATTGCTGGGAAATTTGTGTGGCTTTTCAGTATAGAATTCACTGGTCCAGGGAAGTTCAATTTACTTATAAATGATGTATCCTAAAATAACAAATTAACCTTATGCATAAAATCTGCAGATATGTAAGCCAGCTTTTCTCTTTGAAGAAGCTACAGAAAGGATTGCCCTTGGGAGGAGGGTCGGGTAGCATCGGGAAAATCACAACATACCAGGATGGCTTGGCAGAGAGAGACACCGTACAACTTCTGGTAGCATGCTTTGATATCATTCATGTCAATTTCAGAACGGGACACCATAATTCTGATCAGTGTCTTATGACGGGTCCCGGCACCCTGTTTACAACAAATGAAGGTAAACGTCATCGTCAGAACACATCGTGATAAAGGGTGACAGGGGTTTGAATATGAAACTCTTTTGTTCATTCATCAAAACACGTTCACAGAAACCCACGCTCTTGACACAGGTAGAAATAAAAGTGACAGGAATCGAACTGTTGCATCAACAGTACGTAAGCTTTCACAGTCCCCTGATTGTGAAATCATCCAGTCTTTGCTTTGTCTGAACTCTTCAAAAATTGCAAATAACATGAACCTTCTAAATTGCAAATTGGATCATCTGTGTAAAACCCTCAGTGGTCTTTGCGTTGCTTTCAGGATGAAAACCAAACGTTTCATCTGGGTTTACAATGTCTGCCTCATCCCACTGCGCACGCTCACTCTCATTGTGAAAGTGTCATGCGGAGTCCTCCTGCTGGGCCAGCCCTGCTTTATCCCTCCTTCTCTTCCATCCCTACCGTCCTATTCAAATATCAGGTCTTAGTTTTCCAGACAGCAAGTCTGCATTGATTTCTCCTGTTCTTCAGTGCTAGGTACTAATCCTTATCCTAGATAAGGATGCTAGATAATCATCCCCTAGATGGCAGCAGGCATGAGGTCTGGGACTGTATTGCGAACCACATAGTGGCACAATGTATATCATTTCAGAGGGACTCTTTCCTATTAACTAAGTGAATGGTTAGGCCTCTCTCTCTCTCTCTCTCTCTCTCTCTCTCTCTCTCTTTCTCTCTCTCTGTCTTTTTCCCCCCTCCCTCTCTCTCTCCCTTTCTCTCCCTCTCCGGACTTCCTCATTTTGGAGTTGCAAAGGACAAAAAAAAGGACAAGCCAGTGACTCTTCACAACACCTGTATACAGGAGGCATCCTACACAAGACGGTGCATTAGAGAATGAAGTTCAAGTGAAGTGGTTGAAGTGGTATTTATTGCAAAGGTATCTTAATAACACTTTCCACTTGTATAATTTTTAAATGACATTTTAAAATCTTAGAATGAAATGTGAATCCAGGGCAGGGATGACAGAATAATAATTTTTTTAAAAAGGCAAGTGAAACATAGGAGGAATTATAAAACCCACGGCCTTAGCGGAAGTAGGTTACTAAAATCACATCTTAAGAGAAAAAGTGAATAAATCTTTCTCTGCTGACTCAGGTTTTATGCAAATCATGAGTAGACCACCAATTACCAACAAGCTCACCTTACTACCTCACCTATAAAGAAATACAACACATCTTACAGAATTACATGCTCTTATAGCATACTGCCTTTTGCATTAGATGGAACAATGATTCTTTTTAGGGGGAAGATTAAAATAGGTGGGTTTTGCAAACGAAATGAAGTTTTCTGTTTTTCTCCCCACAAACGAGGATTTTACCCTGAAGCAAGGCACATAAATAGACCGTTACCTTCATGGCATGATGGAGCTTCTCAGCGAAGAACATCGGTTTGCTGGTGGCACATTTCACTGCAAGACAGGCACACTTAAGTGGACATATTTACTATGATAAGACAGACATAGGAAGGAAACGTGGCATGCAGTTTTACCAGCAAGATTGTCTATTTTCTACTTCTGTTCCTCACCGCCTACCTCCTAGGGGATATTAGGCCTGTAAGAAACTGTTCCGTAGATGGTCTCCTGTATCTTAAATCCATCCAATAGCAAGTCTGGTTCCTGTTATCCTGAGTATACGCTTCTTGGAAAAGGGGACCGCAGTCGGTGTTACAGGCCATGTGGGCATACAGTAAGTACCTGTCTCATGTCGTAATAAGAATTTTTTTCAAGTGAAATACGGCTTGCTTTCAACATAAGGCAACTGCCAGATAAAACACTAACACATGCATCCATTAGTAATAGTCTCTACCTTGCTACTCAACATGGAATCCACAGACCAAAGGTAGTGGCATCAACAGGGCACTTGTTAGAAATGCAGAATCCCAGGGCCCCACTACAGACCGACTGAATCAGATCTGCAAGGAACAAGATTTCCAGGGGAATCGTGAGCGCATCAAGGTTTAAGAAGCGCTGCTTCAGAACACGTGTTCCCAGATTATCGGAATAGTGTGGGAGACCTTTAAAACCTTTTCCTTCTCAAGGCCTTTTCAGAAGCCTTTGGAGACCTACTGAATTAATCCCTCTGGGCATGACTAAGATGATTCAGTCAACAAGTGGCAGACCCAGGGTTTGAATTTGCATTTATCTAATTCCGAATCTCATGCTCTTAAGGACCTCTGACTTTCCTCTGGGCTGTGCCCGGCCCGATGCATCACTTGGCGTAAGTAAATGCTTAGAAAGCATTTCCCGCCTGCCCATTTTTTGAAAAGGGGAATAATACCTTTTATTAGTAAGAACACCATTAGATGCATTTACCTACATATTCAATGCCATTACCTGCCACGTTGCCTCTATGAAATGTAAGTTTATCATATGTTAGCTATTGTTTTAAATTACGGGACAGCAATTTCAGGTTAGAAAACTCTTTCCCCTGCAGGACCATGTACCGATCGCTGTGAGGCATTTCTCGATGTCCCCTTTCATCTCCAGGTCCAGGACTTTGTTCATGTCGTGCTGACTGTACTTGCTGTACTTCTGAAACACTGAACATAAAGTTTAAACTAAGAGATGTACCAGGCATCCTATTTTGGGGAAACTGCAAAAGCAGGGCAGCTGACTCAAAGCATCCCTTGACTGAATTTCAAAACACACATTTTAAAGCTAATTATTCTACAGAGCACATTTCGGATACTTCATCTTCTCCTAGGAATGTAACTCCCGTGGCTATTTTGGTGCTCCTGTATTTTCGGGAAATCTTTGCAAGTGTTGACATCTATTAGAGCTGACATGTGATTGACAACCATGAATGACACTATATCGGAGCTAAGTGCCATACCAAATGGATCTCCCTTATATAAAGATCTGTGCACTAAATGTCTTTTATTTTTATCATTAGAAATCAGTGTGCTGTTATAAGATAATGAACTTTAGATCATCATTAGGACTTCCCCTTTGCCGTGGCTTCCAAAAGGTGCAGAGTCAACTCTTGTGCTCAAAGGCCAACTCCTGTTGCTTTTTGATGTGTGTGGGGGGGGGGCAGGGGGGCATCACTATGCCCTTTTCTTCACTTAGTCCTCAGTTTTTAATGTTTTCCTTCATTGTAATTTCATCTGTCATATGTGTATATTTTGTCACACCTATTCCAAATACTTTGAGAGAGTAGAGCTAATTTAGATAATGAAATAATGTTCTACCTGCCCAAATCACAAAGTGTGTTATCAAATGGTGGCCGTTCAACGTTGGACAAAGGCACAAATAGCAATAAGGGGTCAGGAGCACCACATCCACTTAGTATGGGAATGGTACTAATTAAGGCTTCTGTCTTTCCTTTCTTTAATTTGTTCTCAAAAAACGCTGCATCTTCCATAAACAGTTTTCAGGAATGGTTTTTTCTTTACCTTGGCGAAGATGGGGGTAGGCTCTGGTGGTAAGAATGGTAATGAACACATTCACGTCTGTCCCTTTTCGCCTTTCTCCTGCTTCATATAAAGCCTATCAAGAAACACAAACATAAACATTTGACTCTCTGCCGACTTGATGTCCGCACAAGAATGTTAGGTCTCTTCAAAGGTTTCCTAGACAGCTACTCTGTGTCCAATTCAATCACAGTAGGCAATGCTTAGAATGCAAGTTCCTTAAAGATAGGGACCTTATCTGGTCAAGAATCTTCCACAGTATGTTTGTGCCTTGCAAACAGTAGAGACTAAAAATATGTTTGCAGAATAAGTATGTATTGCTTTAAATTGCCTTCAGATTATGCTCTATATGAAGACAACTACAAGAGACTCTCTAAAAAAAGGTTTTTGTTTTTTTTTACTCTTAATCATTCAGAGTAACTATCAGCAAATGGCACAAAAATCTATAATTCAAACATAGATCTTGGGTTTTGATATTAAGATTTCTGGATTCAAATTCTGACTCTGGAACTTAGTTGCTCTGTAAACTTAGATAAATAATTCAACCTTATTAAAGTACAGACTTTCTTCTTTTGTAACTGGAAAAGATAAACTTTGCCTTATGGTCACAAGCATGTTAACTTTGAAATGTTAACTGCCATCATCCTCCGGGGCCACTATTAATCCACGTAGCTGCCATAAATATGCATCTAAGACCCCTGATCGTCTGAAAATGGAAAAACAAATTCACAAATATCACAAGCAAATAAGAATCATATTTTATTATGGGCAGTTATTCAAAGACTGACTTTTGTTCTTTGATATGCTTGCACGGTTTCTATTAAAATGGTCAGACTTCTGGTGAACATAAGTTATTTTGGACTTTGCAAACAAACATTTGGCATGTATGTATTTATTAAACCAAAAGTTAATGACTGCTTTGGGTGTGCAAGATAATGTACTGGTGTTGTGTGTGGACATGTAACTTTCTATCCTACAAACGCACTGTGATGAATTTGCAGACATATTGTCCCATGGGGAAACCATATGCAAGTCATAGGTGTCTTTTATTTCCTGTATTTAACAGAAATTCCAGGCCCTAAAATGGCACTGTTTTTCTAATGTTGACAATAGACTGGTGTATAAATAACCAACAACCTCATTGAAATTGTATGTGTCAATATACTTGAAAGTATATGCTCTTACTAACTATGCTCTTACAAATTTTTACTATTAATAACTATGCTATTGGGGCACCTGGGCGGCTCAGTCGGTTAAGCGTCCGGCTTTGGCTCAGGTCATGATCTCACAGTTTGTGGGTTCGAGCCCCGCGTTGGACTCTGTGCTGATAGCTAGCTCAGAGCCTGGAGCCTATCTTCAAATTCTGTGTCTCCCTCTCTCTCTGACCTCCCCTGTTTGCGTTGTCTCTGTCTCTCAAAAATAAATTAAAAATATAACATAAAAATAACCACGCTATTATAATTTATAATTATAGTCTCACTACTATATTGGCTTTACAATATAAACATACATCTATATGTATGAACCCACTGCATCATTCACTGTTAAAAGACTGTTCAATGTGCTTACTCTTTCCACTTTACTTAAAATTATTTTCCCCTTTTTCAGACATGGTAAGATAAAAATTCAGAGTTTTCTCAACAAAAAGAAATTCTAAAGAATGACAAATCAAATTCTTACTGTTTTCTTTCAATCCTCTCCTACTTTGGAGATAAGGAAATCTATCAAGAACATAAAGACCACATTTTTCACTCTTGGGCTGTTCAAGTACAAATGGGTGTGCATCAGTCAGGGAGTGAACATCAGGGACCACTGGCCTCTCAGAGGATCTTGGGTTTGCTTTCACGTAGAGGTATCCACCTAACGGTAGGACCTATCTGAAACAGGAAGTTCGACTCCAAAGTATTTGTAAGTGCTTACGTACCCTGGCGTCCGAATCAGCCAAGCTGTCATTCAAGCCAAAATCTTCAGATCGATCACCCTGGGGGGGGAAAAAAACATTCTCCAGTAAGTTGTTTCCTTTTATTTTTTAAAAAAAATTTTAATGTTTATTATTTTTGAGGGAGACAGAGACAGAGGGCAAGCAGGGGAGGAGTGGAGAGAGAATGGAATGGGAATGGGAAGCAGGCTCCAGGCTCAGGGCTGTCAGCACAGAGCCCCATGCAGGGCCATGAGATCACGACCTGAGCTGAAGTCGGCCAGCCAATGAGTGAGCCACCCAGGCGCCCTCTGCTAAGTTGTTTTTTAGAATCACATGATTTACTTAATTCCTTTCAAGTCAGATGCATAATGTTTTGGGAGGATACAGAAAGTCAGTTGCTTATAGAGAGAGGGGGGGAGGAAATCTAAGACTTCACTCTTCATAAAGGAAGAGGTATTTTTATACCTTAGCAAGAGAAAGCAAAGCATTCCGATAATCTCCAGATGTGTCTGAGGTGATATCTTTAGCCAGATCTCTCTTCAGTTCTAAGAAATAAGAAAAGCACATTCTACAGTAAACTAGTGAAAATAATGGTGATAAGAAAAATAATCTGACGTCTCTATACTGGCTTACAGTTTGCAGTGTCAAATGTTCAGTGGCTTACAGAACATATTTTGAATGTCATTTTTAAATAAAAATAATCAGAGCTAGTAAAATCTTAGATCATCAAAGTTATTTCCACAGGGCAATGAAATCAATTTAGATGATACTGTAAATGAAACGCTATGGTCATAAAACTTTTGCTAGCAAGAATAAATTGCATAGGTGTACATGATTAAAAATTAATTTTGAAATAAAATATGCCAGAATTTAAGCAATGGGATGAGTCAGAATATTTATCTAAAAGAATAATCCAGAGATACTTCCTTGAATAGAGATTCTTTATTTACTTTAAAAAGTTATAAATATCTTATATGTAATAGAGTTATGCATATATGTGTAAGTATATATAGATAGATTATAGATACAGATTTAAAAACCCTTAACTAGGCAAAATAATGCATATTAGACAAAAACTAACTGAATTTATAAATGACTAGAAGACAGAGCAGTTAAATAAGCCATCATTACACTATATTTGGTATATAATGGAGAAATACAGATATATACCTTTGTAAGCTATGTTTTATCAAGCAAAAAAAATAATAATGCCTTTCTTATCATTACTGATATATGGATCTAAGATAAATACTGATAATGAGAGAAGAATCGCAGAAAATGAGGTTAAAACCTTCCTTATTCTGACACCTTTATTAAATTGCTTTGACAATAATGTGCAAGCGCTGTTGTACTCCTGTGCTTGGTATGAAACTCAAGCAGGAAGTTCCTCTCTACGGTGCCACACACTGAGTTAAGAAAATAAACACTGAGGGTTTGGGAAACTAGAAAAATAAACTAATAAAATTCCCAACACTGACCAGGACCCGGTGATGGAGACCCTGTTTACAGAGTTGAACATATCTTTTAAATGAGATGTGTCACTTAACAGATAAAATGAACCATGGCTGGTCCCTCATCCCCATGGGTACAACTAGAGATAAAGAGTAAGTAAGTTACAAAAAAAACAAAAAGAGTGAGTGAGTCACTTATGTTCATAATGACTGATGTTCATAATGGTGAAGTTAAAGTTTCTATCGGAGGATTATAAGCACTGAACTCTCTACATGTTCAAGGACAAATAGAAAATACTTTGTTTGGAAATTTCTGTTCTTATCTTTTCAAAATAAACAATAATGGGACAATTTTTGGACATAAATCTCAGAAATAAAGGAATGTTTTTCAGGAAATTCTTTAAATTCAGCGCTATGAGTGGAATTTCCATTACAGTAATATGTGGCCAATTGTCCTAGAAGGACATTTTCTATTAAAGTGCAACCTTGGTGAGGGGTGGGGTATTTTCTCTCTTATCAGCACCCTGGCGACTTAGTGCTATCTTGAGTGTGTACAGAGGTTGATGCACGCCAAACGATGGAGAAATACTTTAATATGTAAGATTTCCAAAGCCCCTTCATTAATATATACGTTCAGTTTTGAGAGATGTATATCAGATTTAGTTTCCAAATGAAGGCATCTTAGACTTTTGGGCATTAAAACGTACCTTCTCTATAGACTCTGTTAATTTCTCTGATTTCTTTGTTAGTTCTTGATACCAAAATTTCATTCAGAGTATCTTCATCAGTCCCAAGGCCCTGGATTAAAGAAGAAATGTAGGAAAATCTTCATTCAGGAGCATCTGCTAGTTTTTGTGTCCCAAAACTCATTTGGTAAATTTCCCACAGTATGTAGTAAACATTCACAATATTTAATAACCACAACAAAATCTATTACATTGCTCTAAAAACAAGATGGGTTTAAAGCCATTATTTTGCACAAAGATATAAAAGTGAGGCAGACGATTCATGCGGTGACATCATGAGAAGACTGGAAATAATACAGATGCTAACGTCAACATCTATTTATTTGTTTACGCATTCATTCATTCATTCATTCATTTTGTTCTCACTGATTGGCATGCCCTGTACGAGATGTTGAGGCTGTAAGAGGACATAAGTGGACTTGATCTATACAGTCTCTTGAAGAAAGGAGATTTCCTTCAGTCCGGCCACTCACCTTCATGGCAGCACGAAGCTCCTCAGCATCAAACTGGGCTGGGGTTTTTAACAGAGCCAAAACGACTTCCTCGAGGTGACCAGAAAGGGCTTTCTTCAGAGCCTCATCCAGGGGCTGTAACCAAGAGATCAGAATCAGGGCTTCTAAGAGGTATCAGGCTAATGCTGGGCAATACAGCCACGTGGGGTTACCTGACTGTTAGGTAATCTTACTTCTGACTGCTAAACCCAGCCACACCTTAGAGCTCCTTTCATTCATGTACAAAATACACTTCATTTTTTAGATCTAGAGTGATTGCAATGAAATTCACTGAATTCATTGATAACTTTCTTTTTTTAGAGAAACAGAGAGCACAAGCAGGGGAGGGGCAGAGAGAGAGAGAAAGAGAAAGAGAGAGAGAGAGAGAGAGAGAGAGAAAGAGAGAGAGAGAGAGAGAGAATCTCAATCAAGCAGGCTCCACGCTGAGCACAGAGCCTGATGCAGGACTCGGTCTCACAACGGTGACATCATGGCCTGAGCCGCAATCAAGAGTCAGATACTCAACCGACTGAGCCACTCAGTCTCTCTTAAAGGACCTCCTTAAGAGTTCTTTTGATGTTTCACACAGGAAGAAAATCACAAAGCTCAAACATAGGAGTTTGTATTTTAACAGAAACAGAAGTAAGAATACTTCAAAAATAATGTATTAATAACTTTGCAGTCTTTGAGGTTTTCACTGCTCAAATAAGCATTAAAGTCAGACCTTGGTATTATATCATTTTCTAACTGCACTCCTTAAAAAAAATTACCCACTATTGGTATAAAAAATACAAAGCTTACTTTTAAAGTAGAATTATATGTATAAACTTTACATTTAGACATTTAATCGCTCAGTTTAAATTTTACCAGAAGACACATGTCAATCAGAACATATTCCTTATTTCACTGTACTCCTGATACTCATTATATTCAAATTAAAGACTGGTCTTCAATATACAAGTCATCTGCAAAGTAACAAGATGACTCATGTCTGAAACCAGAAATTTGCTAGAATTGATTAGATTGCAACCAAGCGGGTAAATACTGTCATCCTTGTCTTAGTTATAAAGGGAAAACGAGGTTGGAGACTGAAAAAAAAATAGGTGAATTGTGCTTCAAAATCCATGTTTATACATGAACATAACTGAAATTAAATATCTTAGTTTACTGCTCCGACCTACCTTTCCTTTTTCCTGGAGATACGCTGCTTTGATCTGTTGACGTTGCGCATTGTTTCTCTTAGTTAGAATGTCAATGATGGTTGCTTCATCCACACCTGGAAATAAAGACCGCTAGGTTTTTAAAATCAATTTTCTTCATCATCCGTAACTGACATAAAATGATTAATTACCAAGATGGTCCAAATGCAGTTCTAGAAAACTAAGAAATATGAATTAGACCAGCCCAGGATATGGAGGCAACGTTACAGGGAAGTGCTTCAGATGTCACTCCACCCATTGGAGGAGAAAGAAAGAGAAAACTGTTCCCAGCCCTAAGTGTTGCAGTGCTTGGGCCCAATTTAAACCCTAAATGTGAGCAGAGGTGTTGATTTCAGCATGGAGTCTGCTAGAAATGAGCTGGTAAAAATATCTGTAGCAACAGAGATTCTACTGATTTGACCCAAATTTCCTAAGTGCTGAAAAAGGAAATGTATCTTTGTTGGACAAAGAACTCTTTTCATCTTCAAAATGAATCAGACCCTTCCCACTGCGCATAGCTGTTTTTCAGTAGTCATTCCAGTGGCCGTTCTGAAATGTCCAGGAGGGGCTGTTAGGGGAAGACGTGACTACCTTTGACTGTTATCGCTTTATGCAGGGCGTCAACATCCGAGGATGGATTGAAGCTAGGATAGGGGCTCACTGCTGACCCAGGACCGCCTTTGGAGCTCTTCACAGTTTTCTGTGGATGAGAGAGACATAGAGTAACGACCAGTCCTTCATATCAGCTTCTCTTCTAATATTAACTAAGTTATTGTAGTGTCACTTGACTTACAATGTATTCTTGCTCTTCATTTTCAATAAACCAGGCCTGTTTGAGGAATTCTGATACCATTGCCATTTTCAGAGAAGTATCTGGAAAGAAAATAGGTAGATGCTTTTACAAAACAAGAACCTACCACACATATAGGTCACTCTACTCTCTTACATATGCAAGACATGGAGTAGTCTTGACCTTACTTCTGGATTATGTTTAGGACCATGATAAAATGCTAGCTGTAAGCTTTTTAAAAGGAGAGTCTGACCCTTGAACAGAAACCCACAGCCTCACCCTCCATTCAGAAACTTGGTTCTTTCTTGGCATATCCAGTCCTAACCTTTAGGGGCCAGATGATCTACAAGTGAGTATATAGGCTTCAGAGAGGGATGGGTGATTTACTTCATTGCTCTAAATTTATAGACCATCTACCATATGCTAAGCACTGAAGGTCCAGAAAATATTGAAACATCATGCTTTCCTCAGAGAACTTCAAGCCAGTGCATGCTTCCTGTGGGAAAACATAAAAGCTGAGAGGAAGTGCTAGCTGATCTGAGCCTCTCTTGGAATGAGTCAAGATTAACCTGACAGAAAAGTTAAAGAGAACATAACTGAGAGAAGGTTGTCATATTTGGGATGCTACTAAAGCAAGAAATGTTGGCAGAAGCCCAATCCAAAGACGTTTAAATCAGCTCCAAAGCTTTGGGAAAAGATGAATGGATTTCTAGAAAGAGAGCCATACCATTCCATTTATATTTCAGGAAGATCACTCATCCTAGATCATAGAGAATGGCTAAGAGATAGGCAAGATGAAAGATTAGAGATGTTTAATAGGCCTTTAGGGAATCTGGTAGGATTGTTGAGGGCCTAAAGAAAAGCAATGGCTGGAGAAAAAGCATAACGTTGTACATTTAGAAGGTAAAACAACCCGTGACCATCTGCAGGAGAGGAGTCAGGCTCAAAATGCTAAAGAAGCTTGATAAAGAGATAGTCAGATGGCATTTCTCCTTCAAATAATTGTTTCCTTTTCCATTCCTTGGTATAAAATTATTTCAGCATTTGAAGTAATTGCTATAGTCACATTTCTTCCTAGCTGAGCTGTCCTAAATACTAATCCTTCATGTTTTTCCACCCAACACACACACACACAAACAGATTTTATAAAGGGTTCTTTGTTCTCACAGGAAACACCAAGGTGATATTGCAACATACATGTGCCTTTTGGCAAACTCTATCTTGAAATTTTTTGAATTGCTATCATGGTTCTACGGTATTTTTATTTAATCGACCATGTATATTTTTAAAACCTGAAGCATGTTGAAAAACGAATGTGTTCCCACAAAAGGAGCTCTCGGGGATCCTTCATGTCTGGAACTGTGTTTTTAGGAGCTCGTGCGCAAGGCTGACCTATCTCTCCATTCCACTTTGTTTATCCCTCCAGAGACTACACCCATGAATACATCTGAAGGAGTTTGCAATGGCAATCTCAGGAGTTTCAAATTCTTCATCAGAAGGTAAATGAATCATGAGAGGTCAAACCCATAGCCTGATTCCTTAACAGCATATTGAGATGAAGTATTTCATCCATACCTTCTGAAAAATAACCTCAGTTTCAAGTCATGAGATTCAATACGTGCGGAAAACCATATCCAAAGCAGAAACTAGCTCCACTTAATTATCATGAGGATTGTTCACATCTGTGAGAAGAACCACTCTATGGTCCCTTTGTTTAAAATAATCTCTTCCCCCTCCAGCAACTGATAGACTTAAGGTTATTTCCTGAGGTAAAGTCATGATGTGCAATTTTGCACGAGGTTTTACTTCCTGTTACAGTCGTAATCTGAGGCAACTGATGTTGGCACGTGGAGTTTCATTTTCCAGTTATTTCATTGGCACAGCCAGAACTTCTAGTAATTTCTAGCAAGATTTCAGGTATTTGAAATTTCCATCTTTATCATCTCATCCATACCCTTCGTGAAGCAGAATCCTCAAATTGAGTGATAGGATTGGTCACTTAGCAAAGAACTTTTCCATCAGTGAGCTATGTATTCCAGTGTTTCCACTCTTTTCAATTGGAAAAAAAACTTCAAAAGAGACCAGAGACTAAGGATACTGTCAAACATAATTTAGAAAATGAATCTCACAACTTCAAAATAAATGTTATGAAAACTTTACTATACTTCATTCTTTTCAGTCATAAAAAAAAGCTCACATAATGCATTGATTTCTTTACATAACACAAAACAACAATAAGGGGGTTGAGTAATTTATTTGACACAACAGAGTTTCCTGAGGAGACACCTTTGTAACGTATCTTCTGAGTTCCTAGATGTTATAATCTGAATAATTTGGATGGTGTTGGGGCTCCTCGGTGGCTCAGCCAGCTAAGCATTCGACTTCAGCTCAGGTTATGATCTCACGGTTCAGTGGTTCAAGCACCGCGTTGGGCACCGACAGCTCAGAGACTAGAGTCTGCTTCAGATTCTGTGTCTCCCACTCTTTCTGCCCCTCCCCCAGTTGCACTCTGTGTGTGTATCTCTCTCTCTCTTAAAAATAATAAATATTTAAAAATATTTTAAAAAATTTTTAAACTGAAATCATTTGGATGGTCTCAAAGCATGGTCTGGAAAAGAAAAGAAGTCTGAATAGACTGACTCAGAAAAGTTTGAGGAAAATGGAATCTCAGTTCAGCCAAATAGTATCTACTAGCTCTTAGCTTGAAGACACAGAGTGGCAGGATATAAGAAATTGCCCCAAAGGAAAAAGATTTTATCAGGTACTAGTAGTTAAGTGCTCAATGTCAAATGCAAGTATTAGCAGAAATTTTTAACAGTTGCAACATACTTTACAAATACCACAGCAAAGATATTTTGGCCAAACTGAATTGCTGAACCATTCTGTGTTTTATGTAACTTCTCTCTGCATGAAAACCAGTATTTTGTGCCTTGATAAAATCTATTCAATAATTTGAAGGTAGTACTTGCTTTACTTTAGATAAATAATGCATACAAGAATCTTTTATAAATATTGATATTAGATATTATTACTTGCAGAGAATGATTTGGTCTAGAAAATAGAATTGTACAGTTAAAAAAATAAATTAGATAACCCTATGAATTTGCAAAAGACTTTCTTTTTTCTGTCTTATTCTTTAGTTGCAACACTTGTAGGGTACTTATGAACTTATTAACATACCTTGGCTTTCTCTCTCTCTCTCTCTCTCTCTCTATATATATATATATATATGTGTATATATACATATATATGTTACATATAATGTATTATGGGTACTAATTAGTATTAGGACTATTAGTATTATGAATACTAATGAGCGCTGAAACCAAGATTATCTCATTCCGTAACATCATCTAATTTGAAGATGAAATTGACCATTTATACGTAGGTTGACCTATATGGAAATTAAGAGTATTTCAGAGTTCTTCTAGTAAGTGATCTATTTGTGATCATGCACTGCCCACCAACCTCATTTATCTGTGCATAAATGTGTGACTTTCTAGAGGTGGGCATTTTTGTGTATATTTATGTATAATAAGAGAACACTCTTCATCTCCTTCTGCAAGGAGTTAAAGAGGGTAAATACACATAAAAAGTATGCCCAAGATATTAGGCAGAAAGCAGGATCCGTGCTGACTGCACTGTGACCTAAAGGTATTCCAGAAATGGTATTCAGTAACTGAGCCAACTCAAAGTCTGAGAACACGAAGGCTTGTATCAAAGTTAATTTCCTGGTTTCTCAAAAACTGCACGACAGTTGTGCCCTTGATTTTTCATACAGAGAGACAGAAGCAATTTAGAGGCCTAGGGCCATTATATCTATAGTGTTCTCTCAGATGTTACAGAAAAAATACAGAGAAGGGGAATGAGGAGGAGGATATGGCGAATGTGACGTACGAACAATCGTTGGGTCTGGGTACAAATGATATGGTAATTCTGTGCAATATTCTTGAAACTTTTCTGAAGGTTTGAAATCATTACAAAAGAAAATTTTTTTGTTTGTTCCTTATTTTAAATCTCAAATTCTATCTCAGTTGGCCTCATGAAAGGCTACTGCCAAGATCTGTAAACAGAAGCAGCCGATGTTTACAGTCTCTTGTGAATCCTGGTGACAATCTAGAATGATCAGTTATCCAGAGATACCAGCAGCAGCCAGTCCTTGGACAGGACAGCCTCTTCATTCCTATTTTCTACCTGGGAAAAACAGTGTAATTTTCTGGCACTTTTCTAGACAGCCAGTTGTCAAGCATCAAGCCATACATAAATCCATACCTTCTGATTCCAAAGGGTTGCAAATTCTTTTAAACTTAGAGCCAAAAAGGCAATGAATGATGTTGCTTTTTAAGAGCTCACATTTGAGAATCAGCTTCATTAATAGTGAACCCAAGGAGCCTGTGACAAGGTTTACCTTAGCCCCTGGGGGGTTATTTTTCAATGCTTTGGCTTGTGCTCAGTTTTCCCTTGAATACCTCTATTCCCATACCTACTGGTGTGAGGGAGGCAATTAGACTCTACAAGGGTATGACTCATTCATACAGAACCATTTTATGAAAGGTGGTCTCATAAATGTTTTGCTTCTAGGCCTTAGGATAGGGCGTTTCCTTTGCCTGGAACGCTGCTTCTTCCTCCATTTTCGCTTCTCTTGCCAGATTGTTGCTTCTAAAAGGACTCCGCATAGACCTCTTCACAGTCTCCATAAACTTTCAACTGTTCAACATCGGGTGAAGTTCCATACCTCTTCCAAGACGCCCTCCTTTCCCCCTACACTTGCCCCCAAAGTCTGTATGATCACTGTCTATTTTCCCATCTTATATGCCCCAGCAGCGTTCCATGAGGCCAGAGCTAATGTACTATTCATTATGCACCTCCAATCTCTGTTATTTAGTATTTTAATAAGTATTATTGAACGAATAAAATAAAGAGTGGATCACTGCTGATTATTTAGGAAACATGTCAAGACATTTAACAAATGTTTCCCCATAACTATAGGATATAAAATAAGAACTGAGGAGTTCTGAGCCCTATTTTGATTCCCTTTAACTGACTGTATGGCCTCAAGAAAACATTTACCTTCTCCAGGGGTCTTCATTTATAAAACTATGACTGTCGGAATAAACAGTATTTAAATGCATAATAGCTCTGAGGTGCCTACCTTAAATTTCATCTCAAGTGGATGGAGGTGGGGAAAATTAGCCTAATTAAGGAAGGTATTATATGAATTGTATCTGTTCTGAACTTTCTGTTAAAAATGTATCCTGTTTTAAAGAAAGAGGATCTCATCTACTCCATAAACTACTTTGGGTTTATCACTGAGAAATAGTAGGCCCGCCATTTTAGCTGTTTAACTCTGATTTTAAATACAGCTCCAGGGTCTGGAGAAGATTAAGAACAACAGACTCAGCAAACTGACGTCATCCACGGAACTCAAATTTTGCAGCTCTTTGGGTGGAGAAAGCATTTAATCAGCATGAACTGGACATAATGTTATTATTAACTATTTTGTCAACATCCATCAAAGTTTGGCTGTCTGCCATCTGTGGCTGAGCCTGGGGGCCAGGGTGGTGACAGAACTTCTGGAGAGAAGGCCATTTTAGAATTATGAAACCAGAGCTTTACCACATTTGAATAATTTTGCAAGGCGCCTTCTCTTCTAGCAACCAAAATACATTTCTGCAGACAGTGGAACTTGTATGGGCTTGTTCAAAGTCCATACAGAATTTTACACATAAACAGGGCAAGAAAAAGGACCTTCTTCTTAATCAAGCGTGCATTAAAAATTAGATAGAAGGGCACTTAATTCATTAAATTAAATTTATTAGTAATTAATCCATTCGTGGATTAAGAAATCCATTAAATCCATTAAAGTGGACTAAGAAAAATTCTTGAAGGAACACTTGTAATGAACAGTAGCAGGATATATGATGATTCAAATTCTCTCACTTCTGCAAATACATCCAACACCAGTAAACACGCCACCTTAGATTTGTTCGGGTGCTTTTCTAAGGAGTTTTACGGCCCTTAGTTCACCTTCACAATCCAGACGCTACTGAGTAAAATAAATTTTAGAGGACCTGGCTGGCGTTTACAGGAATACCTTATCTGACACCACCCAGAAAATATTTTCCTTCCCCTTAGGTTTTCAAATCCACACTAGAAAAACTATGACACAGAGACGACAGGAATGAAGTATGTGGCCACACCCTCTTTAAGTGAAAAGATTAATAAGCAGATCCTCTTATTTATTTACACTGCATGAATTGACTTAACGTAAGTAATTTCACATGTAAATTACAAAGGGCATGATTACCACTATGAGGTCTGAATCTGTTTAATTCTTACCCAAAAAAAAGAAAGAAAAAAAATAGTTCTGCCATTTTGAAAGTTTCCTGAACCTCCCCTCTAGCACTGCGGTCCTGCGCTGGTTACAGAGGGATTTCCGTGTAAGACACACAGCTCTTGGAAATGTATAACTCGTAGAGGAAAACACATTCTTTCCTTTTTGTCCCATGGTAACGCACCAGCAGTACAATAACCAGTATTAAGCAAACCGTCCATATCTGTAAAACTCTTAATTATAAAAATAAAACATTACAATTTGTGATTTCCAACATATAAATACCCAATGCGATTTTACAGAAAGACTTATCAAAACATACTAAACGCAGCTTTCCATAAATCCTGGAGAAGCAGGCACATTTAACATCAGGATGGGAAAAGTTTTCAGAACAATCAAAACTAACTGAAAAGAAAACTAAGACTTACCCTTTTTCTTCACCTTCTTTCAAAGCACTGAAGAGAGTCTCCTCTGAAGGTTTCACACTAGAAGGGGAAGCCTTCTGCTTCTGATTTTATAGAATTTGAAAGGAGGCCACACCTAGCAACCAGAAGTTAGTAATTGGTTGCCCTTTGTTTGAAATAGTGGCTCAGCCTCGAAGGAAACAAAGTGAAACAAGTCTTGCAAAACTACTAGCTGAACCAACTCCTACTGACAGCACAGAGGGGGAAAAAAAAAACAAACCCGGAAGGACAGACATTTTTTCCTCTTTAGCTTGCAGTGCTTTTCCCAGAGAAAGTAGAATGCCGTGGATTTCCACGATGCAGTTACTGACTCCCCCAATCCTGATACCAATGATTGGCACCCTTCTTTTTAGTTAGTTAAACAGGCTGTGAAATGAAAATGCATAAACGTCAAAACAAAATAAACCTAAGAAAACCCTTTCAGTTAGAATCCTAGCTCCATCCCTAGTCACTATGTGACCTTGGGGATGTATTTAATATCCCTGAACTTGTCTACTTTATTTTTTTAAGTCTACTTATTTATTTTTTGTGTGTGTTCAAGCGCATGCATACATGCAAGTGGGGGGGGGGGAAGGACAGTGAGGGAGGGAGGGAGACAGAGAATCCCAAGGAAAATTGCTGGTAAAATATAAAAGTAGAAGGCTCCATCCAGCACACCTTGAGATCACGACCTGAGCTGAAATCAAGAGTCAGATACTCAACTGACTGAGACACCCAGATGCCCCTGAACCCATCTACTTTTGTAAAATAAAGGTAATATTACCTAAGCTGCCTACTCACTAGAAATCTTGTGACAATTGAGAAATTATATACTGTTTTGTAAATTTTAACACCATGCAGTGCTGAATAATTTCTACTTTTATATTTTACCAGCAATTTTCCTTAAAATAAAAGACTTCTTGTGTTTATATATAGCTTGTGGATATAAGTAAGAAATAGAAAAGAAAGAAAGCTCCAGATTGTCCCAAAATTCTAAATGAAGTTAATGCTAGGAATATAATCCTTATGACATTCAAAAAAAAGGTATTGGCATCCAAAGAAGTCCTATTTACAGCATGTCGTTTGTACAGAATCGGTTGTACAGATAGATATGCATAGATTCCTGACAGTCTAGGGTAGTTGAACAATGAAGGAAGGCACTAGAACTGTACAGTAAAAGCGTTAGTAAGAGTAGCATCTAGTATGAAACAGGTGTCTCCAGACATTGTCTACTTGATGCAAGGAATGGAAACTGTTTCTGGAAGCCTTGATGGTGGTTCAATTTTATTCTTCACAAAACCTTATAAAATTCTTTATGGTATTTCCATTAAATTATGAGGAGGTGTAAACTCTTTCATAGTGTACAGGACACTTTAGTGGTTTGTACTCTTGCCTCTTTTCTTCAAAGATATTTCAGGTAATTATATGCATAATGTAATATAATATAATAACATATATATCATTACATATAATATACATATATAATATAATGACCTATGTTATTATATGTATTATATATCATAATAAATATATCATTATATATAACATATTGACATATATTATTATATATGGATAAGTATAATATAAAGGCCTTTATTGTACATAATATATAATATATCATTATATATAATATAATGACATATATGTCAGTTTCACAAAAATCAATGAAAATGCTTAAGATTGTCAGTTTTTATAACACGTTCTAAATTCTTAATGCTAATTTCAGTGAAGTCAACATATCCTGATGTAGGATGATCAGCTAATCTAAATATTTGAGAAAATGCCAATCTATATATTTGGCACCTACTTACTGTAAGTATGCATTGAACAAATTAATTAGCTCCTTACTAATTCATTATTTACTATTATTGCATTACATTGTGACAGATATGGACTAGGCTTCTAATAGTACATTTATTTTGTCAGGTCCAAATAGAAAACATAATTAACAAAATTTGATTTTCAATTTGTATTTGCATTGCTAGCTTTGATCATGGAAATGATGGAACAGTTCTGTACAGTGACACTCTTGTGAAATGAAGAAACAAGCCCACGTGCCTTTTATAAAATGTGACAACGTGAAAGGAACATATAGGTTCATTTTGTTTTGTCTTTGTGGTGACCAGTAGCCTAAGTGCTGAGGAATTACTCTGTATACTTGGATTTGTAAGGCACTGGCAAACCTATAATAGCAACAATATTATTTCCAAGTTCTTGTGGAAGAATTAGGGAAAAAAAAAGTTAGGAGAACAATTTTTTTCAATATCACTTTTAGCCGGAACTCTAAAATCAAGTGAAGCTCCCAAATATAAAACGTAAAGAAAGTCACTAATCATATAGGAATGTTGATGCAAATGATCTGTTAGAAACGTTTTCCTCCCACGTATTTCAAGGGGATTCATGGAACTAAAAGAAAGCATAACATATGTTATCACTAACAGCTAAGGGATGATCAGGGGTTAAGTGTTTTCTGTACTTGAAACCCACCTACGGTAGCCCTGGAGACATGAGTCACCACTCTGGGTGCTTCAGGAAGATGATGAGTCATTAGCTCCAGTTACTTTAGAGACAGAGAACAGAAAGGAAGAGGAAAAAAAGAGAAAAACGATAGTTAAAAGCAATTGCTATGTGTTACATTTTCGCAGCATATTTATTTCTGCTTCTTTAGTGTAGACCTGGTAGCAAAGAGGAAGCGAAACAGTGAGACAACATATGGAGTCTGTCACACAGGGTATGTGTGAACAGAGCTCAAGTGTGCACCTAAGACTCTAGCAAACGATCTGATTTAGTAAAGGGTTTCCCGCCACCCCCTTCTGTTAGCCTCTGTCTTTGGCATTCTGTTTCATAGAGAGAAAGAGGACTATTCGGAATCATCAAGAACAGCATTTCAGGGGCGCCTGGGTGGCTCAGCTAGGTAAATGTCCAACTTCAGCTCAGGTCATGATCTCAGCTCATGGGTTCAAGCCCCGCTCTGTGCTGACAGCTCAGAGCCTGGAGTCTGCTTCGGATTCTGTGTCTCCCTCTCTCTCTGCCCCTTCCCTGCTCATGTTCTCTCTCTCTCTCTCTCTCAAAAATAAATAAACATTAAAAAAAATTTTAAAGAACAGCATTTCACTAAAATCCCCCAACTTCCCCCACATAGTCCTCACATCCACTACCCACAGCCCATGGGAAACACTGCTTTAATCAGTATTTAAAATGTGTTCACAGGTTAAAGCATTTTGAGAAATAGTGATCCAAATGGTTTTCCTTTTACCTCCAGATGTATCGATAGTCAAATAATTATCACAGGCTCCTGTGCACGCACACGTGCACACACACACACACACACACACACACACACACACACACACACTAAGTTACTGGGATGATGATGATGGTGATGATTTTGAGATACAGAGAGAGAGACAGAGCTGTCAGCACAGAGCCTGATGCGGGGCTCAAACCCACAATCTGTGAGATCATGATCTGAGCTGAAGTTGGACACTTAGCCAAACAAGCCACCCAGGTGTCCCTGAGATGATCATCATTATTAATACTCAGTTATTCTCAACATCACATGAAATAAAAAAAAATTACCTGCTCAGGTTAATTAAATAGTCAAATGGATAGTGAAGTTCAAATGAGTGTGTCTTCATTGGGCCTCATTTAAGGAAAAATGGACAAAATGATCTGTATGGAATAAGTGGAGGGAACTTTGTCTTCTTAACGCATCAGTGTAGGGAGGTGATTGGCTGAGAATTTGATGGATTACATTTTGACAGGTTATCTTGCTTTCTTGATATGGATTCAACAAGAAAACAATGAATCACCCTGTTCCCCCAAAATAGTAAACCATGATTAGAAACCCTGAGATTGGAATTCTCTTATCCCCACGGACTTTGGAAAGAAAATAGAAGTTTCTCATGAGGTCAGATCCCAGCAAGATAACATTTTGGGTCTTGAAAATCCAGACACCTATGTAGCAGTGTGTGTCAGTCTTTAGTAGAGTATGAAATCAATTTACCATGTACTGACCAACATTTTAAAAAATTAGAAAAGAAGAGAATAGAATGAAAAGGAAGATCATGGAAACTCTCCCAAGTGTTTCATGTATTATAAAGTAAATATTACTGTATGAAATCTTGGTTTATGTTGTTATATGTATATATATTTGTGTGTGGTATAAAGATAAAAATGTATTCCAACTAAATGCTGTGTTTTAAAAAGTTTGAAAATAGGGGTGCCTGGGTGCCTCAGTCATTTGGTATTGGAATTCAACTCAAGTCATAATCTTGGGGTTCATGGGTTCAAGTTCCATGTCAGGCTCTGTGCTGACAGCTCAGAGCCTGGAACCTGCTTCAGATTCTGTGTCTCACTTGTTCTCTGCCCCTCCCCCCTCGCACTCTGTCTCTCTCTCTTTCTCTATTTGAATAATAAATAAACATTAAAATTTTTTAATTAAAAAAATTGAAAACAAGAAAAGGGGGCAACTGGGTGGCCTAGTCGGTTAATCATCAGACTTCCACTCAGGTCATGATCTTAGGGTTTGTGAGTTCAGTCCCCCTGTCTGGCTCTCTGCTGTTAGTGCAGAGCCCACCTCAGATCTCCCCCTTCCTCTCTACCCCTTTCCTGCTCACACGCATGCATAAGCCGTCTCTCCCGCTTTCTCATGCGTGTATTCTCTCTCTCAAAAATAAATTTGTAAAAAAGATTGAAAAATATTGAAGATGAGTAGTAAAGTAAATGCACCCAAGAAAACTGGAAATATTATCTTTCTAGTTATATAATTTATAGAATGCAATTATATCTTAAGGAGTCATGTATATATATATATATTTATATGAAGATTGAAATATTGCTTGTATTGTAAAAAAAATAAAATGATCTAATTATCGATAGAAGCATGGATTAAAAAGGTGATATAGTATGAATGGAATAGACACATAAACTTGAAGACATGCTGAAAACATGTTAATCAAAAAGAGCAGTGTCAAAAGATAAATATGTTACCTCTTAAGAAAAGTGTAAACATAAAAACAGTAGTATATATTTTAGAAAGGTTTACATATGAAATATTACAGCAGCAAGATTGTGAAGAATGCTCACAGACTCTGGGTAAGGATTAAGTCTGAGGAGAAAGAAAGGTGAATGGTGTAGGGTATGGGCCTTTCACCATACCTCCATCTGTCTCTTTTTTTAGCATTCTAAATTGAGTAACATTTGTTAAACTTAGGTGTTGGATTCAAAGATGGTTATTATGACCTTCTTTGTTACTTTATATTTGTTTAAAACTTTCAAAACTGTATATTTCAAGGAATCAGATGGTGTGTCTGAGTTTTTCATCCAATATCAGATTTATGAGATTCATCCATTATGTTGCGTATATTTCTATTTTTTCATTATTCCCATTGTCCTATGGTATTACACTGTGTAACATATCACATTTTTAAATCCATTTTTCTCTAGTCAAATATTAGAATGTTTCTGATTTCAGGCTATTACAAACTATGTGGCTCTAAGTATTTTATATGTATTTTCTGATACCTTTTCTAGTTTCTTGGGGTCTGCATCCATTCAGGCTACGTCAGTACCGCCACATAGTTTTCCAGAGTTGTGACAACTTACGCTCCGAGGCAACAAAGGAGAGATCCAGTCATTCTTTAGCCTTCTCAATACTTGGTACTGCCTTTTTTCATTTTAGCAATTCTGAAGTTGTGAAGTAGTGTAACCTGAGTTTTAATTTACCTTTCTCAGTAACTAATGAAATTGAGCATCTTTTTACATATATGTTTCTTATTGGCTATTCTCTGCTTTGGAGTGCCAGTTCAAGGTTTTGACCCATTTTTCACAATTTTGTTTTATCTTTGAATACCATATCCCATTCCTCTCTCTGTTATCCTAAAAAATAGAGAGAGAGAGAGAGAGAAGAGAATAACATCGTCACATTGGCTATTGTAACTAATTTTATTTCAGTAAATGTTCAAGAAGTTTTGGCAGAGGAAAATGAAGATGTCTGTTAAGATGGAGAGGTCAATCTGTGTTTTCTAGGCTCAAGGAGAGCAACGGAGCTACTTCAATCCAAAGTTGTGAAATCTCAAGTTTCCTAATGCCAGCTTAAGTATCACACATTTTGCACAGATTGTTCTACAACTCTTAGTAATTCGTACCATCACAGTGATTTCTCCTTCTATGTCAACACACTTGGAGCAAAACGTTTTGGTGGGGGCAAAGTATATATATCTCTCTGCATAACAATATTTGTATGAACAATAGACCCTATTTATTCAAAAGCCAATTGACAAGAACACTCATTCCTTGCTGGAAGGAATATAAAATGGTAAAGCCCTTTAGGAGATAGCATGTCAGTTTCTTGCAAAATTAAACAAAATCTTATGATATAACCCAGCAATTGCACTCCCAGATATTTAGTCAAATGAGTTGGTAAACGTATGTCCAGACAGAAACCTGCACAAACGAAATACGATTTTGGCAGTGTTATTCACAAGTGCCAAAAACGGGAAGCGACCTTCAAGAGGGGAATGCATAAATGAACTGTTGTATATCCACATGACGGAATTTTACTGAGAAAAATAAATGAGGTCTTAAACCTGGAGAGGACATGGAAAAATCTTAAATGTCTTTTGCTAAATGAAATAAGGGGTGTGAGAAGGCTCTCTACTGTTTGATTCTGGTTATATGACGTTCTGGGAAAGCAGACTCTAGAGACAGAAGGGAGATTAGTGACTGCCAGGGGAAAGAAGCGGGGGAGAGGGAATGGGTAGGTGGAGCACAGGGTGTTTCTAGGGCAGGAAGCTCTTCTGTGTGATACTATAATGTTATCCACATGATATTATGCACTTGGCAAAATCTACAGAACCGTACAGCGTGCAGAGTAAACCCTAATGGCAAACTATGGCATGGGTACGTTATTAATAACACATCTGTGTTGGGTCCCCAGTTATAACAAATGTACCAGACCAATGCGAGGTATTAATAATAGAGGAAACTGAGGCCAGTGGAAGAGGAATCACCGGAGATCTGTATTCTTTCCTACTCAATTACCCTGTAAATCTCAAATTTCTCTGCAAACTACATTCTATGGATAAGAGTTTTGGAAGCATAGTGGAGAGAAAGTGGTTTGAGAAGAGCATAGGAGTTGAGAATGGGATGAAGCATAGGTCACCATTAGATGGGCACATATCCTTACCTAACCTAGTGGGCAAATGGAGAGCAATAATAGATTGACTGTGATGCAGGATTAGAAAATATAAAATTTCCCAATTGAAAAATATATAAAAATAAAGGAAGAGAGGTGAGGAGAGTTAATGGAAGAAGCTTCCAGAAGATTTGGGAGGACAGAGATCTGGAATGGAACAAGAGTTACTGCCCTTTGGGATGAGTGATATCCCTTCTGAGGAACCTCATATCCTCCTTTTGTAGCTGGCAGTTTGATGGGAGAGAAAGAGGAACATCTGGCCTTTGGGTAGAACAAATGTAGTCCTGGGGGCAGAGACAAGAGCAGAGGCAAGAAAGCTCGCCTGTGTTCAAAGGGAAGTCCACACAAAGACACAAGGAGAACGTCTTGGAGCAAGTCCATCCCTCATGGCCCTCAGAAAGAACCAGCCCTACTAATACCTTGGTCTGCAACTTCTAGACTCCCAGAACCGTGATAAATTACGTTTCTGTTGGTTAAGCCACCCAATCTATGTCATTCGTGATGGCAGCCCTGGCAAACTATTACAGATTTCTATTTAACCAAAAGGACATGCTTGGCTAAATGCCTCTATATAGACTTAATGCCCCACTGACATCTGATTAATAACTTTTTCCTTGTAGAAAATTCAGTGAGGGGCACCTGGGTGGCTAAGTCAGTTAAGCATCCAACTTCAGCTCAGGTCATGATTCTGCAGTTTGTGAGTTTGAACCCTGCGTTGGCACAGAGCCTGGAACCTGCTTCGGATTCTTTGTCTCCCTCTCTCTCTCTCTGCCCCTCCCCTGCTCACATACACACACACACACACACACACACACACACACACACTCACACATTCTCTCTCACTCTCTCTCTCTCTCAAAAATAAATAAACATTAAAAAAAAGAAATATTTGCAGATGTTACAAGTATTTAAAAAAAAGAAAATTCAGTGAATTAGCAAATTGTGAAAACTCACTACTGTTTTTTTGCAATTCCTGCTATATCTCTGAGCCCAGTTTCCAGGGATAAATTATACATCTATTATAATGAAGAGAAGATGTAAAGTATGATGTGTTTGTGTGAGAAATTTCCCTTTGTTCAAAAGATACTGTTACTTACCCCTTACTCCTTTCCAATGACCCTCCCTCCGTGATGTAACAGAGTGGGGACTAGAAATTCCCATGGTCTTAGGAAAGGCAGCGGAGGGTCCGAATGCCTCCCCATGAAGTCATTGCCCTGTCATGCCTACAAAATTGCAGCTAAAGATCCACAAATCCTTTAGTGTGCACCCCAAGAATGTGAGGTCCAGAACTTCTTACAGTTGTAAAGAAACTTATCTCACTGATGAAGAGGAAAGATAAATTTTGTTTGCCCTATTTTAGATAAGGAATAGTCCGACAGTAAGATAAATGCTTGACTGATCTTTGTCTCCTGAGGTCCTAAAGTATTAATAGTCTAAAAATATTAAAAATATTTTGTCTACAGTTAGCTCTGTTATCTGGTTATCTCTGATTTTGACAGGACTCTAAGTCAACCTATTTCACTTCCCTATTGCAAGATAGATATAACTGTAATCTCTCATTAACCTATCAAGTTGATGCTTGATTTTTGCAACAACACACCACTTTTTTCTCCACACACCATGATGGCATGGAATTTAAGGCCTATTTCAATAACTGAATGAGTTGGAATGTCTTGCAATGCCATAAATGTAAAAAAAAAATTGGAAGTGACTTCTGCGTAGCTAGCTAGTATGTAAAAATCATTCTCTTAATTTTTTAGATATTTTATATTTTTATACGTCCATACAAATATGGAAGATCATGAAACTGTCATAAAATAAGCATCAAAATATAAAATTAAAAAAGGGGCAAAATCCTGCACGCATTTTATAACCAACCAAGATCATCTTTAAGCTCAAAGCCAAACATGCAAATTCTAACATTTCCCCTAAATCTGCTACATAACCAGGAGTCTTTTGGAAAGACTAAAAATAAGCAAAATGTGAAAAAGAAATAATTCTAAATTCCTCATGTGATAACCAGGTTCAGAAGAACCCCAAGAAATTTAAATTCAGCTAATGGGGTTGCAGTGGACCATCTAGAGAATTAAAATCCTTACGTTTCATCAGTAGCTCTTCTTCCTATTTAAAACTATATCCCTGTTGCCTGGTTAAGGTCTTGCATTTTTAAGAGGCTGTGGCAGGTGCTTGCATTATGCACATTGTAGTTTAATTTCCATCTGGGTGAACAAGAAGTCAGCTGCCCGGAGCGGAGGCATATTTGCTGTGAACACAGGTAAATTTGTTTAAAGTACTCTCAGTGTAAAGAGAATAAGGGCTTAGTCAGGTGAAGAGGGAGCACAAAAAAATTCACCAGGATTAGAATTGATGGGTTAGGCAAACATTCTTTATAGCATTTGATATTTGCAATATGGAAATGAAACGAAGATCGGACGAAGAGTCTTTTGGACTTATGAAAACCCAGTACTTCCTAAACTTCCTTTAAACCAAAACATCTAAGTTACATTTCTACGTAGTTGGAGCGCACCGCATTCTACATCGGTCTAGGATATTTTTTAAAACTCTGTAGAAAGGGTTTTGGGACAAGTGCTGCTTTGAAAAGAGCTATTGTATAGTGAAGGTCACTCCCATAAAAAAGACTTGCTGAGGAAATTAATCAAGAATCCATTTTGTGAACAAACTTGCTTTGCTGAAGGAGTTACTGAAGTTCAGGATGTGTAACTGTGGTTTGATGAGTCATGACTTTAAAATGTGCCCCAAAGTCTGGAAGGAGGGGAGGGAGGTTAGCAAGGGATGACATAGCCCTGTCAGAAGCTAAGTAATGGGAACGTATGTCATTCCTTTGCTCAAAATACCTGTATTTCTCTTTAATAGGCAGTTCAATGTTAACATGGCAGATGCTTAAAATGGAAACATGAACTCTTAAAAAAAACAGAAGAAACTTTTTTTCAAGTGACTCATTTCACTTTAAGGAGAAGAGGAAGAAAAGCCACATTTTTCCCCTTGGGAGGGCACTCAGAACTGCTGAAAGTACTTGCGTCTTAAAGAGACTGTAGTGCTTAATAAATTACACTAAAGTTATTTCAAGTATCTGAACCTATTGTGTTCCATTTCTGCTGGTTTTGTGGAGACTTAGGAAAGGCTTTAAGACTAATGTTAAGGGTGAGGCATTCTCTGAGCTTCTCTCTCTCTGTTGAAATTCTATTCTCTACAGCATAACTTCAAATCTCTATAGAAAGGAGTGTTGGCTTCTCTGGAAAGCAAACAGTACATTGGTTACATCTTGAATGCAGAGCTATTTCATTTGAATTGTCAGTTTTACCTGTTCCTAATATTGTCTCTTTCCTCTACTAGACTGTTTCGTCAAGATGAATTCTTATTCATACCCAAATTGTCCACAGGGCTTTACATATTGCATTGCACACACACAAATTAAAACAGTTTTTCAATCATTTGGCAAAATGATTTGGTCCTATCCAGTCATGTGTTAGCTTTCCAAAAACATGTTAGCCGTCCCGAGGCATCTGGGTGGCTGTCGGTTAAGCGTCCGACTTCGGCTCAGGTCATGATCTCATGGTCTGTGGGTTCAGGCCCCACGTCGAGCTCTATGCTGACAGCTCAGAGCCAGAAGCCTGCTTCAGATTCTGTGTCTTCCTCTTTCTCTGCCCCTCCCCTGCTCGCACTCTGTGTCTCTCTCAAAAATAAAAAATAAACATAAAAAAATTTTTTTTAAATGTTCGCGGTCCCAAATACTAAATACTCTTTCAGGCATGGGGCTTGGTTAATAACAACATGAAAATTTACCACCCTCTCAGAATTCAGAAGCTAAACACACAAGTTGTTGCATTATGTTAGACAATCAGTTCTGGAAGGGAAGCTTACTGTTCGTCTCCCTATGGAATTTCCGAATAGTCTACTCGTACACAGTCCCGGTTGTGAAATTGTGCTTTTGCTTCATGAGGCAAGTCCAGCCAGTAGATCATAAATGAAGATTGCCTGATGGCTTAGGTCCTACTCTTACAAGTATAGACAACATCTTCCATTAAAAAAAAGAGAGAGAAGATTGATAACATAAGGCAATAATAGTTAGCCCTTGGAAGGCATCAAAATTCAATTATTTGCCCCTTGTGAAGAAATCACATCTACCCTTCCATAATGTCAGTCACAAAAATGTTGTGAGCAAAGGAGACCTTGAAAAAGCCATTAGTTTTTTTTTTTTAATATTTGTTTATTTTTGACAGAGAGGGAAACAGAGCATAAGCAGGGGAGGGGCAGACAGAGAAGGAGTCATAGAATTCAAAGCAAGTGCCAGGCTCTGAGCTGTCAGCACAGAGCCCAATGAGGGGCTCGAACTCACGAACCACAAGCTGATGACCTGAGCCAAAGTCATAAGCTTAACTGATGGAGCCACCCATGTACCTCACTGAAAAAGCCATTACTTAGCATTATGCCCAAGGGTGAAAGTCAGACTCAGGAGGAAGAGCTTATCCAACATGGGCCAATAAAAGCAGGAGCAATATAAGAGGAAGATTGGAAGACAAATCAACTAAAACCAAGTGAAGTAACTCTCAAGAGTAAAGGGCCAAGAGGCCAGACTGTTCAAATTCTGTGTAAAGGGCCAGATAGATAGTAATAAGGAACGAGTAATACTTACTGAGCTCTTATAGTGAGATACAGACCTTACTAGGAAGGATTCTCAGCAACTCAGGAGGGGGAAATAGCATTAAGAGCAAGAAAAGCTTCTCAACTAGCTTGTATCATTATACTGTTTAATTAACCTCTGAATATTAAAATAATCTCCTAATATATAATAACCTCTTCGTAACATAAATAATATTGTTGACATAGGTTTTGAGATTATTTAGGATTGTTAGCGCAGAAGTTGATCCAACAAATTTAGTCAGAAGAGAGAAGTGTACAAAGAAGAGAGATACTTGGGTGTTTTTGCAACTCAACCGTAGATCTGGCTCTCAGACCCTTAGAAGGAGGAATCTGAATGCGCTTAGAAGTTTCTTTCTCTTTATCTTATCTCTGCACTAATTAGAGGAGTTTCTCTTCTAAGGGAAGGAAACTCGACAGCCAGCATTCCTATCCTTCACACTACTGGATGCTTCTCTGCCGGAGAAGCATTGTTTCTTCTGTTAAGGAAGAAAAATCCTCGAAAAAGTGTTCATTGGCCTACCTTGGATAAGAGGCCTTTCTGTAAAATAGTCCACTGTGGACAGAGAGTCATGTGCTGTGATTGGAAGATCTCACTAGTGCTTGTTGGTTGGTTTGACCCAAATGAAGATAGAGTTGGTCTCAACATTGGGAGGAATGCCTCTTAGATATAACAGATGGCCACCGTCTTCCTCAGTACCTCCTTTTATTGTCTGAAAAGACTTAAAATCCTTAAGTTTCAGTCTAATATTGACTTCATTACTATAGCTGAAAAAAGCCTTCTGCACTCTACACAATGACTCGTGTATAATAGGGAATTTAAAAATTTTTATGTGTTTTATTTATTTTTGAGAGGCAGAGAGAGACAGCGTGAGCAGGGGAGGGTCAGAGAGAGAGGGAGACACAGAATCTGAGGCAGGCTCCAGGCTCTGAGCTAGCTGTCAGCACAGAGCCCGACAAGGGGCTCAAACCCACGAACCATGAGATCATGACCTGAGCTGAAGTCGGATGCTTAACCGACTGAGCCACCCAGGCACCCCTAAGGAATTTTAAAATATGTAAACTTTTTGTACATCGCTCCCATCACATAACAATAGTCTCAGAATAAATTCTTCCTTTGGGACTGACTTAATCTGAAAAATATCAAATCCCACTTTCAGTATAAATATCATCTCATTATTATTCAAGCATCAAGGCTAATTGGTTTAATGTTTATGTATTTGATGTTTTTGCGAAGGTGGTTCTTGTCACAAACAGCTATAACATGACAAACTTTGAAAACTTAACATAACTGAGGCCTTTTTTTCCTTTTTACCATTTCATAGAATTTCATTTCCTTTATTCCTTAGCTTAGTGAAATATCATGAAGATGGAGCAAATGTGGTTCACAACCACCGACATGATCATTTTGTTGTGTTACTCTGATCACATTCCTTTTCATTTCCTAATACATCACTGTTTGGAGAGTCTCATTACATAATTCTCTCATTTTACCATGCTTGCACATTTTTAGCTCAGCTCAATCCAACATGACATAACCTTTGGGTTAGAGATCGATTAAATAGGTATGCTTTATTGTGTGGGTAGAGACAGATAAAAAGAAGGTTAGACCTGAATGTTCATGACCTCCCATTAGATATACATGCAGGTGGAGTGCTCTCAAAGGTACCAAATTTGAGACAATTTCATGGCTGGTTTGCTCTCCATCTCTGCTAGTTTACTGCTTAGCTTGGTGGCCCATTTGTAGTCAGAGGGGGTAAGAAGTTTCAATTAAAGTTTATAATCTGCCCCGAATTTTAGAAAAATCCATCCTGATAATAGAGACATAGAATACTTAGGGATATTCATCATTTTATACTTAGCGAAAGCACCATTTTTCCTATAGAATCTGGTAGTTATGCTCAGATGAGTTCTTAAACTTCACACTTATGTCAATAGTGCATTTACCAGGGGCTCTGGGCTGGGTAGGTCAGTAGAGTATGCGACCCTTGATCACAGGGTTGTAAGTTTGAGCCCCATGTTACTGTAAAGATTACTTAAAAATAAAATCTTTAAAAAAAATAGTGTATTTACCAAAAGTACTGATTCAAATTATTTTGTAGATATAAATTTAAGTAATATACATGTCATTGATAGGACCAGAAGGTTTGATTCAGGTTCTGGAAACTTCTCAAAGTCTTGGAAGCTTCATGTGCAATAATGCATTTAGATTTCCTTAAAAGAAAAACAAAATCTAACAAAATATTTATTTTGTTTTCAGAAAACAGAAAAATATTGCTCCATTAAAAAGAAAACAATAGAGGCACCTGGGTAGTTAAGTGTCCAATTTCATTCAGCTCAGGTCATGATCTCGCAGTTCACAAGTTTAACCCCGACGTCCGTTTCTGTGCTGACAGCTCAGAGCCTGGAGCCTGCTTCCGATTCTATGTCTCCCTCTCTCTCTGACTTTCCCCCACTCATGCTCTGTCTCTCTTTTTCATAAATAAATAAACAAAAAATTTTTAAAAATAAAGAAAGTGATATTGAGGCATCCAAGTGGTTCAATTGGTTAAGCATTCGACTCTTGATTTCAGCTCAGGTATTGACCTCACAATTTGTAGTTCGAGCCCCATGTTGGGCTCTGCACTGACAGTGTGTAGCCTGCTTGGAATTCTCTCTCTCCTTCTCTCTCTGCCCTTCTCTTATTTGTGCTTTTTCTCTCTCTCAAAATAAATAAACTTATAAAAAAGACAGCAATCTTTTTATGAAGATTGGCACTATGAGATTAGTAAACAGCATCCCTGATTTTAAAATTTTCTTTTTTTTTCCAATTTTTGGTCTTTTCATGTTGTTTTTTGATTCCCAAACTAGTGATTCTCTTTCACATACATTCATAGATGATAATTTCACTATTATAAAGGAAAATGATGGTTTCAGGTAAAAGTCTGTAGAAGAAAATAGGTGTGGGCAAGTGTATATATAGTACACCTATTCCATCAATGTCAAGAATATATATATATATATATATATGTACATAAACTGTACATTGAAATAAATCATTCTTATTTCTTTTTTTTAAGTTTATTTATTTATTTTGAGACAAAGAGAGAGAGAGCAAGCAGGGGAGTGGCAGAGAGAGAGGGAGACAGAGAATCTCAAGCAGGTTCCACGCTGTCAGTCCAAAACTGACGCTGGGCTCGATCTCATGAAATGTGACCTCAGAACCTGAGCTGAGATCAAGAATTGGAGGCTGAAGTGACTGAGCCACCCAGCCACCCCAAAATACTCCTACTTCTAACTGACCATTTAACGAACCTCCCTACTTCATTAAAAGCTGTTGTTTTGGTTCTATTCCTATTCTTCCAATGAAAGCTTATTTTGCAGTTTCAGGAAGAAATTCTTTCCTCTCTATCATTTCTGAAAATCACATTCTCATTTAGAATTAGAAGAAAAAATAGAAAGCTTTAATTATGACTTAAGAAGAAGATTGTGCTGAACTTTTTCATGTATTTGGTGTGAATATATAGTTATTTGTGTGATTATCTATGTAATTACACATCTGATATCTATTTCCCCCAACAGACTGCAAGTTCCCTGATTTATTTCTTCGTTTCATTTCCTAGCAGTGTCTAGCACATAGTAGGCTCTTAGTAAATACTTCTTAAATGAGTAATGAACAATGAGCTCCCTCTGTATTAGAATGAGCTAATTTGTCCAAAGAATTAATAATAAGTGATCAGACCAGACAAGCTGGCATGCTCTCCATGGTTGGGAAGCCAGTAATATTCTCGTACCGTAGCCCAGCGGAAATCTCCTGGGAAGGCTTGTATAGGATAAAAGTGAGCCAGTACGGACTGTGACATAATACAATGCAGGTTCTATGACCGAACAACAGATATGGAAAACTGATCTCTCGAAATCAATTCTAGTTTCAGTTCTGTATTCTCACATTTGTCTCCCTTTCTTCACCTTCATGTGAAATAACTCCCTATTAATTAATGATCTGACGACAATAATGAAGAATGGCTTCCTTGTCTGACAGCCCGATGTAGACCTGTTGTTAACTAGCATGATTTGTAGTGATCAGAATGGGATTTAGAATGACCTCACTGTGAGGAAAAATAAATATTTAGGTATAAATAAAGACCAAAGCAGGAATGGGAGGTAGGGGAGGGTGGAGAGGAACACACCAAGGGTGAAGCTAACAAAGAAAATAAAAGATCAAAAAAGCACTGTTAATACCTGCCTGACTTGGATAAGTTCATGAGTAAATAAAACCTTTACATGAGACTAGTGTCGAGCCATCTGAAATTGAATGAGTAAGGAGGAAATTTAATCTACTGTGGTAAGCCTGAATTAACCCCCTTTCCTTCTTTAAAGCTCTGGGCTACTGGTGATACAAAGAACATCTGAAATTAATCAACGACTTGAATCTACCCATGACTCTGAAACTCAGAAACATAAAACTTTGCTGAGCATTCACCTGGCTAGGCAGGTGGGTGGCAAGTAATAACGTGATTGTGTTTATTTATACATTTGACTAACTAACTCCTTGTGGTTTAAGACTGAAACTCAATAGAGTCCACCCTTCAGTGTACAGTTGGCATGTATTGAGATCTCTGAGGCATGCTTGAACTTTCCTCAAAAGGGCAAATTAAAACCAAGAAGGGTAAAGAAAGATATTAGTAGTCTCGTATCTGTCTCTGGTAACTTACAGAAAATAAACAACTCTCATTCTTCAGGGTTCTTACATTGAGTGATCTACGCTGCTGTAGTAGAAATGTTTTACCTCCTATTACAAGGTTCGATCATTGAAGTTGTAAAACTCAATTGCTTCTGTTCTTCTGCAGTGGTGATATGAGTGTGTGTGTGTGTGTGTGTGTGTGTGTGTGTGTGTATGCAACATTTTATTCAAAGTCAACATTCCTAGATAGCAGTAACTGGCATGTTCTTATTATTTTTGACCAAATGACAATTTGAAAGCATTGCATTTGGAAAAGTTTAAACCCATTGAGGTAGTGGACTCAGCCACTGGACCTGGATCAAAAGGGACCATATTTACCACACTGGGTTCATTTTATTCTGACTTCTGCATGGAAACGTCATTGGCATTTGGTGGAACAATACCATATAGATTTTTCCAAGAATAATAAGGCAAAATGGTGAATCAGAAAGGTAGATCTAATCATGGTTACTATTCAATTTAAGGCCATTTTATTTAGAAAATACATTACACCTGTACTTACTAAAAGTAGGAACAGTTATTTATTAGTAATTTGCCACATCTCAAACTGTGCTTCAAATTACCTTGTTGAATGGAATATATATGTATATATATTTATATGTAAATTTGTCTGTCCATTTATTTTTTAGTGTAGATGGTAAAGTTGTCTTCATGCCAAGAATTATGTCACTGTGCCAATTGATTTTATGGAATGTTATCTTTTGTTGACTGCCTGATTCTTGAACTGGAACAAAACCACCCTAAGAGCAAGGATATTAAAAATTGCCTGGGAATATTACTCGGCCATCAAAATGAATACAATCTTGCATTTTGCAATAACGTGGATGGAGCTAGAGTGTACTATACCAAGTAAAATAAGTCAGTCATAAAAACACAAATACATAAGATTTCACACATAACAAAACAGATGAACATAGGGGAAAGACAAAGAAAAAGAGAGGGAAGCAGACCATAAGAGAATCCTAACTACAGAGAGCAGAGGGTTAACTACAGAGAATGCGGGGGAGTGGTGGGGGGAAGATGGACTAAATGGGTGATAGGTATTGAGGAGGACATTTATGATGAGCACTGGGTATTGTATGTAAGTGATGAGTCACTAAATTCTATTCCTGTAACTAATATTACACTGTATGTTTATTAACCAGCATTTAAATAAAAACTTTAAAAGAAGGAAAAAGTGCCTAGCATTTTCCTCTCAAATATATGAATATTTATTAAATCAAAGACATAGAAGCAAAATTCTTCCTACTATGTCTGTCAGGGGTAAAACTCCTATTGGTTTAATACTCCAGCAGTTACAAAACATTTTTACATATATGTACTCCATCTTCACAATTATGCTGTGGGAAAAGTAAGAAAGGCAATATTATCATTGTACATATTTCAGAACTGAAAGGTACTGTGATTTATCTAGCTAAAGTCAGTGATTAGTAAATAGGGGAGTCAGGACTTGAATTTAGATCTCTTATTTTCATTGAATGCAGACCACGATGCCTACCTTAGCTTAGACATTTGGAGGCATAAAATTACCTAAAATTCTAATTTATAGACTGATAAACCATTATAAGAAACAAAATTATAGATTGACAATAAATTCCAAAAATGAGATCAGAATATGAGGACTTAAGTGACGGTGGACCCGTCCATATACAGCTACCATTTAATGCTGAAAAGTCACTTAGTAAACTCTTGTATCTATTATTCCCCATTCCCACAGTGCATAGAACCACAGGCATCTCCGCGGTTTCCCCTCTTTTGGGGAGGGTGTGGGAAACTCAACAGGACACTTAGGTTCTAACTGCTACGTCATTGTTTCATTTCTGGGATGATGCCTGAAAAACCAGTTCACCTGGAGTTAGTATTCATGGTGTGTTCATAGTATTCAGTTTTCTTTCTTCTTGAAGTTGTCTTCTTCTCAGTAGTTTCTCATAACTGACAGTTGAAACAAAGCAAGGTGATGAAATACTGAGACAGTTTGATTTATTCATTGTCCTCATAATGAAGGGAATGCAGCACAAAGGCGTCCGTGCTTAGCTTTTGTCTATCTGAGATCATTACTGTGGACTGATTGTTCTTGAATTCTGTTGTTTTTCATAATGTTCTTTAACTAAGTCTTTGAAATTCTTTCACCCTTGAATTACTTCTTACTCTTCCATTTCTATGTTAAAATCTTCTTTCATTATTTTTTTGTTTCTATTCATTAAAATCACTGAGTATAAATAAGTGGTTAGTTTCCAATTTTCTTAGAGTTTTTCAGAAACAAATAAATAAGCTGACTCTCCAGACAACTTTCTTTGTGGTTTTGGTTTCAAATTGGTTATAACTCCAACGAAATTTCCAAGAATTTAAGTTCTATCGATTACAAGAAATGAAATACAAAGTGCCATTATTCCAACTTAAAAAAAAACCTACCTGAAAAATACCAAAGCATGAACTAAGACAAATAGATAGATGTCATGATTTACTCTGAACTTTAGTTTAGTGAACTTCTAAATAATCTGCTACTCTGTATCTGAGATGTATCTAAATTACTGATGATACTATCAATTGGATTTCATGTTTTATTCATCTTTCTAGAAATTTAGAAATGTTATGATGTGAAATACTTTGCTTTCATTGATGACACAAATGACTTAATTTGGCAGAAATATTGAAAATTCCGTCTTAAAGACCTTACTTAAAGACCTTACTTTGTTAAAAGGCAAAAAATAAATTATTTAATTTTCATCATTCTCAAGCTACTGATGTTAGATTTTTTTTTAAAGAAAATCACCAGATGATGATGCCAAAGAAAATTTAGAATTTCTATAGATTCTGCGATTAAAATATAGGAATGATTTGTAAGAAACAAAGTTTAGAAAACCATGCATTTTTTTCTTAACGAAATAAATGTAGGGAAGAAACAACAAAATCCGACCTACCATGTGTTTATCACTTTCAAATGAGAGGAGACTTAGAAACTTCTTGGTAGATTTTTTTTTGCCCTAAGAGTGTGGTCACTCATGTGGCAGTTTCAGAAAGAGAAAGAATGCAGTTGGGAAACACATGATCTGGGAAACATCCTGTCCCCTTTCACATGACACATGATTGGTGTCAGGATGACCTAACTCGTCTCTGAGCAAACGGCAGGACGTACATAGAAATACAGGGAGTAGCCGTCTAAAAGAAATTTTCAGGTGTATCTGGACTGTAGATGGTTTCCCCACGTGTCCCGAACATATATTACTAGAGGTGATTCTCCTAACAGTATGAAAACTGGAGACCTTTATTTCCCTTACCTTTCAGGAGGCCTCAAGTTGGTTAAATTACTTGCTGAAAATCTCAGTCCCAAAGAGGAAGAATCAGAACTTAAACTCTGGGCAATAGTTCCCTAAAGACCACACTTTGAAAAACTCCCTTATGACCCAGCAATAGCACTGCTAGGGATTTACCTAAAGGATACAGAAGTGCTGATGCATAGGAGCATCTGTACCCCAATGTTCATAGCAGCACTGTCAACAATAGCCAAATCATGGAACGAGCCTAAATGTCCATCACCTGATGAGTGGATCAAGAAGATGTGGTATATATACACAACGGAGTACTACATGGCAATGAGAAAGAATGAAATCTGGTCATTTGTAGGAAAGTGGATGGACCTCGAGGGTGTCATGCTAAGTGAAATAAGTCAGGCAGAAAAGGACAGATACCATATGTTTGCACTCATAGGTCTAACAGGAGAACAGGAGAAACCTAATGGAGGACCAGGGGGAGGGGAAGAGGGAAAGAGAGTTGGGGAGAGAGAGGGATGCAAAACTTAAGAGACTATTCAATACTGAAAACGAACTGAGGGTTGAGGGGGAAAAGGGAGGGAGGACAAGAAGTGGTGGTGATGGTGGAGGGCACTTGTGGGGAGGAGCACTGGGTGTTATATGGAAACCAATTTGACAATAAACTATTAAAAGAAAAGAAAAGAAAAGAAAAACTATTCCACTAGCAATCCAGGAGCAAGGTCCTTTCTTTTAGAAGTAGAATTTGAATTTGAATACAAGTTAGTGTTAAGTGAGCTTCAAATTTTATGAGAAAATTGATGATACCAGGGGAGGAAAACTATCTAATACTGTTTCCCACCCCACCCTCACACACCTTGTTTGTTTTTCTTTTTATGTAGCCACATATTATAGAGGTCCTTAGGCAAGTGACTGTACATCATTTACTTCACCTATGAAACAGAGATGGTATCACTTACCTTTTTGTAGCCATGTAAGTGATGTGGAAAAGTGATGATATGTATTTTAAGAATGATGAGGAGCAGAATAACATGAGAGCTAACAGCAGAGATTCTGGGATCCAATTGTTAGACAACAAAGCTGATTTGTTATTTACTAGCTTTGTAAATTTAGCAAGTTTTTAAATCTCTCTGTGCCTCAATTACCCATCTGTAAAATTTCCATAGCAGTTAGCATTCCACGTAGTTTTTCGTGGTTTATAGGAGAAAAATCTGTGTAGAAAGTGTAGCGTAGTGTCTAGTACATAGACATTTCTTGATGATGATCAATTTTCATTTCCTCACATCGAATGAACTAAAGACTAGATTGTAAAAATAAGAACAAAACCCGTTCCTATTTAGACCATATTAAGGAAAATAATTTATGTAGTATTAAAACAGGGCAAGTTTAGGTTTTCATTTGGAAATGGTTATTTTACCATTTTGCATTTTCTCATAGTGAAAATGAAGTTAGTTGGGGGGAGTGGATTGATTTTTTGTACTCCTTTGATATTTTCTGAGCTTCTTTCTGCTTTTAACGACACACGGTTCCATTTCCCTAAGAGTTTGACCCTTAAGGAAAACAGAGTAGATGAGATGTTAAGTAGCTGAAAGAAAATAAACGAATTATTTATTATGCCTTCTCCCAGTTGTGATTATGAGTGGTCATTCAGAACAAGCAAAACGTTTATAATATTATCAGAAGACTCTATGTCATAGGACAGGAATGAGGGGAGTACCGAAAATGATTCCGTGAAAAATCTGACGAGGAAGAAGCAGCATGGTAGGGAAAATCGCCAATGATGCTGCAGTAATTTTTATTACGCCTTCTGGAAGCCAGATAGGAGGGAAGGGCCACTGTCAGGGCTTCTGCAGATGGGGCGTTTAGCCCTGGAAACTGGAGGGACCAGGAGCTCTGTAGCTGAGCTCCAAGCCTGTCACATGTTTTCCATTTGAGTCCGAGCGCTGAGAAGGCACTTCCTGTGTGGGTTGCTTTGGGAATAATTATACTCTAGAACTTGGAGAATCCAAAGCAGATGATTGGTAAAGCAGATATGCCGTCATCTTTGTGTGGTTGCTCTAACATCCTTAGGATTCCAAAGGAGATAAAGATAAAAAGATGCTTGAACTGAAAATTTAGAAAAATGGGCTTCACCGTTTAACCAACCATTTCATTTCAGCACAACAGAACCGGTTAAGTGAGGGCCATTCACAGAAGCCTTCACAGTGACCAGCAAATACTAAAGAAAACAGGAAGTAGGGACCTTGATAAGTGGAGAGATGTCTGATTTTAATCAAGAAGAAGCGGAGGATAAGTATATCTTTGAAGAGATCATATCATCCTGTAAATAGTCTCTTTTAGGTTTGTGGTACATGGTGGAATGGCACTACCTTGAAAAAAATACTCAAAAAACTTAAGCTTTTTTGTGTGTGTGGCTAATACCATATGTACCTTGATTCTTTTTATTTTCCTATGCGATTTATCGTATGTAAAGAAGATTCTATTCTGTTCCATCTATATTTTGATCTTTTTCTTCACCACTACCATAGAATCTTAAACTCTAAAGTTCTCAAATGCATTTTGATACCAGAGAGGGTGATCCCAACATCCTCAAGTCTCTCTAGACCAAGACACTTTGATGATTTTTAGCAGTTAGAAACAGCTAGTCACGTTTCCCAGTTTGGCATGATAATTTATGGAACGGTTCTATAATAGGTATTGTGGAATTTTAGTCATTATGAAAAAATAGATGATAGAGTTACAAAAGGGCCTGAGTTGTAATACTGTGTTATCTGTTCTATACTGGCTATTAATTTTCCTTTGACTCATCTGATGTTGAAAGCTTATAATTCCAGCTTAGAAAATAAACAGCCCTAAATGTAATCTACGTGTATATATACACAAGTTAATCAGTCCATGTTAAGAACGCCTACTAGGTTTATTCCAAGGATTTCAAGTAATTCTGCCAATTAAGAATCTAAGATAAATGTATGGGTGTAATTGAATGTTTATAGGCAGTGATAAACAGGCCCATTCCTAGTTCAAAGAATGGAAGAAATTAAAATGCTAAATGGAAAATTGTAAATAATATTTTGTTAGACATAGAGCGTTGTCATAAGTTCTGGGGTGTAAGATCAATCCTATTTGCAAGGGTCTAAAAATCAGGTTGGAAAACTGGACTTTCCTTTATATATAAAAATTTCAACAATCAACTAAGCTTGAATAGTCAATGTTTAGTGAACAGGATTGCTCCTTAGAGGAAGAGGTGAAGACCAAGAGATGGGGGCCATTGGGAAGGGCTTAATTGAAGCCTTAAAACAGAGTAGCACTCACATAGAAGATGCAAAAGGGTATTCCAGAGACAGGAAGTGTTGCTAGCCAGTATAGAGAGACTAGAATGTTCATAGAGGACTTGCTGATTGTAATTTCAAATTATATGCGAAATACGTGAAATTATGTTACAGAAATATATGCAGTATATACTTGTGCCATTGTTGGAACCTTCTGTGGGTATATGGACTAGTTCAGGTTTGTAAACTGGACAAAGAAAGGATGTTCCAAGGGCAGTAATGGTATCAGGCTTCTGCTCAATCAGTTTTAATAACTTTTGTTATGTTTATCAAAGCATGCTCTTGTTGGTTATCCATTTCATGTTCCTTTAGGAACACCTTGGTATATTAACCATCATCATGGATCCCTGTGCGTTTGGGATTACCCTGGCCTTCTGCTTTCTGAATCCTATCATGCCCACTGACAACAATTCTCTAACCATATTATCTGTCCTCAACCTTGCTGAGCTGCTCAAACATTCCAGTACCCCCATCACTAGCATATTCCTTATGAGCTTAGTGATGACAGCATTTCTCTGGCCCTTCCAAGAGTGTTCTTTGGTTTCCAAAGAAACTCAGCCAGTTGAGGGGGGGGGGGTGGAGCTCCCAAGGGTTATACAATAGAAACATTCTAGCATATTCATCCTCTGAGCCTTTTGATCCTGTCCTCAAAAGTCTGCCAAGGAAGGTCTGTCATTTGCACTTAATTTAGTATGAGTCTTTGTCCCCCACAGGCTTCTAGTACCACCCCAGTGGTACATTAGGACCATTCCAAGTACTCTCATCAGTCATGGGAGAATGCTCTCTTACTGGCCAATTCTCCTTTATTGAGCTTATTTTTCACCAGCCCTAGCCCCTGCCCAGTCCAATACTATCAAGATCTACTTCCTGGCATGTGCTTCCAACCCATAATTTCTTTCGCTACTGTTAATCACATATTGAAATTCCTTTGGTGAATAATTTCCTCCATCAAGAAAGCTTTTCCCCAGCTGGCCTCTGCTGAGATGTGATCCGAGTTACAGAACCAGGAGACAGGAGAGGAAGTGGGTCAGATTTTGAAGAGAACAATTATTATCTTCCAAGGCATCCATCCCAGTTGATATTTTGGCATGGTCTGCAGGCAAAAGGAGACTGCTACTCTTCAGCAAAACAAAGTCAGCCCTACCCACAGGTCCAGAGGTTTAGAGGAACCTGGGGGTCCCCTGTCCTTGAGTACATCATCCGTATGTCTCCATTCACTGGGGCCACACACACGTCTTTCCTATCAGGGTTTTGACTCTAGCATTAAAGATTTGCCAAGGCTGTAAATCCAGTGTTCATTATATTTCTATTTTTACAATAAAGTGCAAGTTAAATAATAGAAAATAAAAAATATATTTTATGTATTTATATATTTACATACAAAATTAGTTTTATATGTTAGTATATGCATATATTTCATTAATATTTATATATTAATATATTACACGTATAAATATTTTATATATTTCCATATATATTATATAATATAAATATAGAAAGCATATATTTACATAAATATGTATACATATAAATAAAATATATATTTTATGTATTTATATTTATATAAAGTAGTTTTAATATTAATTAATTATAATTTAACTCTGTGTGTGTGTGTGTGTGTGTGTGTGTGTGAGTATAAATTGGTTTCTGCCCTGAGTTCCTGACACAGAGCTCCTAAAACTTAGATTTCCTAAGTGATAAGAGCACTAGGAGCACCATTTGTTCTAATCTTTTTTCTTTGAAAGCAGTTCCTGACACAGGGCTCCTAAATCCCTTGGAATTTACTAGATGATAGCAGTATCTTTCTTCTAATGAGGTGACTCTTGGTCGGCTCCTAGATAGGGCTGGTTACCAGAAAGACCCCAGCATGATGAGAAGCTTGGAATTTTCAGCCCCACCCCATTCTCCAGAGAGGGCAGAGGGGCTGGAAGTGGAGTTCATGATAGAGCATGCCGATGCGATAAGGCCTCCATGAAAATCCCACCAGCATGGAGTTCAGAGAGCTTCCCGGTCAGTGAACACACGGAGATGCTGGAAGGCTGGTGGACCAGAAACAGTACCTCCCCACGTGCCTTGCCCCACACTTCTCTTCCCTCTGAACATTCATCTGTGTCCCTTACTATATCCTTTGTTGTATAATAAACTGTCAAACGGAGCTATGTCTTTCTCTGAGCTCTGTGAACTAATCTAGCAAATAATCAAACCCAACGGGGAGGAGCCTCTGGGCACCTCTGATTTGTAGCCGAAGTGGACAGAAGTTGTGGGCAACCTGGGGACCTACTACGTGCAGTTGGCACCTGAAGGAGGGGGAGGAAGTCTTGAGGGGCTGAGCACTGAATCTGTGGGGTCTGGTGCTATCTCCAGGTAGATGGCATCAGAATTGAGTTAAACTGTACTTCATCTGGTTTGCATCAAAGAGAATTCATTTGTGTGGGAAAACCCCACATGTCTCACACATCTGGTGCCAGAGCGTTGTGGGTACGGTGCTCATGTGAGAAGGAAAGAGAGACACACAGGAGGAAGAGCGGGTTCTCCCTGTCCCGCGCATCATCCAAGCCCAGCTCCCTCTGCCTTCTGGTGACACAAATTGTGGCTTTCTTGCCCACGGTGCCCCTGGTTTGTAATCAACGCATCCGACTTTGTCAGTTTTCTTCTTCAAAACAACAGTGGCACTTAGCAATGGCCAGTACCGTCCTTTTCATTGCTGATCCCCCCAAACCTCTGAAAGGCTCTGTATCAGATGGCTCCAGTCACCTGTATCCCCCCCCCACCTTGACACCGGTGAAAGTTCTGCCGATGGTAGAGGTTCCTTAAGTTACCGACAACAGTGGGATCCCTCGTACCATCCAGGTGGCAAGTACTCTAGTTCCAGAATCATCCTAAGGGGATGCTTCTGAGAGGGAGAGAATATGTGACCCCAAAACATGCCACTTTGGTGTGTGGATTTTCTTGAGCTGAAGGTAATCAAGGTCTAAAAGACTTAAAAGGAAGGTTGTTTCTTTGTTTTTACCTCTTCCTTAACGGCCTAAAAGAATTTAGAGGTCCTATACCAGAATGTGAACTATTACCAGAGATAATGTTTTACTTCAGAAAGACTTACTGCATGATGACATGGAAAATATTTGTTTACCAACTATTTGTTCTTCTCATTTTCCTGTGAATTGTCTTTCTTTCCTTTGAATCCCAGACCCCCATCTTTTCTCCTTGGCTCAGGATGACATATAAGTCTCAGTTTCCAGACTGCCCCACAGCCTGATGTCATTGAGGTTTCCATGTGTATGGAAGTAAAAGGTATTTTTCCCTCCTGTTGATCTGTTTTATGTCAATTTAATTATTAGACCAGCCAAAGAACCTTGAAAGGAAGAAGGGAAGTTTTTCTTCCTTGTACTTTCTAAGACCACTTCTGAAATTATCTCTTTTCAGCTGAGTTTCTGAATTAGTTTCCTAGAGCTGCCATACCAAAATTTCACATAATTAGTGCCATTAAAAAAATATGACCCAGCAATAGCACTGCTAGGGATTTACCCAAGAGATACAGAACTGCTGATGCATAGGAGCTCATGCACTCCAATGTTCAGAGCAGCAATGTCAACAATAGCCAAATCATGGATAAAGCCTAAATGTCCATCACCTGATGAGTGGATCAAGAAGATGTGGTCTATATACACAATGGAGTACTACATGGCAATGAGAAAGAATGAACTATGGCCATTTGTAGGAAAGTGGATGGACCTCAAGGGTGTCATGCTAAGCGAAATAAGTCAGGCAGAGAAGGACAGATACCATATGTTTGCGCTCATAGATCTAACAGGAGAACAGGAGAAACCTAATGGACGACCTGGGGGAGGGGAAGAAGGAGAGTTGGGGAGAGAGAGGGATGCAAAACTTAAGAGACTATTGAATACTGAAAATGAACTGAGGGTTGAAGGGGGAGGCAGAGGGGGGAAAAGAGGTGGTGGTGATGGAGGAGGGCACTTGTGGGGAAGAGCACTGAGTGTTGTATGGAAACCAATTTGACAATAAACTATTTTAAAAATTTGAAAAAATAGAACAAAACAAAACAGAAGTGTTTTTGTCTCACACTAGCAGAGGCTAGTTCAAAATCAAAGTGTTAGGACTGGTTCCTTCTGGGCACTCAGAGGGAATCTGTTCCATGCCTATTTCCTGGCCTTTGGTGGTTTTCTGGCAATGTTTGATATTCCCTGCCTATGAATACATCACTCACTCTTTTCCCATGGTTCTCTCTCCTTTTGTCTCTGCAGTTACATGAGATTCTCCCTGCATGTCTCTATCTCTGTGTTCCATGTTTCCCTCTTCTTTCTTAAAAACATTTTTTAACATTTATTCTTGAGACACAGAGCAAGACAGAGCACGAGTCGGGGAGAGGTGGAGAGAGAGAGGGGACACAGAATCTGAAGCAGGATCCAGGCTCTGAGCTGTCAGCACAGAGCCCAACGCAGGGCTCGAACTCACAGACTATGAGATCGTGACCTGAGCCTAAGTCAGACACTTAACCAATTGAGCCACCCAGGTGCCCCCACATTTCCCTCTTCTTATGAGAACTCCAATCATATTGAGTTTAGAGCCAGTGTTGGACAGTATGGCCTTATCTTAAGTTGAGTACATCTACAGAGACCCTACTTCCAAATAAATTTACATTTACACATTTGGGTCAGCATATCTTTTGGGAAGATATACTTCAACCCATAATAATATCCCAAAGACAAATAAAGATAATTCTTATTATGGGATTTGTGCATAGTGGTTTATTAGGATACATTCCCAAGAAAATATAGTGGGAGAATAAGGAAATGGGATTGGTAAGGGAGGACAACCAATTAAGGGCCATTATCAAGCCCTGCAGAGAACTTGTGCTCATTCCAGTCATGGAGCTCTGGGCACAGTATAGAGGCAACACTAGACTATTCTTTTCTCTGCACTCATCAATCACTAGTTCAGAGCTATGGCTGGAGGAATATAAATCCCAGGCATATTTAATTCTTGTTTGTATAGGAAAAGTAGTTGTGACAGCTGAAGAAAGCTGTTGTGGGCTGAATGATGTCCCTCAAAATTCATATGTTGTAGTCTTAACCCTCAGGACCTCAAGATATGACTGTATTTGGAGAGGCAATTAAGTTAAAGGGAGGTCATCCCTAGTTCAATATGACTGGTGTCCTCGTAAGAAGAGATGAGTACACAAACTGCACACAGACAGCATGACAGTCATGTGAACGGACACAGCAAGAAAGTAACCATCTACCCACCAAGAAGAAAGGCCTCACAGGAAGCCAAACCTGCTGACACCTTGATCTTGGACTTCCAGCCTCCAGAACTGTGAAAAAATCAATTTCTGTTATTTAAGCCACCTGGTCTGAAGTGTTTTGTTAATGCAGCCCTAGCAGACTTATATTGACAAACACGTGCATGCAGGGTGGAGAAAGTGAGAGCACAAGGCAGGCAACTGGGCATGGAGGGGGAGATCAATCTGACAAAGTACTCATGGTGTCTGCTTTGGCCTGGGACCCTTACCTGCCATAAACCATTTCTACAATGTGTGCTTCCTGTCCCTAAAACTTTGGCTTTTGTTCCATTAGACATTCTGGTTTCCAGAAAGGTCATAAAGGAAGTTGTACTGGAACCTGAGGATGTGACTCCTACTTTGTCAGTGTGGGCTCTGAGACATTTACTAAGGCTTACTTTTATATAATGGAGGCAGAAACACGTATATCTGGAGCTTGGAAGATTCAGCTAAATGAATCTTAGATTTCTGCACCTGGAGATAGCAACGAATGGGTTGATGCGGCAGTGGTGTAGGATGAGGGCAAGGTTTCAAGAGCACAGGCTCTTCAAAGTTGAGGGAATGGAACCTTCCACAAAGTGATCAGCCTAGACCAGGGACAATTCAACCAACAGGAAGGAAAATCTGGAATAATTCATGGAGGAGTGAGAAGAGCCCTTAGTTGATTAGTTCCTGTTGAAAACTCATTGCTTAGTTCAGTGTATCTTAAATTCTAGCCTTATATTTGCACAGACAAGGGATTTACATCACATTTCTAAAAAAAATAAAATGTATAGCCACATTTGAGGCATTATTGTCTATTGATGGGAGAATACACTAAATAATCACACAAGACAGAACTTCTTTGCTTCCATAAAGGACTCATTGTAAGACTCAAATTAGTCTACTAGGTTAAATCTAATTTGATATTATTGGTTCCAATTCTAATTAGTGTGTGTCACTGAAAAGGCATTCTACTATATAATACAATATTGATAATGCAAAGTTGATCTTACTTTAGTCATTTCTTTTAAACTTTTTTAATGTTTATTTATTTTTGAGAGAGAGAGACACAGAGCATGAGGGGGGATCGTCAGAGAGAGAGGGAGATACAGAATCTGAAGCAGGCTCCAGGCTCTGAGCTGTCAGCACAGAGCCCGAAGCGGGCCTGAACCCATGAACTGTGAGATCATGACCTGAGCCGAAGTTGGCCACTTAACCAACTGAGCCACCCAGGCGCCCCTACTCATTTCTAAGCATAGGTCTAGTTCTGGCACAGTTTTTAACTTTACTTGAGGTTATAACTGTATATATTTATTCCCTACAATAAAGATTTACTATGGTTGTGTAACTCAAAAATTAAATTATATTTTAAGAATCTTATTATACATTTAAAGTGGTGATTTGGCTCTCAAGCTTTTTAGAATAAGATATAGAAGTCGAGTTCCTTTTTCAGAAAAGGGAACAAGATGGTAAATGTGATATTATAATGTTCTTTCTCAAATTAGGAATGCTTTGAGTAAATATATACAAAATTAAGCAATTAAATTTTTGATTCTGTCAACCATAACAATGAATGTGAAATCACTTGGTATAATTTTTAATCATAGAAATTAAACGTTTTGCATATGACTTTATAAGTTATATAAGAAAATTATAGCTTTTTGCCAGGATGAATCCATTTAGAGGCATTGTATATAGCCATCTAATGGAAGATATTTCAAAATAATTCAACCTATGCTAGAACAATCTTTAACATATTTTCAAAGCTAAAATAAGCATCTAAATAAATCTTACAATATGCTCTATATGAATAATTATTTTGATGTTAGCTTAACAAATGTTTTATTCATACCCAGTGTTAATTAACTTCTAAATCTACTAATTAAAGTAGCGGAATCCCATATTGTAATACAAATATGGAGACAATCTTTGTCCCAGAGAGCCACGTTAAGTTAACATTCAGAGCCTAGAAGCAGAGTATAGACAAAGATATTAACCTCTCAACTCAGCCAACCTCCCATGAACATATACAAGAAATAAAGGATTAAACCAAATCCTCAGAAATGAGTAACATACAGGGCATTAGTTCATGATGAAAGATGAAGCAAAAATTGCATAATTCTTACATAATTGGACATGTTGTGAACTGCTGGTGGAAATATTCTGTAAAGACACAAATTAGTATGCTAATATGGTCTCATTTAAACCTACCCTTGCTCATCTCTACCATCCTCCTCATTTCCTCTGACCTGCAGTGCCTCTCCCTTACTCTTCATCCCTGCATATCTCTGCTTGTCCATAGGGAAGCCACAGAGTCCAGATGCTGGGAATAATTAGTCAGAGGACAGACATCCACCTGTCTTCTTGTGTAGGCATCCAGTACCAATCAGCCAGGCAGTATCTGGGGAACTGAGGATATAAGAGGGAACAGCAATCCACTTACCTGTCTTCATCAACATTGTATTTTCATTGGTGTGAGAGACATGAATTTAAAAAGCAAATAACTAGGGGCGCCTGGGTGGCTCAGTTTTTTGAGCATCTGACTCTTGATTTCAGGTCATGATCCCAGGGTCATGGGATTGAGCACCACATTGGTCTCCATGGTCAGCAGGGCTTAATATTCTCTCTCTCTGACCCTTTTTCCATCTTACAGTCTCTCTCTTTCTCTAAAAAATAAAATAACTTTGAGTAAGTTAGTTAACCTGCTAAGCCTCAGCTATTTCTTTAACATATAAAATGGGTATGATAATATTGCTTATCAATGGCTGTGTGTGTTTGTGTATGTGTATATGTACACACACACACACACATATACACCTTCCTTGAGATGTGTTATTATACAATATTACACATATCATATGCATAATATAATATTGAATATTATATATAATTAGCCTTTCTAAAAAGGGAATTATAACTCACAATCAGATTGGGCAAAGAGCCTTATGTAGACAGAAGTCAAACTGATAAAACTAAACATACCTTACTCAGATGTGGGGTACAAATTGCCTCTGTTGAAATGATCTATTATAAAGAAGTATATGAATTATGGGTAATCCAATGAACAAAGAACCTTGTTATCTGACTGCTTGAACTGAGGCAGTTTCCCCAGAAAAAATTAGAACATGTCCTGTTATTCATCGTAAGTTACAGATTCTTTCTCCATCTTTCTCAACATTCAGTGTGAAGATGGTGAAGACTCTCCAGTGTATTAAATCATTTTACTAACAAGGCCATCATTTTGGGTAAACTGTAAATCTCAGAAACCTTAATTTTAAAAAAGGTATTAAAAACATAACAGTATCTCTTGTGTGAAATGATGTCCACAGGTTTTGTCTTTTATTAATCATTGAGCTTGTGAATTACCTCAGAGTTTTTCTCTCTTTTTCTTTGGTCTTCCAACCAATCTGAAGCCTCTTAGAGGAGAGAAGCATTTGCTCAGCGGCCCCTTGACTCAAGCAGATATTAAAGTTGGCCTTTGCTTGCTGACTCTCCACACAGTGGGAAGCTTTGATTCTTCTGCTTTATCTCATAAGCTTGTTGTGATGTTAAAATGAGATAATCCATGCAAAATTCTCTGTACACTGCCTAGTACATAGTAAATGATCAATAAATGTTAGAGACTATGATGATCTGATCCCTTCTCTCTATCCTACTGGGCTTACTGTAACTTAGAATCTTAATACTTATTACCTTGATATATTTGCAGTAGCGTCCCAAAAGGTTTTTTCATGTCTAATATAACCTACTCCCACCTTCCATACATATCATGTCTTGCCACCAGATTAAATATCATGATTAATAACTCAGGAGTTTAGGTTCCTGATCAAATGTCTTTAATAAATTCGTACCTTAATCAGGCATTCAGCACCTGCCACCACCTCAATCCACTTTGCCTTTTATTTAAAAGCTTATTTACTTAATTTTGAGAGAGAGAGAGAGAGCAGGGGGAAGGACAAAGAGAGAGAGAGTCCCATTCAGGCTTTGTGCTGTCAGTGCAGAGCCCATGTAGGGTTTGAACTCACAAACTGTGAGGTCATGACCTGAGCCAAAATCAAGAGTTGTCTGATGCTTAACCAACTGAGCCACCCAGGTGCCCCCACTCTGCCTTTCTAATTTTAGTTCCCCTATGCTTTATACTGAACACTATATTCTGGTACAGTGTGTCTACTGTTCTTTGAAGTGACTCAACGTTTCCTTTCTACCCACTCAATGCCTCACCCCCAACTTGCCCACATTCAGTCCTCATCCTCCAAATGTCTCTTCCTCATATCTCTGAAAACATGTTTTCTCCCTTCTTTTACTTTCCTCATAGTCTTTATCAGTGCCTACCTCTCACCTTCTAGCATTGTTATTGGTGTGCCTGCTTTCTCTCCAGGTAGAGTGAAGGTCATTAAGGGATGAAACCATATGTGGTTCATATTTTCATTCCCAAAGTATCCACACTGAATAAATATTTGTTGGTTAAATGAATGAATTAACTTTCCAATTCTTCACGCCAGAAGGTTATACTTTTAACCAGCAGGTTACACATCAAATATGAATAATATTTTACTACAAGGTTGGCTTCTTTTTTTTTTAATGTTTTTTACTTATTTTTGAGAGACAGAGAGACAGCATGAGCAGGGGAGAGTCAGAGAGAGAAGGAGACACAGAATCCGAAGCAGGCTCCAGGCTCTGAGCTAGCTGTCAGCACAGAGCCCGGGACAGGGCTCGAACCCATGAACTGTGAGATCATGACCTGAGCCAAAGCCAGAAGCTGGTCACTTAACCGACTGAGCCACCCAGGCGCCCCAAGGTTGGCTTCTTAACCAGAGAGGTGCTGACTTAAAATTTGTGATATAATTTCCAGAGAATAATGGAGACCACCCGGTTCCAAAATGTCTTTCAACCCTCAATATCCAACAGTAGAAAGCCACCAGGAGTTGATTTTCTTAGTCTTATTAATGGCTTTAAGTCATCTTAGGTCTCAAGAGACACCTACTTGCTGAATAAAATTGCTTGCAAGCTTACAGAACATGCAAGAGACAAGGAAGGGCAAAATGGCACTGAAGGTGGACACCCATTCGTGAAGGAGACACATTTTGCCTGCACTGAACTTTTTAAATAGATAATCCTGTTTTAGTATTGGCAGCAATGTAGTTTCTCAGTAAGATGTGTCATAATTAACCCACCATGAGCCTGACTACCAGCAACTTCCAAGAACATGCCGGGGGTGAAATCAAGAAGGTGTGGCTGTACCTGGAGATCATTTGAGGGAGTTCAAAGTCAGGCAAGAGTCAGTGTGAAGTGAGGAATGGCAGGGCCAGGAAATAGAAGACAGGGCTCAAGTAATTCACGATGCTTCACCCATGCAAATTCAGAAGTCACTGCTGAGTCAAAGCAGGCATGAACACTCACATGGCACCCTGGGAAAATCCTAAGCCCAAGAAACAATGATGTTAAGTCAGGAAGAGAGAGTCACTAAAGCAGGCTTGAAAGGGAAATAACCCTGTCAAACTGGAAGAAAAACTGGTAGTTGCATAGTGGCAAAGGAAATGCATACACAGGACCGACATGACTTCATGTGAGACACAGAGCTCCACCCTGCTCTTATGCCTGTTTATTCCACACACAAAGGTCATCAGCATGCCTTCAGGAATTTTTATAATTATGACATGCCCAGACACCTTGGATTTCACTGACCTCAGACCATAGGGAAAAGAATACTAGAAGTGTTTCACTATTCTTAAAGGTAGGAAATCCTTTCTTGCTAATCCAAAATCACAATGACAACAGTCCATCCACTTGATTGGTGGAATATAATGACCATGGAAGTATAAGGCCACCTAATGTGTCTCACATGCACCTTAAGTCAGTTTTCAGCGCCACTCAAGATATGGGGTCCGTGACCAGTGCTGTGCTAAGGTGTGTTCCCACAGAGTCAACTGTGCAGATCTCTTCCCAAATCCGTGTTCAGGGTATTTATGACAGTAGTTTGACCTTGGCTATGAGGGCATCTACTACGAGCTGTGCCTTTTTCTCACCCATGGAGAGCTGGTTGTTAACTATTACCAGCACACCAGCAGGTCTACACTGGTCTTTTTCCCCCACCAGTCCTCATTTGTGGACGTCCCATTGCCCATGAAGCCACCTAGAGGAGCCTCACCCTTGTCACTTTTCCAGGAGTTCAGTATTAGTGCCCAGAGTATTGATCCCAGATGTTTCAAAATCTTTCAATCTTAGAATTGCCAGAACCTTCTTGGATTCCATGCAAAGATGGGGAGAATAACCTATCCCAACTCTTCATTTTGTCATCTGGGCTCTACAAAGTCTTAGTATTCCCATGATTTCTCAGTCTATCTCACTGACTTCTCGATGGTATCTCAAGATGAATCCAACAAGCCCTATAGGAGATAAACACTTCTCTGATTTATTTTACTCCTTCAGGGCCTCCTGCCAGCTATGAAAATGTGTTTCTTTTTTCCTAGGACAAAATAAAAAACTTGATGACAAGAGGGACAGATGGAGTCCAGCTTACACAAAAAGCAGGGCTGCCATTTAAACTTATTTTTAAAAACTATGCACTAGTTGTGCTAGATATGTATCTTTTGCCTCCTTCCCCAGACTGACATTCCACCCTTTTTCATCCTGCTCTGTGTTTCTGGAAATTGGTACACAGGGCTTTCTCAGTGGTTCCCTTTCCTTCTAGCCTTTTGTCAAATGAAAACGCTATTAGGAGATTTGGAAGTCACTGTTGAATGGTCTACTCCATGTAGCTGTTGTGTCTGGGTTCTCTTAACGATTCTCTCCCCTGTCCCTCTTGGCCTATGGGGAAAAATAGCTCCTTGTTTAGTAGTCCCAGAAAGCAGCACTATCCCTCATTGTCTTCCTAAAGCCTTGCCTTATACATTTTTTTAATGTTTATTTATTTTTGAGACAGAGAGAGAGCAAATGGGGGAAGGACAGAGAGAGATAGAGACACAGAATCTGAAGCAGGCTTCAGGCTCTGAGCTGTCAGCACAGAACCCAATGCACGGCTTGAACACACGAACTGTGAGATCATGACCTGAGCCAAAGTCAAATGCTAACCAACTGAGCCACCGAAGCACCCCACCTTATACCTTAAAAAAAGAAATCTTCTCCATTAAACTCTTATTCACTATCCAGTTTGAATATGTTTCCCTTTATTCTGCTGGAATTCTGGCTAATGTGCTATTCACACAAAATCATAGCCCATGAAGCTTAATGTCTTTTTCACTAAAGAAAAGTATTTCTATTTGGTATATTTTTGAAACAACTCAGGTTGTTTCAACTATTGATAAGAATAATCTTTCTTCTAAAGATAGCTGTTTATTTGACCTTAATTATTATATTTCTGCCCCATGAGATCTTGTCAGAGTTTATTAATTTTTTAAATGCATAACTCTACTTGAAATAAATAGTTACTTGAAGAGAAAGTGAGGGATAATAAAGGAATGTTAAGGACATGGTAAAAATATTGTTGATGCGTATTGGTGCGAGAAAAATCCAGCAGTTTTATCAGACTATTAAATAAATATGCAGTGATGAATTTGATTAAGTTATACCTCACAGAAATTATCTCTGGGTTCAGTTACATAAAAGTGAAAATCTGGTTTGTAATTTTGATTTAACATGGGGAAGTGTTAGAAAATCCACTCTGATGTTAACAAGACCTTGAGTCTCATGTTATCTGGTTGAGTGTATTCTAGAAAAATATTTTCCTACTCACCTATCTCAGAAAACCAAAACGTGGGACAATTCAAATGAGGAATTAATCAGGATATGTTTTAGACTGTCTAACCCCCGGTCCCCCAGGCTGTCCTGAGTCATTCATCATACAAAGGTGCTGCTCAAAAGCTGAAGCAGTGTCCAGAGTGAGAAAGACAAAGCATCCCCACCCTGACCTGCAACCAGAGACTGAGGGAAAGGGTATATGACATGACTGACTCCTTATGAAAATGTGGGGAAGCAAATACTATTTCATTATATGGTATCCCAGGGACTACATGCATCGTAAAACCTATGGATTCAACTAATAAGGATTATGTTGCCTTAAAATTCCCTTTCTTTGTGACATATTTTCTACCATCTTACTTAACGGCTTTAAAGAATGTGCTCTCCTAACTCTGTGTTTAAATGTAGCTAACAAATAATGTGATAAAAATGGAACACAAAACAAAGCAAATAAGAACAAAAAAGAAAATAGAAAAATATATTTAAAAAATAATATGAGAACATGAAGTGAAAGGCCTAAGTTATCACCTTACCCATCCCATCCCCCAAAGGGCCTGATGTAATGATTTGAACAAAGTAGGATCTTGATACCTATTTATTAAATGTAATGCAAATAGTTAAAATAACGTTAAAATCAGACTGGCTATTTCTGGAAAAGTTCCAAACTTAGGCACCTGGTTTTATTTACACATAACAAAAAATTAATCCATTGATAGAACCTTGGCAATTCCAAGAAATGTGGTGACTCTCTCAAGATGCTGGAGATTACCTAAAAAGGATTGTCTTTAGAGGTGTGACATAGGTAGTCATTGTCCCTGATGCTCTCTAGCTGGAAATGTTCCGGATGAAATGCAAGCTCATCCACCCTGTGTGACTAAAAGTATTAAAAACGATGAAGAATACGGACAGGGTAAGCCATGATTCATTACGTAGTACAATGAAACTAATCTGAAATGTACATGAATTCTAAATTTAATGCTCATTATGAAAAAGTGGATCTCTGCTATTTTAACACACCTTTAAAGCCACAGATTCAAACGTATTACCTTCCTAAAATTTTCCATTCATGAACAGCAATAATTCTAGAGAAATTAAACAATCTAAATTAATCAGGCATAAACCTTCCCAGGTTGTCATATTTATCTAGCATGAACAGTTTTGGTGAAATATAATTATACTGCTGTATTTTTATTTAGAGTTGCCTGTAGAATGTTTTCTTGCTTCACTTGAGCAAACAAAACAAAACAAGGCAAAAAACATTCGTACGTATAAATCAAAACATCTAAGACCATTGATCCCAGAAGTGCTAGGACAAAGCTGAGTCAGTACAGGGCCAAGGTTGTAGCAATAGTTTCTGACAAAACTGAGGGAGTGATTCGAAGATAAAAATGCTAGCATTTGTAGCAGAATTGGTGATCTGGATTGACCAAGGAAGACAGAAGACATTTGCAACCCAATTGTATTATTCGGGATAAGAAAGGCTATTTCATACTAACAAAATGACCCCTGAACCCTTCCCTGTCTTCTCTGCACAGAAAATGTGCACCTGTGCAAAGTTTGTCTCCACCCCCTTCTTTGTCAGGAGCACCTCTCTGCTGTTGAGGGGATTACTGTAAAACCATCGGACACACTGACCAATGAGAGCCTCAGCAGCCTGGCAGACCCGAATCTCCTGACCTCACTTATTCCCAGCCACAGCTTCCGAACCAGCACCATTACAAGGGACACGGACACAACAACCACGTTCACTAGGGCTGGAGCTGCCACGGCAGGTGTGGATGGCTCTGGGGCTAGAACTGGGACTGTGTGTGGGAGCCTCATCATTGCTTATGCCAGGATCCCCTCTATGAACAGGTCTTCTCCTATGCCATTCTGGGCTTTGCCCTCTTGGAGACCATAGGGCTTTTTTGCCTGATGGTGGTCTTTCTTATCCGCTTTGTCACAAGAGAGGCATCTCCACCTCCCTGGGTCTTTCTTCCGTGTCTAGTCTGCCTTGTATGTCCCCAGGCAGCCTGAAAAAGGGATTGGCTTAGGGTTTGACAGAGGGAAGACAAATACATACTGGATTAATAGAAAAAAAATGGCCCCTGAAAAATCATCAGCTTAATATCTAATAGTTGATTTCTTATTCATCCACGTCTGATAGCTTGCTAGAGCAGTGTGCTTCCAGTGATCCCACAGATATTTGGGCTGCTTCTATCTTATAGCTCTACCATTGAAAATCATTGATATCCAGGGTGGCTGGGTCAGGAAAAGAAGAGAGCTAGAGAGTGTCTGGACCTTTCACTGTAGAGGGAGGCTCCAAAGCGGCATGTGTACTGAGGCACAGACCGTAGAATTCGTCAAACAATCTCCATGTAGACTTTTTTGGGCCAGTGGGCTGTGAGCAGAAATGGCGTGTCGCCTCTGGGATGCGGTGAAGCATTGGAGGTGAGAGCCAGTATGGGGTTCTTCAAGCTTTTCCTCCATCCGCCATGTGACTGCAGTTCCAAATGGTAGAACTACAAAAAAAACAATTTTTTTAAAAGATCCTTATCCTCAAGTAATTTGAAGGGAATTGGCCCAGGTAACTATCAGCCCCATAGATGGCTTTGTGTGGGCAAGAGTGGAGTAAGGTTGTATGTGCTAAGTCTTGAGATTTGGAGTTTGTTTCCACAACACAACCCAGCCTATCTTTACTAATGCCCCAGGGGAGGCGAACCCTTCAGAACCAAGTCTTCCAGTGGAGGGGGTTCTGTGGAAATGTTTTCTAGAATCCTACTGTTGTTGACATAGGAGTGTTATACCTCAAAGCCATAGCATCACATGAACAGGGGTAATGTTATGGGACTAGACGCGTGTCTATCCAGTTTAGAAGCAGCCACACATTTTAAACACAATGAAAGGGCTAGTTCTCCCAAGAACAGATTTTATCCATCCCCTAATCGTTTTTTCCCCACTGTTCCTTCAGGTTCCATACGAATCTGGGTAACATTGTTTTTAACTTATGGAAAGTAGATATTTTTCACAGAAGATCTGAGTGGTCATTTTCTCATGGAGAAGAATAAAAAACACTGAGTGAAGACACACTCGGGTCTTTTTATTAAAATAAGTCTTTTTGTGCTGGCTTTGGCAGCACGTATACTAAAATAAGGCTTCTTACTGTCTTTTCTGGCGCATCAAAAATACGTTCAAGTATATTTTGTAGTTGAGCATGATGTAGATTATAGAAATGGACTCCTAATCACACTCCTTACATTAAAATAATCTATAGTTTTAGATGTGTTTCCAAATATTCAGAAGTAGAAAGGGCCTGACCCTCTCTAAGATTGGAAACAATTCACATTAGATATTCCTAGGACAAGTAAGGTTATAACACTATTTCTAATAACTTCAGATTTTAGCTTAAACATGAATCACACATAGTTTGATATTGCTTAATGGAAGACAGACATCTTTGCCTATAGGAGAACCAAACCTCATGATTTGGAAATGTATGGTCAGAGAAATCATTTATAATTTTTCTTTGAGTTTTGGATGTTTGGTTTCAGTCAAGATGTGTGAGGTCTGGTTGATGACTAAGAAAGTCACTTTCCCCCTCATTCAAGGGACAGCTAGCTATATAGCCAAGCCTAGATTAACTGACAGAATTGCTAACTTGCCAAATACTTTCCTTTTTAAGCCAATAGAAGAGTGCTACTTTAAATTTATAGGACTATTACAAACCTGAGAATTTTCAATACCCAAAGCAATGTAAAAAAGAAGACTTAAAGGTATCTTTTATAGAAGAATGTGGAAAATAGTCATGTTACAAAGTGATGATAATAAAATACTTCCCTCCTTGTTTATGTTTCTTTAATAGTTACTTCTAAATACATTAGTTTTTTGAACATCTTACCTTTGTGATGGTACAGGACAAAAAATGACAGGGGGATATCCAGCACCTCTTACATTTCTCAAACCCCAGGGGGATTTTTTTTCTTTGTCTCCATAATCTGGGGCTTCCTTGTGCAGCCTGGAATTATGAATGACAAATGAAGCAGTAAGAATGGTAAGCTGAAACCAACCTCAACTACTTTTCACTACACAGTGCTGGGAGTTATTTGTAGAAAAGGAAGGATAAAATGGTGGGCACAAGAGAGGCAAGAGTTGGGCTGGGCTGAAAGAAAACATTTAAGGTGTTAGAAGCTGAAGGAGAAGATTGGGACTAAGTTGTTGTACCATGATGTGCAGCAACTGAATGGGAGGCAAAGAGGATTTTTTAAAATTTATTTTTGAGAGATTGAGTATATGCACCAGTGGGGAAGGGGCAGAGAAGTGAGAGGGGCAGAGACAGAGAGAAAGCCCTAAGCAGGCACCACAGTGTCAGCCTGGAATCCAATGTGGGGCTTTAACCCATGAACTGTGAGATCATGACCTGAGCCAAAATCAAGAGTCAGACACTTAATCAACTGAGTCACCCAGGTGCCCTGGTAAGGCAAAGAGGATTTTTTAATGTTGGGTTATGTGTTGGGAATGGAAGTCTTCTTCTGGAGAGAATTCAGTAAAGATGAAAGAATCTCTCCTTCTGTCCAGAAGAAATGACTTTTCTAAAAGTAATAAAATGCTGAAACAGGTCAAAGAGTGATCAGCTTTACCAGCTGTTCTGACTTATAACAAGATATTTTAATTTTGTATAAAAATATAGCCAACTAGACATCATTGCCCATATCAAGCTGATAAGACAACACCAAAGGGTTATGGATCAACATGGCTAAATCATTAATGAAATTGTCAAAATAACATGGTGGGATCAGATGACTTTCCTTGGGGACCACTTCCATGTATGAGGAAGGTAAAATTTGCCTAACAGGAGCTTAGTGTTAGAGAGGTAGTTTTCTTAACAAGAGATTTGAAAAATGGGTCTCTGTTGGCATTTGTTACTTCCCTTACCTTTCTTTCATGATTGCAGGGTGTCTCTGACACTTTACATTGGCAGGTCCTTGAGATGAAAGTAAAACTCGCTTGGTCCTTATAGATTCTGGCAAAGAAAGAAGGTGCAGAGAATGTAGAGTGGCCTCAAGAAGATAGTAGAAAAGCTTCTGTGTAGTTCAATATTATTCACTTCAAGTTTGATTTCTAGGGATATACCAGAGAGAGGAGTGTTTTTGGCTGTTTCTGACCTACCTGTCAATATTCTCACTATTCAGGTATTGCCAATTAGCCTCGTTAATGCCGGGTTGAAGCAAGAGTCAGGGAATGAGGGTATGTCTGGGCCCTAAGGCATGACTTACCCATTTCATCCACTCTCTTCTGCAAATAAAAATCTTTTCATAAAACAGTATTGATATAAGCAATTTGGCTTGTATTTGTGCCACTAAAAAGTCAGGCTCTTTGATTCTCACAATGAATGCATCTTGGAGAATAACAGAGGGAACCTTGTATCATCAAGAACGTCATTGGCAATAGGAAGTAACTACTGTATTTTATAGTTCTAAGATCTTTAACAACCGGGGGGGGGGGTGAAAGTTCTGTAGGCACAGATTGAACTTAATGTGGGTCATGCCTCCAACGTTTTGTATTTCCCTCTGGATGATGGAGATCTGAAAGCCTGAGGAGTCTCCAACAGAGTGAAGTCAACACAACCCATGCAGCTCACTAACTAAATGTTCTTTCAGGCATGTTTGAAATAATGCAATAGATTAAATGCAACCCCATTTTTTCTTCTAGTGTTCTGGTAGAATTGCTTTAGTCTGTCCCTGTTCAGTGGATATGAACATCTTTCATCTGAGATGTTAACGTCTTGAGACATAGTGAAGAAGTGTTCATTGCAGGAGTATGCATTTTTTTCTTCATCACTGTGTGGGATTTATTACCACATCTCTCATTTAGGGTTGGTTTGAAGTTAGACCTTGATCCTGTCCAGATACCTTCCCATGGATGTTTTTCACCTGAGTGCCCTTGTCTCTTTAGAAATGGAAGAACTGGGAGTACCCTGGGGGAAAAGATTTGGCATCAACAGAAAGCTGAGCTTTTTCAGGTGGCTCATCGGATGGAAACAAAAGACCACAACTGTGGAAAAGGTATTTTTATTACACAATATGCAAATATTTGTGTTAACTTGCAGAACAAGTTTGATAAAGCACACCCCAAAGCAAGATAAATAACATACAAATAGCCTATTCTTCCTTCTAATTCTAGCACAATATTGTTTTCAATTTCCTTATATTACAAAGGGTATTCGAGTATTTGGTGCTGTACTGATAAAATCTAAATATGGCAATAATTGATATCCTCTAAGGTAAATAAATCACATACAAAGAAGTGTTATATTGACATTAGTCAACAAAACATAATCTGTTTTCAAAAAAATGAACATACTCTATTATTGATGATGACAATGATAATAATAATAGCTCCTTTTAATGAATTGTTTAATAAATATCTGGTGACAAAAGGATTTTCTTTAAAAAATTGTGACTACTTTATTGAGGTATGATTCATATACAAAAAATGGTATATAGTTAATGCATACAACTCGATGAGTTTGGACATAAGTATACACCTGTAAAAGTATTATTACAATCTATGCCATAAACATGCCCATAACTGCCCAAACTTTCCATATATGTGTATGTGTGTGTATATATATTTTATACCAGCCCATTTGATCCTCATACCAACCCTAAGCAGTCAGTAGGTATTCCTTTCACTAATTTACAAATGGGGAAAATGTGCCCTGAAAGAAATAATCATTTGCCTCAGGTCAAACTTATTGAATGTTGTACGTATAGGAATGGGGGACATAGGTTTTTAAATACTTCAAAACCTATTTATTTAACTAATAATAATATTTTTATTATTTGCTTCTCAAACTTTAGATTCTATCCAAAGAAAATAGTCAAAAGGGTAAATATGTATATGTGTATATACCTTATTTATAATAGAAAATTTTGAATTAAAATTTGTGAAGCATGAATCAATAAATAAAAATGTTTATAGTAGGATGGTAAGTGAAAATAAGCTCATTGTACAAAAGATAGTAGATTCATAGCAAAAAGTAGTAATCCTACTTCTCTGGACAGAGATTTAGAGATACATCAGCTAAAGAAAAAATATTTATGAGGGTGAAATATTTACAAGATTTAAGCACATTAAGCTAACCTAACAGTGCTTTCACTATCTTATACGTGGATGATGGAACAAAAATAAATGCTAATTGTCTTATTTTTAAAATATAGTAATATGAAGTTTCATTCATACATTCAAATTAAAGCAAAAGTTGTAAAACAAAACAAGCCCCTGTCTCTTTACTCTCTCCCCTAGTGTCATGTTTCTTGTGAATTATCTTCTAGATTCCTAATGGTGAGAGGCTCACAGACATAAATTATCAATTGCAAGTTTAGACTAGTGTTTTGGAAAAGGGCACTCTAAATGGGTGGATTACCTAAATGTAACCTGAAGTGAGCAGGAAAAGACATCCACATCCTGAGACTTACCGAGACATTAAGGTGAGATAGAGGAGTATGGACAACTTCTGAGAACTAAGAGTCTTTGAAGGAACCAGATAAATAGCAAGAAAATGAGGGCCAAGATTTTGGAGAGAAGAGAGAACAGATACATTCAGTTCCTCTCTCAGTGGAGAGGCCAAGATACCAAGAAGGTACTTTATCTCCTTGTGTTAGGGGGCTGATGGAGAAGAGTGACGAGCCACAGTGCGGGGACTCTGAAGAAAGAGAACTCTGGGAAACTTCCCTGTTAGCTTGAATTCTTCTTTCCAAGAGCAGTTTCTGAAGAATGGAGGTGAACTGGGAAGGGATGGTGGAGGCCAAAGTGCAGCTTTAAATCATGTCACTCTTTGACTGGAATGAGGTGGTCATCTCCTACCCTAATTGCCTGCCAAAAGCAAAATAAATCCACCATAGAAGTGATAATATCATCAAGAGACTTAAATTGTCACCTAAATATTTCATACTAAATTTCCAGCCTCTAATAACCAGATATCCTAGGATACAAGACCAAGTAACTAAAAATCAAGAAAAAAAAAAGCCAGACAGTAGAGAGACACAGAAGTTTTGGATATTGAAATTTAAAATAGGTGAGAATAATAGTCTAAAAAATTAGATGGCAGAGATTTTCAATAGAATCCTGGAAAGTCAAAAAAATCAAATGACTATTTTAGAACAGAAAAAAAATAGCTAAGATTAAGAAATCAATAGTAGTTTAATAACAGATTTTTTTTTTTTTTTTTTTACAAATGAAGAAGGGAGACAGGAACTGGGAGACAAACCAAATAAAAAAATGTCCAAAGGGGGAAAATGTATGGAAAATACGTTTTTGAAATGTGTAGAAAACAAACATAAGTGACATGGTGAAGAGATCTAACATGTGAGGTAAGAGATGCAGAGAAGAGGGAGGGAGTGCTACAATATTTGAGGAGATAGTGGGCAATAAGTTACCAAATTCTTCCACGGATTAGAAAAAGAGGATTATGTCCCAACTCATTTTATGAGGCTATTCTAATTTTGATATTAAAATTCAAGAAAAAAAAAGACTACTTGAAATGAATATAGACCCATCTCTTTTCTGAATGAATATATGCAAAAATCCCAACCAAAATATAGGCAAATTGAATACAGAGATAAAAAGAGGATGATATCTCTCATAACCAATTTGGAGTTATTTTAGGAATCTAACATAATAATGTAATTCACTAAATTAACAAAATAGAAGAGAAAACTTATCATAAATAGATGCAGATATAATTTTATAAACTTTAGCATACCTCCAAGACACACACCTCTCAACAAAGTAGAAGTAGAAGAGAGGTTATTTAATATAATAAAGTTTATATAAGGAAACACTACAACAACCAGATATTAGTAAAATATGGAAAGTTTTCCCTGAAGTGAGTAAGGCTTAGGAACAAGGGTGTCCACTATCACCAGATAAATAGCAAGATTATTATTTGAATTGTCCAAGGTCCCAAGTAAATAAATGAAAGGCATATAAATTGCAAAGGAAGAGATAGAACATTATAAAACTCAGTTGACATGGTCATGTACATTGAAATTTCTCCCCTGAACTATGGCCACCTATTATGATTTGTAAATGTATTTAGCAGTGTTGTTGGATACAAGATAAATCATATATATAAGAAATAAAAATAAAAACAAGTGTATATTTTACTAGAATTTTAGGACTGTATTCAAAGGTGAATCACATAATTGTTGAAGTAGTGGCAGAATATAAAATACAAAAAAATGTAAGGAATAGAAGACATCAGGAGACATAATTTTTTATAACATAGGAAACACGCATTAACTAATCCTTTGCTATGTCTCAGACACTGCCTTGGACTTAAAAATAGTATGAAATGAGGTAAAGAGCGTCAGGTTAAGAGATGTCACCAATTCCTGCAACTAGACATATTAGTAACTAAGATTAAAAAGTAAAGGCCTTGAACTAGCAAGTAATTGTTTTTCATAAGCTGAAATTTGAGGGAAACTGTAATGATAATAATTGTTATAAGTAAAAGCTTGGAGCAGGAATTTTGGTTTGTTTATAGATTTACCCCTTGAATATGGTGTAACCCCCAACATGTAACAGCACTCAAAGAATGTCTGAGCTCCTTAAAATTTTACAAATTTCTAAATATTTTACTCAAATTGGATAAAAATGACAGGTACAAATATCGTTCTTATTTTGTGCTAGGCCAAATTTTAGGTGCCTTACTCATACAAATTCACTTAAACTTGTCAACCTTGTGAACTAGATGCTACTTTTAGCATTGAGATGAGGAAACAGAGGCTGTAAGCAACCTGCCTAAGCTTACACAGCTAGTAAGTGTAGAAGCCGGGATTCAAGCTTGAACCGCCTACCTTCTGAGCACGGTGATCTTAAACAGTGAGCTGCACTGTTAATTAGGAATTATCTAATCTAAATTCAAGGCTCACCCAAGATCTCAAAGCATTATTGATATACTTTGTTAGATTAGATCTTCATTCTTCCAATTCCCAGTGTCACATTCTTGTCCACTCTGTGTAACACCCACAGTCCTTTATTTTTTTTTTAATTTATTTATTTATTTTGCAAGAGAGCATACATGCAAGCAGGGGAGGGGCAGAGAGAGAGAGGGAGAGAGAGGGAATCCCAAGCAGGCTCCCCGCTGTCAGCACAGAACCTGCCACGGGGCTCAAACTCATGAACTCTGAGATAATGACCTGAGCTGAAACTAAGAATTGCATTCTTAACCTACTGAAGGGCCCAGGTGCCCCACACCCTCAGTGCTTTAAAGGACAGACTAACAATCCAGTCATGGGGAGGGCCAGAGGGAAGGGTGGTTAGAGATGTTTGTGTAGTTTTAAATAAATAATAGGATTAATGTAATGATATTTAACTATTTTTAAGGAACTAGTCATTCAACCTGTTGGATATGATAGGAGTCAGATTAACCAAGAGTTGTGGAACAGAATCAACATGGTAAAAAATTGGACATGACATGTTTAAGTGAAGACAGGAACCCACCTATAATAAGCAAAATCAAAGTGTAGAAGTTGCCAACATAGGTAGTAGTATCTTTAGGGCAAGTTCATTATGAAATAATGAGTCTTTCTTAAATAACTATATAAATACACACACAAAAAACCTTGGGAATCACAACTTCATTTAAACAGAGCTTATGCTTCTGGTTCATGTTTCTTATTAAAATGAATTTCATGTGCAATTTCCAAAAATTAAATGAAATTACTTGATAACAGAGTATTGATAAACAGGACCCACCTTAGCTTTTGAGTAACATATACTGGTGGTAATCTTGATTAATAAGAGATCTGGATTGAGAGCATCTTTCCTTATACCCCCAAATGCAATCATAAGGCATTTCGTGTTAGATGGTGCAGTAAATGCAGAAACAGTATCATTAACAAAGCCACAGTGTAGACAGACTTGACTTATTGTTCCCTACTGAGCTGCTTTTTTTTTTTTACTGTTTTTATTTATTTTAGAGAGGGAGAGAGCATGAGCAGGGGAGGGTCAGAGAGAGAGGGAGATACAGAATCTGAAGCAGGCTCCATGCTCTGAGCTAGCTATCAGCACAGAGCCTGATGTGGGGCTCGAACCCACGAACCATGAGATCATGACCTGAGTCGAAGCAGGATGCTTAACCGACTGAGCTACCCAGGCGCTCCTCTTTTTTTTTAATTTTTAAATTATTTATTATTATTATTATTATTATTATTATTATTATTTTCCTACTGAGATTCTTGATGAGTCTCCACCTCTGTCAGTTTCCCAATATTCTAGTTGGGTGACAAGACCTCAAGTTCCCAGAACATTCTGCGGTAGACCAGGCCAGCCAGAGCAGAACAGAAGAGCAGGCTCTCCCGAGACTTCTTAACATAAAGATCACAGGTTCTTTGAGTGACATCAGTGCCTTTAGCATATGGTGAAATTAAGCAAGATTTTATTCTCAAGTGCAGAGCATGGGAATGAGGAAGAGGAAACTTCTGTCTGAAGAGAGAATAATCCTATATACTTTTGACATACCAGAGACGGGCGAAAAGCTGACTAGGGGAGTAATTCAGAAGAAGATAGAATTACATGGGAACAAGAGTTGAGAGATTAAGGCTGAAATGTCAGATTAAGCACTTCTTAGCCTTGTGAGCCTTAGAAAGTCTCCTACCTTCTCTGAGTAGTGATTTCCTTGCCTGTAAACGTGATTGATAAAACAGGGTGAACATGACGCTTGAGAATTAAGTAAGATGATGTCTGATAAGAGCCTATATGTAGTAGATGATAAAAATATTTGAAATAAATACTGAAGATGGCGTGTGTTACATCTTGAAAAGTTGGCTTTATGTCATATGGATTTTTCTCTTTGTATTTTTAACTTTTTCTATTTTTCTCCAAATTTCTGCAGATGATGAGCATATGTACCACATACGACATAAATACAAACAAATAACCAAACGCATGGAGTTTATGAGAAAAGAAGAGAAGGTAAATAATGATAAATTATTTTATACCATAGTAATGCTGTGGTCCATAAATGCTAATGATTTACCACTTATCCAATTTATTACCTAGTATCGTAACTGATTTGCTGTTAAAAAACTGTAATGTGTACTATAAAGTGTCTTTGTTACTCATCCATAAATCTCAATTTGTCTGACTGGCCGATTGACCTATTTCCCAGTCAAAATCTACAGGTTTTATTTTGGTAGAAGTTACCACTGAGGTACAGGTCCTCACGGAAATGAGCCGCCAAAGGCATGCTGCAGGGACAGGTTACAGCTCCCCCTACTGACCAAAGGTATAGAGGACCCTATGCATATCGGATCCTACCTCTGAAAGCAGTAAGAACTTAGCTTGCAGGTGGAGAGGTGAGACCATATTCAGGTAAATACATAGACACACCACACGTATGCATGCGCACCTACAAAATCACCACTTAGTCACATTTTCACTCCTGCCCTACATATATATGACTGGAAAGCGCTGAGCATATGGAAGGTACGTTGATATAATTGAAAGGCATCCTCTTTCTGTGAAAAGCCGCAATGCAATCCAGGTGAACTAATTTAATAACAACCACATAGGGGCACCTGAGTGTCTCAGTCAGTTGAGCATCAGGTCATTATCTCACGTTTTGTGAGTTCAAGCCTCGCGTCAGACTCTGTACTGACAGAACCTGGAGCCTGCTTCAAATTCTGTCTGTCTCTCTCTCTCTCTCTCTCTCTCTCTCTCTCTCTCTCTCTCTCTCGGGCCCTTCCCTGCTCACGCTATGTCTCTCTCTCAATGTCTTTCTCTCTCTCAAAAAATAAACGTTGAAAAAAATAGCCACATAAATCTACGTTTCAAGCACTAAACCCAGATTTTAATCTCAACCAGGTAAGAAGTACTCAGGGATAGATATCTGCATTAAGTTTAAGTGCAACGATTTTTTTTCATATTCTTAATGAATAAATAATAATGGTTTCTAACTGTTCCAGACTCTTCAATTTACTGAGCTCTTCAACATTCTGTGTGGTGCTGAGTGCTGAATATGTAGCAGTGAATCAACCAAGTAAAATCTCTTCCTTCAGGGAGATTTTATTCTAGTGGGGAGAAATAAACGTTCACATCAAGTCACACTCATCTCTGAAGTTTTCAAAGTAAAACATGTCAAACAAGTAAAAGTGTTTTAATTGTTCCTTTCATGAAACTTGGAAATGTGAGTTTTAATTTTTCTATTGCTTAGACCCAGTAACTGACATGTTCCTTAAGAAATTGATAGCTCTATTTCTAGTTTCCTGCTGATGTTTTCAAGTAAGTTCAAAAGTGCTAATAGAAATATTATGAAAATCAGATATTATAATATGAAAAATGTAAAAATCAGTGGTTCTCATGATATGGAATTCAGTGGGAGATATGCCCAGGCAGGGGCACTTACTGCTCTTTCTTTAAGACCTTGATCCGTTCCGTCTTCCAGTATTTGCACCCTCTCTATCACTAAATGTATCATTCTCCTCATTTACAAGGAGTTACAGAGAAATACTAAATAAAGCATGATTTGCAAAATCCCTGTAATCCTTGAAAGAGCAGGAAAGATCGCCAAAACAAAAATGCCTGTGTGCAGACCCTAGTGGGGTTTGTGTTTAAGGTTACCTTCTGTTCAAGCTCTGTTTTTAAGCTACTCAGATTAGATTTTTGAAGCCGAAAGGTTACCTTTCTAAGGCTGATATGTGAGCATATTAATTAAGTCAAGAACAGGCCACAGAACACTGCTGCATTGCCATTGACCTGGAGGCTGGTGTTGATGTGCATTGGGGCGAACAGTGACTTTGCCACCTGCGCCCGCGCACGCGGGGGGCATGAGATCCAGAGCTCTCAGCTGCTCCTCTGGGTTCCCAACAACAACACAGTAAGAAATGGGGGGCCTTGACCCAGTTCCGTGTCTCTGCCCTAAGGGGTTTGTGGGCACATTGTATATAGCATATGCCCAAAGTAGTAAAGAACAGACGATCAAGAGAAGAAAATAAAGATACGAAAGACACTATTGGACGCATATCATGACCAAGTAGCGTGGAGAAAGGAACACTGGCAAGATACGGGGAAGGTAACATCAGAATGCAAACTGGCTCCGGAAAGGTAATTCTACAGACAATACTAAATAGATCCACGGAGATCATGACCACCAGCACCAGAGAATAAGCAGCTCCCTTTTCATGCTAAACTCCCTTACTGCGGTGTGAGTCACACATTCTCTTCTTCCTCTGCTATTTTCATCCTCAGTTGGGAAGAGAAATGGTTCAAAACTATTTGCAGCAAGCTTCTTTACCCAAAGTAAAACACACAATGGATACATTCTAGTTCTTTCTCCGCCTCCAAGGTTCTTACCCTCGGGCTAAAGAGTTACAGTTCATGTGACTGCCATGAATTTCCTCCAACTTTTCGCCCTCATTTGCAGAAAGCTACGGTTTTAATCATGTAGTAATATTTTTAAAAGCCTGAAACATCAGTCGTAGGTAATCTGTAGAATTCTATATTGCTCCGGGCATCAGGTTGCTCTCTGGCCTCCTGGCAGATGAAACAAAGACTTTTCGTAGCCAGAACTCACTTCCGGGACAGTCTCATGTTGTAAGACATAGAACTCCCTGGAGAGGTACCTGATGGGAGAATTAGGAAGTTAAGCATACAGTCTCACTGGCTCAAATCAAGGGGTCAGCATCCTTTCTAGAAGCTTTCAGGGAGAATTTGTGTCCTGCCCTCTGCAGCTTCTAGAGCTGCTCATATGCCTTGGTTTGTGGACCTCTCCCTCCAACTTTGAAGCCAACAACTATCTTTCCGACTCCTCTTCCTTGTCACATCCCTGTCCCTGACTGTCTTCTCTCTCCCACATCCTCTTTTGAGGACCTTTGTGATTATATGAGACACACCCCCATAATCCAGGAGAATCCCTTAATTTAAAATCAGCTGATTAGCAACCTTAATTCTATCTGCAATTTTAGTCTCCCTTTGCTATGTAACCTTAACTTATTCACAGGTTTTTGGGGTTTAGGACATTTGGTGGCAGAGCATCTTTGGGATGCATTATTCTGTCTATGACAGAGATACTGGGTGAGTAATACTTACATAAAGTTGATAGTGTAGGGTAAGTTTATATATCCACATAGCAACACTTGAATTAAAACCTCCAACCTTATCTCCAGATCCTGGGTTGATTGGAGAGCTCATTTTGGCCACTACTAATGTAATGCCCAGAATGCAGTATCCTCAACCACCAGAGACCACCAGGGAGACCGAGTCACACATGCAAAGGCAAAGGGCTTTATTACGGGCTGAGGCTCGGGCTCACAGACTTCACCAACACAGTGGATCCGTGCTGAGAGCCCCGAACAAGGGCTGAGCAGGGTTTTTATGGGGTTTGAGAAGAGGGAGTTACAAGAAATTGTGACATAGGTACAGTGACCCAATCATAATGGTACAACAGTATTGGCAGCAACTTTAACCATACACGTTGTTCAGAGCGTTCATTACTTTCTGCGGGACCCAATTACAACATTTAGAGTACCTTTAAAATCATCCAATTACAGGGCGAACCTAGGGTCTTGTTCGGCGACTATCGGGTTAACTTTAACATTAGGTAACAGGGTCCTATCTAAAGTTTCCATCTGCAGGCCTCACCCTTAGGAATGTGGGGAGAGGTAGCTGTCCTTTCCTGATTGGATACCGCAAGGTGGTCTCTCCTGCCTCGGGTAATGTGTAACTGCCTAATAGTTCTGGAGAAACTGAACCTTAGCCCTTCTAGTTTAGAAGGGGGACCTCTGTCATGGAGTCTGTTAGGTTCAGACCTATGTCCTTACACTAATTGGACCAAATGCTATGTTTGAATCCTTCGTCCCTGTGTTAGTAATTCACTCAATTTATATTCTAGCATGCAGACGTGATATTAATATTCATCCCTAGAAATCACTTTAGAATTTCTGAGAATGGGGCACCTGGGTGGCTCAGTCAGTTGAGTGTCCAACTTCGGCTCAGGTCACGATCTTGCAGTTGGTGTGTTTGAGCCCGTATTGGCCTTGCTGCTGTCAGCCCAGAGGCTGCTTTGGATCCTCTGTGCTCCTCTCTCTGCCCCTCCCTACTTGCACACACACTCTCTCTCTCACTCTCAGAAATAAATAGACAATTTAAAAATTTTAAATTTTTGAGGCTATAATTGATTTTAAAGTATCTTTCTCTATCATTTGTGAAGATCTACAAAAACAGTGAAAATGTTCAAGTAATGAAAAATCCTTATTCTTTTACCTTCCTCCAATGTAAGTAGGCTCTGATGAAGAAAAGAAAACTCCTTCACCAAACAAACAAACAAACAAACAAAGAGAACTAGGAGACAGAAAAGGTAGGTTTAAAAAAAAAAGCATACTTTACTCTTCATGGCTCGAGGCTGGTAAAGGTTTTTTATCAGATCTTTGCTGTGCTATGGCTCAAAAGTGTAATTTGAAGTTTTAGTGAATAATAACTCCTCATTTTTTTCAACAGCTATTAATGAAGCAAACTGTTAGCTTCTGGGACTATAAAGAGGCATGAGACGGGGTATAGGCATAAGGACATATAATTTCAGTGCAGTGATGGAGGTGTGTTAAGAAAGGTATTTGTGGAATTTTAAGGAAGCTCAAAGGAAGGGGATCTCACACATCTTGGAAAAGAAAAACAACAGATTCAGGAACAGCCTCCCAGCCCATGGAGGCCTGAGCTCAGTCCTAGAGCAGAAGTAAGTCTGAGTCAGGCTGCAGGGTAGAAGTAGAGAAGCCAAGCCAGACTGGGAAAACCAGGAGCTAAGGAAGGGAAGAGAAAGTGATAGAGCCCTTGTGTACCAGGACCTCCCAGCTTCTCATGCTCAGCATGGTCAGCTGGTCATTCTTCAAGATTCACCTCAAAAACCTTCTCCTCTAGGAGCACGTGGGTGACTCAGTCAATCAAGCATCGGACTTCAGCTCAGGTCATAATCTCAAGGTTCCTGAGTTTGAGCCCTGCATCCGGCTCCGATCCTCTGTTTCGCTCTCTCTCTGTCCCTCCCCTGCTTGTGCTCTCTCTCCCTCTCTCAAAAATAAACATTAAAAAAATAAATAAGATTTAAAAAATTAAAATAAAAGCACCTCCTCTGAGAAGCCTTCCCTAACCGCCCTTCTTGAACCAGAACTCCCCAGTAATTCATTATCATTGCACTTTATTTACTGGCATTTATTACAATCTTTAACTATGTTAATGTATATATTTGGTTTTTTGCTCCTCTTTTCCCTGTCAGACACTACCACCATTGCATTTTTCTAGAATATTCCATCAATGAAATATCCATAGCGATTTTTCACGATAATTTTTTGTATTCTTCCTTATATCAGCTGCCAATGAACTGCAAGAAATCATAGTGGAGCTGGAAAAAGTCCAGGAAAATCTGAAACTTGCACATGGCCATCCAAATGCAACAGTGTCCCCAGGGAAGATAATATCCTGGGATTTTGCTTGTAGAAGCAGAACAAGGGAGTAAAAACAAGCTTGGAAATGTAATCTTTGCTCATGGCTTTAGGATAACTAAAATCATTTTTAGCAACGTTAATCTGGTTACCCTTTGAGTAAATATCCTTCTGATATTTTGCATTTGTAATACAAGAATGCAGATTAAAAAACTGAAACCATCGTGTTACTTGACATCCGTGAGGAATACATTTGAAGGCATCTATTTCATGGATACACAAATGCAAACATGCCATTTTCTTTCACAGGTCTATTTTTCCCCCTCTAAAAACTCTTTAAAAAATCACCTTACAGTGTCATGTCGACATATCAGTTCTAACTGTTAGGTAAAGCACATTTTCTATTTTTTAATTTTTTTATGTTTTTATTTATTTTTGAGAGAGAGAGAGAGAGAGAGAGAGAGAGAGAGAGACAGCATGAGCAGGGGAGGGTCAGAGAGAGAGGGAGACACAGAATCTGAAGACAGCCTCCAGGCTCATGAGCTGTCGGCACAGAGCCTGACGCGGGGCTCAAACACACAGACCATGAAATCATAACCTGAACTGAAATCGAATGCTCAACCCACTGAGCCACCCAGGCACCCCTGTAAATCACATTCTCAAGATAAGTGACTCATTAAATGTATATTGTACCACAGCTTGAGAATCTTCAGGACCATACATTTGAAAGCTGAGATCGTTTCTTCTTGACTTTTGTGGGAAATAGTCAGACATGTATCTTCCAATTTAGAGTTCTACCAAATCATTGGTTATAACTAAGACAAAACCCCATCTTGGGTGATAATGCTTTAGACTTGACTTAAGGTAAAATCACAGAGGAAAAAGACTTTAAAAAAAATAAGACAAGACTATCATTATCTTCATAAGGTTTTTGAGTAGTATTTTAAAAGCAATAACTCTGGAACTGAAAATAATTTGACACACACACACATACAGATAAAACAGTGTGTGTATTTGTGTAATATATGTATGTTTGTGTGTGTGTGACATGTGATGAGTATATGTATACATAGGGGGTGATACATGATGCAAATATATGTGTGTGTGAGATATGTAATATTTTGTATGATTAGGAAAAATTGTGTTACTCTATAGATACTCCTCAATCACCCCATCTTGTATATGCACATTCTTAGATAAGTAATATGCTGTTTTGGATTTTTGAAACGACCGACACCCCCTTGGATGCTGAGTATGGCCGGCATCACTGATTATGGATAACAGAAGCCACCCTCAGATGCTGACTCACAGGTTACTGGCCTCTCCTAATCTCAGGGTCCATGTTCAGGTCCTTACCATTGGCTTTTACTGGAAGAGACCCAATCCTGAAGCAACTCCACACACGGCTGACAGATTTTAGCCTTAAGACTGGTCACCTCTTTCTTAAAAATAACTTTAAAAAAACTCCTTTTTTTAATCTTAGTAAGATGCCTTGTTCAAAAACAATACCCTGCATTTTGCTTAAAAAAAAAGAAAACAAGAAAAAGAAACACACAATGATTTCTATTTCCGGCTGGGGGCGCTGGACGCAGTCGGAATGGCAGAGCAGGCCAAGCCAGAGGTGGTCACCTCCCTCATCAAAATTAGCCTGGAAGAGTCTAGAAAGACTGGAGGACATTTCAGTTGCAATCTTTTCCTCATCAGAACCTTCCCCCTTAATTGTAAGTATTATAACTAATCTCCAATGACTAGTATAATTATTGATTTTCGGTGGTGCAATGGAATCATTCATCGTTTCACAGGCCGCCATTAATCCCCTTGCTATATTTACATTTTCAAGCTCACTTCAATATGACAAACATTTATTTTAGTCTTACTATCATGACCTCAGATTTACTTCATTGTTTACGGGATTCCCTTCTGTGAGCAGTACCCTCACGATCTTAACTGTTCCGTTCCCAAGACCTCCTGTGGAGGTGAGTGAATCCCGTGGCAGAGACCACCATGGATGTTATGGAGAAGGAATGTTTCCAACCCCAGAACTGTGGATACTTATCTCTGATACAAGAGAGAACAGGAAAATAACTGTAACAGAGGAAAAAGTATTGTGAAAATTAATCACAATAATTAATTTGAAAATTAATCACATTGTAACTGAATAGTATTTCTGAAAATGCATAGAGCATCTCCCAGATGCATCTTGAAATGAATTACATATTCATTTCTTAATCTTCATAGCAGCTGATAAATTACTAGGGATTCCATAGGAAATATTCAAGATGACTTGCAAATACATGAGTTTCTAAGCTCAAAAAACCTATGAAAATGTTCTGAGAAACCCTTAACTTTTAACTTTGCAAACCGTGGAAGAGAATTCATTTTAGGACAAGAATTACATTAAAGTATGCAATTATAAGTATGGATTTTATTTCAACATACTTTATCCCCCTCCCCAAACGAATATTCTTATTCAATGCTTCTTTAAAGCGCTGATGTTTCATAGCATCATAGCAAATTAAACATGAGGACAGTTGGTTAAAATCATTTAATCTTACTGGAACAAAATATCAACTGTAAATGTAAATCGTGACTTAAAGGATAAACAAAAATATGACTCCCATGGGCTGAAAATATAATGGCTGACAGTCCTCCTGTTGTAGAACTTTTAAGAATCCGTGCCACTAAACTTTATGGTGATAGCTGATGTTTCTCTAACATTTAGATCACTAATTAAACATAATGAGCTATGTTTCTTTGTGGGAGAATAATTTTACTTTTACAAGACAAGTGGATAACTCAGTAGTAGACATGGTATGTATTTTACTCTCATGATATATATGGATAGTCAAAATGCAAGGAAAGAATCTGGTGGAAAATGGTCTTAGAATTGTGATGGAAAAATACAGAGATGCCATGTGGAAGCGGGGATACAGCCCTTGAAAGTCTAGAGGGACAGATATTTGAAAGTCCTAGAAAATCTAACCCTCCAGGGCACAGTTTATGTAACAGTCTAGAAACGAGGAGTCTACGTGACTTATCGCTAGTGAATGGTGAGCTGGAGTCCCTCAGCCTCTGATCTGATGCTTTTCCGGTACATCTTCCACCCATCTCTGCAGAATAAACAGGTATTACATTGAAACATTAGCAGATGTGCAGGCAGCCCTCTAGTTGCCTTCCCAAACCTCAATTCAATTTACAGCAAGAAAAGTGAATCAAGGATGCATATTTCTTATCTTTTATAGGAGAAAAGCATTGCTAATGTATTTATTTGCAAGGGTGCTCAGTAACCTGGTAAAAGGTAACATGGTGACATTTTAATAGAGACTTTCTCTTGTGCTCTTTACCATCATCAAGGCTGTAGTTAACGTGCGTAGCACAGTTGATTAGAACATTGGGATAATCATGGGCTTGGTTTCTGTGTGGGATGCATGCTATACATCCCTCACTGGCCTTTAATTAAAGCAGCTAATTATCTTTCAAATGCTAAGGGTAAGAAAATTTTGATGGATTATTATCTTAAATCTTGACAGCTTACTGAAAATAGATGTGGTTATAATCATCTATCAACTTTATAAAGAATTCTATTGTTAATATCAATGTCTTATTAAACATTTAAATGTCATGATTCTGTTTTGAATTTTGTGCCTGCCTCCACCCCCGCCCCCCAGTGGTTAAAGGCTGAAGTTGAGCAGGTTACTGCCAGGTTAATGATGAAGTTGGCTCTCAAAAGTTGCTGTGTATTACTGTGATTACCTAAGTCCAAGAGTGGTGAGGTCTAGGATCTGAATCATTTAAGTGGTTGGAGCTTGGGGGCTCCTAGGTGGCTCAGTCCGTTGAGCATCCGGCTTCGGCTCAGGACATGATCTCATGGTTCATGAGTGAGTTCAAGCTCCACTTCAGGCTCGCTGCTGTCAGCACAGAGCCTGCTTTAGACCTTCTGTCTCCCCCCCTCCACCCCCCGGGACCCTCACCCACTCGAGCACACGTGTGCTCTTTCCCTCTCGCAAAATAAATAAATAACTTAAAAAATAATAAATAGTTGGAGCCTAGAGAAAACATCCATGGACAAACTGAAACATTTAATGAAAAGTCTCAACAGTAAGCACATCTTAGAATAAAACAACGGAATTGTTTGTTGAAACAGCATATGTCTACCTGCATTTTCAAAAACCATGTAACAAAATGCAGGCAGTTTTAGCATACAAAAAACAATTTTGACTGTTTCCAAAAAGTTAGTAATAATTCACTAAAAAAAGAAATCAGGAAATAAAAATCGTGTTACAACAGTGCATAACTAAATCAGAACAAAACACAGCATTTCCCTGACGGTATATGGAGGGAATTGGTGTTTCTTAGCCCTGAGAGATGGAAAAGCTGAAGTGTAGCACTAAACAAACATGGTCCCAGTTCGCCTACTAGAATTTATTTTAAAATTTACAAACCAGTGTTTAACTGTCACGTAACTATAAAATGCAGTCAGTATTCCACGCACACTGGGTTGGGAGAAAATAGAAATGTCACTGAAGCCTGGAATCTCAGAGCCATAATGAATTTCAGCTGACATCTGATCCAATGCCTTCCCTGACTCTTGAATTCTTCGCATAACTTCCCAGCCTCGTGACCATTTAAACTTTGTCCATGTATCTAATGGTGGAAGAGAGTTGGAGGAGTGGCTAAGCAGACAGTTCAAAGCCTCTGTCAAAAATGAGCTAATCAGTTGTAGCAGGTCCACATTATATACCGTCAAGTCTCAGCTGCCCCAGCAAAGAATCCATTATCTGCTTATAAAATGATGCTGAGGTCTTTGAGCACAAGAAAACATATTCACAGGGAGACAAACACTTGGTGTCATGAGGATTTTGTAAGGCTGGACCAGCGGATCATGGAAAATACTTGGAAGAGTGATGAATTTATGAGACATAATTCTTGAATTTTATTTGTTATGTCATTCTCTAGGTTGCAAAATGATTGCTTTCGATGTGGAGTCTAGCTTTTAAAAATCCTACCTGATTGGAGATTTGCATAAAGAAGACTTTCATTTGCCTGAAGTAGATATTTCAGGAAATATCTGAAAGCAAAGCAAAGAGGGGAAGGATAGTGTGAGACCTCATAGTATACTCCTCCTTTTCAAGTTTCCTACCGCTATTTTACTTTAGTTTGATTTTCTGTGAATCTTCACCTACTCAATGTTGGGATTTTAAAAAATCTGACAATTTAAACTCATGACTAGTAGAGGAACCCTATCCTAATAAATCCAAAGAACCAAAAGTATTATTTTTTAAGGAATAATGGGCCCCAAACTTTTAAGGGCTCTTATGAAAAATAGGTTTTCCCATAGTTGCAAGTTATTTAACGAATAAAGTTAACTTTAGAGAAATTCACAAATATTGTTGAATGTTTAACTATGTACCAGATGCTGATTTGCTAATCAGCTTTATCGTGGTATAATTTCACTAAAACGAACTCTTCCCTAAGATGAACTTTTTTCTGTTCACGTGACCCCTTTAAGTGTATAGTTCAGTGAGTTTTAACAAATGTACATACTTGTGTAATAAATACCATGATCAGGATACAAACATTTCATCACTCAAAAACGTTCCTTATCCCCACTCCCTCCTCTAGACCACCATTGATATTTTAGTTACATAGGCCTATTCTAGTTTTTCATATAAATAGAATTATTCAGTAGCTATTATTTTATATTTACATTTTTCCCTTTTTACTCAGCATGATGTTTTTGAGAATCACCCATATTTTTGAATTTCAGGTCATTTCTTTCTATTGCTGAGTATTTCTGCTTATATGGAGAGGTCACAATTTGTTTCTTCATTCATCTATTGTTAGGCTATTATGTAAAAGTGCTTTTCATGATGTACGTCTTTGTGTAGACATAGGTTCTTATTTCTTTTCAATAAATGTGTATAAGTAGAATTGCTGGATCAATGCTGTCATGAAAAAAAAGAATAAGGTTTCTTCTTCCATCAAACTTACATGCAAGCTTAATTGGATTTACGTGAAGAGTCATTGAGCCTCGGTTTTTAAAAACTGACCTGAAATACAAGGTATATTAATTTTCTATTGCTTTAAAACAAATTACTACTAATTCAATAACTTAAAACAACATGCATTGAACATCTGTTACTATAATTCATGAGGATAACTTGGTTGGACCTCTGTCCAGGATCCGATAGAGTTGTAAGCAAGATGTTGGTCAGGCTGTGGTCCTTTCTAGAGCTTGGGATCCTCTTCCAAGTTCATGTGGCTTTTGGCAGAAGTCATGGTTCCTTGTGGCTGTAGGACTGAAGTTCTTATTTTCTTGCCAGCTACTATCAGGGAGCTGAGCTCAATTACTAGAAGCTGGTCAGTTCCCATGTGCCCCTCTCACAGACCTTTCATAATATGGAGGCTACTTCCTGAAGGTCAATATAAGAATCTCTCTGACTTCTAGAAGAGCCCCAGATCATATTTTGTTGGTTCATCTTTTGATGGCTCATCTCAGTAGGCCTGGTTTACACAAGATAATCTCCCCTTACTTAACTCATGGTCAATGGATTATGGACCTTAATTATATCTGAAAAACTTCTTTTGCTATAAAATGTAACAATCATGGGAGTGATACCTCATTTTCACAGTTGTTCGTACACACAGGGATAGGAGATTATACAGGACATACATACTTAGGATCAGGTATCTTAGAGGCTATTTTAGATTTCAGTTTACCATACATTGGATTTATTCAAGTTCATTGACTCTATTTCTATATCTCTCTTAATTTGAATGGCTATTTTTCTAAGCACAATAAAGTTAATTTTGGCACACAGGGGAAAACATTTGCACTTCCGTTGCCCCAGAAGGATCACGCCACATGTGTTTTGTTCTGTTTATAGAGAGTCTACTTTAATCATTTCAAAACAGCCACTTTGAGAGAAAATCTTGTTTTTTGAAACTGAGTAATTTACTGACTATAACAGCAGGTTTTTAAAAATGACATTAAATGCCTTTGATTTTGGATTCATTTGTTTCTTTTGAGTTGTCATCTGAAAGTTATTTAAATGAGTTTAAGTCGACTCTTAGATATATCTTACGTTAATAATCTGGTTCTCCTTTAGAAGGGGACAAATATCTAAAGACATCATTTACAAAGTTGGCTCATAAAGCTGCAGAAGAAATAGCGAAGGAGCTAAAAGAAAACTGGAAGTTCAAACCAGTAAAAATCCTCCCCCTCGATATCCCAAGTAAATTCTACAGTTGGTGGGGATTTGGGAATTGCTTCTTTAATCTGTTCAACTAGCCTAAGTGCTATGCCAGGCCCTAATTTTAGATTTTTGGACTATACCACCCAAACTCTTCAACACCGAAATAAATACTATTTTGTAACTTTCTGTGCTGAATGCATGAGGGAGAAAGATATTTATTTCTCTTTTCAACATTTATCTTTAGAGAAACTTTTAATGCATACATGATGATTTAATATATGTACACACTGAAATAGTCACCATAGTCAATTAATGCATTCATCACCTCTCATAGTTACCATTTCTTTTTGGTCATATTGGAAAAAAAATCATCTTATCCCAAGGAGAAAATATGAAGTCAGAAATCCAAGCGAATGCATTTTTAGAAAATTCTATTATCTATGTTAATAAAAGACAATAATTATATAAACTATTGAACAAAATATCTCACAAAGGCAGTGTTTATGTCTGATTTTAGAATATTCTTAAGTTATATTATCAGGATCTAGTCTCCCTGGTTAAAAAACCTCCAATTAAAACAACAATAGAAGACGATGAATTTATAACCCTTTGAAATGTCAACTGGAATAAATTAGCCACGGCCAAAAGAGTCAGCCCTGATGGAGTGATAAGCAAGTCAGCATCCCCACTCAGCAGCCCAGTTCCGTGTGACTCCCCGCGCCCCCGTCCCGCCCATCTCTGGAACGGCACCACAAAGGTTCTTTTCTGCACTTTCTAAATATGATCCAAGGTGAGGCAAAGACAAAACCAAGTCTTCCTGTGTTTATTTTTATCCTTTCTGACCACTGTGAAACATAGTTAATAGGCAAACTGAGATATTATAATAAAGTAGAACAAAAGAAAACAAAACCAAGACACCAACACTTGCATTTAAAGAAGGATTATCCAACTGAATGGCAAGATCGTCGAGGAACTGAATCCAAAATGTGCATTTGGGACGCCTGGGTGGCTCAGTCAGTTAAGCATCAGAATCTTGATTTCAGCTCAGGTCATGATCTCACAATTTGTGAGATCGAACCCCATGATGAGCTCTGGGGTCTGTGCAGACAGCACAAAGCTTGCTTGAAATTCTCTCCTCTCTCTCTGACCCTCCCCAATCTCATGTGCATGCACTCTCTCTCTTTCTCTCTCACAAAATAAACTTAAAAAAATAAAATGTGCATTTGAAAGCTAGACAGTCCACTTAACTGTGACTTTGAATGAGTTAATTAACTTCTGTGTGTTAAAATATTTGCATCTCAGAATGAGGGTAAAAGAGTACCTATATCACAAGTTTGTCGTCAGATGGTAAGCGGAAAGATTTTAGGGGTGTGCCTGGTTGGGAGTACATGCCCAATACATTTTAGCTATAGCCCTTACTTTTTAATGTTTATTTTGTTCTGAGAGAGAGTGAGCACACGTGCACAGGGGAGGGGCAGAGAGAGAGGGAGACGCAGGATCCAAAGTAACCTATGCTCTGTCAACACAAAGCCCAATGTGGGGCTTGATCTCAAAAACACCTGTGAGACCATGACCTGAGCCAAAGTAGAATGTTTAATTGACTGAGTCACCCAGGGGTCCCTACTACCATTATTTTTAAACCATAAACTTGAAACTGTATTAAAAACATTGTAAACATAGGTAAGAATGATTTTTTTCTACTATACTATATACATAATGCATTTTTTTTTGCCATGTATCGAGACAGGAAATACTGATTAAATATTTTCAAGTATCTTTCTTAAGAAAAAATATTTCAAGAATGGAAGTAGTAACACTTTATTTGCTCATAATTTCATGTTTTCTAAGTATTTAATTAAAAAAGCATTTATTAAGTTTCTACTATGTATAAACCTCCTTCTCTGCCACTAAGGCTTTAGAGATGAATGAAAACATGTCCTCAGAGGTTAATAATAACCGAAAACATTTATTGAGCATTTTTTAATGCATGAGAAAATGCTCTGCCAAAGAGCTTAGGTGCAGATGCATCATTCCATGCTCACAACCTTACTGTGAGTTGTACGGTATGAGCACTGCCTTTTTCCAAGTGCGAACACGGGATCTGAGAGGTTGTGCCGGCTCATAGCTCGTTAGTGGAAAAGTCGGGATTCAGTGAGTTCCAGCCGTGGAAATACTTAACATTCACATGAGGTATTAATATTTTATATATAAAATAATGCCTTTCTGAATCCAGTTAGCCATGAGTCATCAGTTTTAAGGTGAAGACATAACATGGACCTTTTCCCCCCATCTTCAGCCTGTCCACATGTCATAAAAGTGCTTGTTTTAGACACTTGTGTATAAGAAATATATTGAGAAAGAATATTTTTTAAGTTTATTTATTTTGAGAGAGAGAGGAGAGCGTGAGTGAAGGGGCAGAAATAGAGAGAGGGAGAGAGAAAGAATCCCTAGCACGCTCAGCACAGAGCCTGATGCGGGGCTCAATCTCACAACCATGCGATCACGACCTGAGCGGACGTCAAGAGTCAGACGCTCATACATCTGAGTCACACAGGCGTCCCAAGAAAGTAAGAGTATTTCTAATAGCTAAAGGGAAATAAAGGGAACTGAATGGAAAAGCAACAGGAAGGAGAAAAGGGAAGAAGGTAAATGAAAGGTTTGGGGAAAGATTCAGGTTTGGGGTTTTAGTTTCTTGTAATTTAGGGTACTGTAAGCCATTAGCCAGTAGATGGCGCTAGAGTATGCTTATTCCAATCTCCATAAAAGTTGGCCGGGTCCCCTTCGCACTTACAAAAACAAAACAAAACCAAACCAAAAGGAAAAGAAAGAAAGAAAGAGAGAGAGAGAGAGAGAGAGAGAGAGAGAGAGAGAGAGAGAGAGAGAGAGAGACTGAGAGGATTTAAAGCTGGCTCCGAGAGAGAGAGAGAGAGAGGGAGAGAGAGAGAGAGAGCGAGAGAGAGAGAGAGAGAGAGAGAGAGGGAGGGAGAGAAGAAGAGAGGGAGAGAAGGGGAGAGAGAGAGAGAGAGAGGTTTTAAAGCTGGCTCCGAGAGAGAGAGAGAGAGAGAGAAGAAAAGAAAGAAAAAACACCCCAAGAAAAACAAAAAAACTCAGGACTGACCAAATACCGGGAGTCAAACACTGAGTATTTTGTTAGTGATGCCACCAGCTTTAAACTTAAATTATACTTTCAACCATTTTGTGGAAAAGGGGACTGTTCTTTGGAATGGGGTGGCTACTGTTGTGAGGAAATGCCAGAATGCAATATGCCTGGTAATCTTTTATTCAGTATTCTTCCTCTCGGGTTTTTTTCGGTGTTTTCTGTGGCCACTTTATAAATACAAAGTTAGAGATTCCCAGTTGCACATAACAAATGCAATGCAAAGGAGGTTAAAAATGCTCATGTCTTCAACTTTTTTCTCAGACTGAAATAAAGAATGAAAACAATAACATTTCTGTATAATTTTATTTTATTATTTTTAGTTGTTTAAAGTTTATTTATTTTGAGAGAAGGAGAAGGAGAGAGAAAGAATCACAAGACAGCGCAGAGGCCAACATGGGGCTTGAACTCACAAACCGTGAAATCGTGACCTGAGCCAGAATCTAGAAAGAGCCGGTGGCTTAATCAACTGAGCCACCCACGTGCCCATAACATGATTTTAATGAAGAATACACTGACAGGTGAAACACAAACAAACAACTTTTCAATTTCTCAACCAATTAACAGTCATACGTTCCCGAGAAACTAATAAAGTTTAGTTTCTAATAAACTAAAAGCCATTTCATCCCTGACCCAGGTTTGTCTCCAACAAACAGCTGTTCATTAAATTGTCCCTTGTCTGTGGCCCATGATGTTCCTGAATAGACTTTCTTGTTTGCTGAGGAATGATTACTTACCATTTTCAGTACAATAATATCTTTATTTAAAAAAAAAAACAAAAAAATAATATCTTTATTTAAATATGTATGAATATTTGACAAGACATTTATAAAATGTAAACATATCTCCATTGGTTTCTTATCAAAAGCAACATTCAGGGCGCCTGGATGGATCAGTCAGTTAAGCATCCAGCTTTGGCTCCGGTCATATCTCACAGTTCATGGGTTCGAGCCCTGCATTGGGCTCTGTGCTGACAGCTAGCTCAGAGCCTGGAGCCTGTCTTCAGATTCTGTGTCTCCCTCTCTCTCTGCCCCTCCCCTGCTTGCGCTGTCTCTCTCTGTCTCAAAAATAAATTTAAAGAAAACATAAAAAGTTTTTTTAAAAAAGCAACATTCATTTGCTTATGATGCCTGGTGAGATCTTTCCACCCAATTCTCAACAGCCCATGGGAGGCAAGAGATGATTTCATTTCTTTAACTCCCTATAGGATGCTTCTAGTATAAAGGGTTTAGAAAGATTGCAAGAGAACGTTGCATACATAGAATGATGTGATTTCTATATAAATGAGTGGCGACATTTGTCATTTACGTTTCCTTCCCCCTCTGGTTTCAGATTTCAGGCCACTGATGGAGGCTCAGGGCACTTCTATCCCTCACCCACAAATGGGACAGTGTGTCAGTAACGGACCTTGCCCTCCTCGATCGGCCATTTCAGGTCGTGAGGGAAGGACACGCTTGTAAAAGTTGAGAAATAGTATAACTGAGCTACTAGTTTGTGCTTGCCTGGGTAAACAGATTAATTGGAGGATCGGAGGATCGAATGGCAGAACACAAATTTCAGTAAATCTCATCATTATGTAACAAACCGATTCTTGTGAATTGAAGGATGGAAATGTGTAGGTTTTAATACCCTTGTTACCTGCGTGCACTGCAGCAAATCAATCCTGTTTGGGCTTTTGTACGCCAGGGTGAATCAAGAGAAGTCCTCAGAGCTGAATTATCCAGTGAGGTCGAGAAGTCATCCTTTACAACGTTCTGTGTTCGGGTAGCAACAAGGTGACAGACAAGAACCCGGACAGGAAATCTGTCTTCAGACGCACCGCTGACTCCTTTAACTCATTATGTTCTTTCCAAACCTGCCTTATTTGAGTTCCTCAAATATCAAATATGCGTGCTAACGTGTGGTTAGGAATGCTCAGTGAGTCATGTTTCTTTCTTTTTTTAAATTAATTCATTTATTTTGAGACAGAGAGAACGAGTGGGAGAGGGGCAGAGAGAGAGGGGGACAGAGGATGTGAAATGGGATCTATGCTGACAGTGGAGAGCTTGATGCAGGGTTTGAACTCACAAACCATGCATGACCACGACCTGAGCTCAAGTCGGATGCTTAACTGACTGTGCCACCCAGTAACATTCCTTCTTTTATTCTGCCTCACCTAGAGCTAAAGCCAAAACATACAAGTATTTTCACTATCTCCATTTTTAAGGGAAGGCAAGATTTCCCCCTGACATTCGGCCCTTTGAAGAATCACAGCCTTATTGGAGGGAGCCCTCCATCTCCCCCAGGGTCCTACCTCCTCCTCACCTCTGGTGCCCTGCTTTGCTTCCTGCCCCAAGACACACCTAGTACTCATTCACCCTCTAGATTGCTTTCTTACTATTTAAGTATCTATATTCCTACCATGCTTCAAAAAGCTGATTGGTGAATTCTATTGAAAATTTTCAATGTGCTTTACTGAAGAAGATTTTGCTAAATATCAAACCAAATATCTTGGCCCTGTTTTCATTTTCTTTGGTCTACTTTGTTATGGCAAAACTAATGTTCCAAGATAATTTTCAGAAGAAGGTAGACTTAGGACTCCCACACAGATATAAAAGGAACATACACAAAAGCATTTCTTTTGTTCAGATAGTAGGAGAGAGCCAGGAAAGCGTTATAATCAGTTCAAAGGAAAAGTCAAAACAGCACAAATTTGTTTGGAGTAAAGCAATGTTGAAATGCATTACATAATGGTTTTTCCACATCCCATTAAGTCACTACCTAACTGGACAGAAAATTTCAACTGAATACTACCATCAGACTGGCCAGGATTTCCCTATCGCTTACCTCTGGTTGCAAAGAGTTACAAAAATAGCCCAAAGAATGAACTGAGCTAGGGTCTGATCACCTAGAAATGCTGCCGTAAATTGCATAGTGTTCCATTGAAACACAGTATTTTTTTCCACACCAATCTTATCAAGGTCATTAATGACTTCAGCATGGAAAAATTTAATATCATTTCTCAGTAATCATCCCACTTCAACTGTGAACAGCTTTTGACATCACTAATGAGTCCCTTCTTTTAGAAAAAATTTTCTTTGCTTTTATAATCTCTTCTCCATCAATCCTCATTGTCTAGGTGATTTCATCCAGTTCCAAAGGGTTATAAACCAACTACATGCTTAAAATTCCTAATATTACACCTTTGGTCCCATCTATTCCTGGGTACCCCTGACATTGATTTTAAAAGTTCACATCTACTGTCAAATTGCCAAATAAAACTGTGTTATCTGAAACTGAACTTTGATTTATTTTAATCTAACCTCTTTTCAAAACACACACACACACACACACGGACACACACACAAACCCCATCATCATGCAGTTCTAGCTACTGTAGCAAAGTCTGCAGAGTCATTCACGTGTCTCCCATGTGCCCTCCAGGCTTTCTCCACCCTTCAACACCCTGATTCATGACACTGAAAGCTGACCTGTAGGAACTAAATCAAAGTTCTCTCTTGCCCTGTGTTTTGCCGTGATCGGTTTCAGTCAATGGGGAGCCTTTGCTGAAGATTGAAGGCAGGGAAGAGAGCAAGGTCAAAGCATTGGTTGCCTTGTCTCTGTTGTTACGGGGCAGCTCTTGGCCAGGTGTTTTCCTTACAGCTGGTTTATTACAACTCCACTTAATGTAGGTTTTTATACTGGACTTCCAACTTCCAAGATTGAATGAACACGTCTTTCCTTTATTCGATAGCACTATCCCTTCGGTTCCCCTACACCCTGCTGACATCTTTCTACATAATTCTATTATTAAACACACTTATAATGATCTTAATTAAATGTGCCCTGTCTTTTCTGATGAAACACGGAGTGACACGAGCCCTATATTTCACATCCAAAAATTTCTCTGCACCTGTTTTCAAAATATATTCAGAGGTTGACCTCTTCCTACTTGGAGTTCCTTGATCCAAGCAGGAACTGTGCTGTGTTATCATAATAACCACTTCTCTGGTTTTGCCCTAGGATCTAAAAACCCAGAAGAGCGTGCTATGGAAATTGCATAATTTTCTGTCAAAATAGAATTTTTTTTCCTATGCTAATCTCATCAAGGTCGTTAATGACCTCCACAGTGCAAAAATTCAATGTTACTTCTCACTATCTGCCTTTAGACAACAGGCTTGAGCAATGGAAACATGATCAAGGCAAAAGAGTCCACGGCCCCCCACCCCTGGCTGAATACAGGATCCCCACCTCAACATATCCATTGGCCTTAACTGGCCAAGGGGCTACTTACAACCAGGCAGTTACCAAGAGAGGGAAAATTCCACACCTCACCGTTCCTCCACACCCACACCTTTTCCCCTTTAAATGAAGCCCCCACTCACTGCCTTGTGTTACAGACGGTCTCTCCTTTGCTGCATTGCCCAGCCACCTGCTCCCTTGCAATGTAGTCAATAAACCTTTATTTCTTTTGTCCTGCCTCTTTCACTGACTGCGCTACTAGCTTCCACCTGAAGGTTGCCCCACATTTGGGGGCCCCCGTCCAATCAGGAAGGTCACCACAAGTATGTAACAGCCCTTTACACTTGGCCTTCTACAGTCCATTCTCATACAGAAACAGACCAATTTTTTAAAACAAGTGTGACCCTCGTGATCAAGCCCTTAGCACCTGTCTTCTGTCTCTGGCATCCTCACACTGCTCCCGCACTTCAGGCCACCTTGCTACTCCTTTATGCACTTGAACATATTCTTGATTCAGGGTTTCTTTACTTGTCTGGAATGTGCAACCCCTAGCTATCCACTGAGTCCCTGATTCCTACAGCTCTCTGCATAAGTCACCACGTAGGAGGGGACTTTCCTCACGGTCATGGCATCCCCATCCTTTCTCTGCCCCCCCTTCCCCTGCATTACTTTGAAGGACTCACTACTACTTGACATAATTTATGTTGCTTGTTTATTTATTTATTTTATTTGTATATTTGTTTATTTGTTCTTTCCTTTCTGAAATCTGAGTTTCATGGAAGCAAGATCTTTGTCTGGATTTTTTTTCCCTGTGATGTTCCTGCCGTCCGTGGATCATAATCACACCCAAATAAATGTGTGGAGTGAAGCGAAAAAACACAGAATTATCCAATGATAAAGAAATGATGTTTTGAAACTCTGAGTCATAACTGGTCCGTTTCAATCCTTTTAGAGTCTCAACCAGTTTCTGACAGGAAGCAAAGGAAAATTTAATCTCAACTGTGATCAAATATTTGAAGGCTGTTGATTGGTCAGAATGTGCCTTTAAAGCTAAAGCTGTTAACAAACAAAATCAGAGTTGTGTAATGACTTGTCAGAAGGCCAATAATAAGGAACCAGCCCGCAGGATAGGCAAGATGAATGTAGAAGAAACTCCATAATGTCATTGTAGGTTCAAGCTGTATTTTCTTCGAATGTACATAATTATGCTATTCATATTATAATTAGTGTTTTTTAATTAATTAAATTGCGTTGAATAAAGTAGTGATGGTCAAGTGATTTTCTAACCTCTCCATTAGAAGGGAAATAGTAATATACAAATGTATATCACACAGTACTAGAATATAAGTGCCCTTCATCATCCTTTCATACAACTGATTTACTTTATTTTTACAGGTTCGCATTTGGCAGCCCTTCATACCTTTTGCTCTATCTGTATCTCTTAAAACTCAACCTTCTAATGAAGCAATGTTGGTTTTATCCTACACATTTGGAATAACATTTCAGCCACTGTGTTCTGTTCAACTCTACTCCATTAAATTATTTTCCCCATGATAATAGTAGAGTGTAGCTTGGCATTTTTCCTGAAGATTTCAATATCAGAGTTTTTTGAAAGAGTCAAGTTCAAACTTCCATTTCCACTTTATTTGATAAACAAAGATAAATAAGACCTACTTAACCCTGCTAAACTCAAATGGAAATAGGGGATGTTTATTGGCTTGAATAACAGAAAAGGACAAAGGATAATGTTTTCAGATATTGTTTGTTCCAGAAAATCAAATAATAGCTCTAGGATCTGCCATGCCTCCATCTCTAGATTTTGTTTGCCCACATGCTGAGTTGATTCTCAGGTTTCTCAGATTTCAAAATCTCCTGCTTAGGAGGAAAAGTGTGTACCTCTTCCCAGTAGCTGCTGAAAGAGTCCTGAGGTTGACTCTGATTGGACACTTTATGGAAATCAATAGCTTTTTCTCTGTCTTAACAATAATGTTTGAGAATGAAGTGGAAACAAATATATCCATTTACAACAGAGACAAAACAATAACATTCTTAGACCTGAATATAGAAAGAAAAATGTAAGACATAAACTTTAAATTATGAAATCCAAGTGATATACATAAAATACTTTGAATAACAATAAGTTATAGAAATGCCAGTACCTCCAACATTAATAGATAAATGTGATGCAACTCAAATTTTAATCTCAATGAGATTTTCCATGGAATCATATGCAATGCTTCTGGGATGTATGTAGAAGAATAAATCTGTATGAGTAGTCAAGAAACTTATAAATATTGAATGAGAACAATTAAGAAAGCAAAATGGAAGATTTCCAGATACTAGGATGACTATAAAGTCGCTGAAGTCAACAGTGTAGGATACTGGCATAGAAATACATAAATATATTAGTCACATATGGTTGAACATCGACAGAAAGATGAATATATATTTGGTTTCATCTAACTTAGAAAGGAGTGGCTAATTCAATAAATGATGCTAATGTGATTGATTATCCAGAAAGAAGCAGAACTGGGTCCCTATTTTTCTATTATTGGGAGGCTCTGCAGGAGGCTATTTGTATAAATTTGGGGTGGGGAATCTAGGCTTTCTTAAGTATAATAAGAATCTCAAAATTCCTGAAGGAAATACTAGATATACCTGGTTATTTTAAAATTACATATTTTTATGGTAAGAGATACCATAAACAAGATGAGGAGGCAAATTCAAAGATAAATTTATAAATCAAGTGTGGGAAAGTTTCTATTTTTTTAGAGGCTAGTTATTGAAGGAACATTGTATATAAAATTCACTGTGGAATTCATAGGGTCTCCTCACTCTCTATGTGACAGAAAGAGAAATTTCAAACTGTCTCAACCAAATTGTTAGAAGAATTTCTGAGTTAAAACTTAAGCTTCTATCATCACCGAAAGAATACCTTTCTAATGAAATGATACTTTCAGGGGAAAAAAATATGAAAATGAATCCAAGTCTTTATTTGAAAATAAGTGCACACTAAACAGAATGGTTATTAGTTGGAAAATATATAGGGTGAAATAGAACAAAAGAAGCACAAACGTCATGAAAAATAGAGTATCTCAAAACGTCCTCTCCTTGATTTTCTTTTCCTTTCAAAAAGACAAAAGTTTGGAAGGACAACAGACTTCTACTTTTGACCAAGAAGGAATTTTAGAAATGTGCATCAATAGAAAGAACATCGTGTTTTTCAGTCCCAGCTGTTGAGGTGAAAAGTAGCATTCTGAAAAATATAAAAGACATGTTCCACAAGATCAACAGGTATAAATAACTAGTTCCACACACTCCCAGAATTATGAACAAAACACAGACATTGCAATAACTGACATATATTTTGAAGGCAGAGATTGTTTGGATTAGTGGCCTAACCCCATACTACCTCTTCCCAAGGAAACTAGAAAAAGGTAGTGCTGGCAAAAAACTACTCTCTCAGGCCATGGTAACCGTGACCTAAGATCATTTGTATTTGAAGGGAAGTAGCTGAGGGTTGGGAGATCATTCACTTTTGAAGGACTTCAGTGTACAAATGCACTCAATCTGCCCTAGATTCATTTCATTAAGAGAGAATGGAGCAGCTCCCATTGCCAGAATCAAGTTCATTTAAGGTAACAGGCCAGGGATGGTTCTGACCATCTGCCTCTTTAATTAGGGTATGTTTGCCATCACTGTGACTAAAACAAAAATACAGAAAACAGCAATTGTTGAAGAGGATGTGGCCAAATCAGAGAACTCTTTTACCTTGCTGGTGGAAGGACAGATTGACCCAATCATGCTGAAACACTCGTTGGAAGTTTGAAAGGCAAACATATGAGTGTTTTATGACTCAACAATTCCAGGTCTACATCTGTATGGCCAACAGAAGGGTGTACGTATGTTCACCAAGAAATGTACACTATAATGTTCATAGCAGCACTAGTCATAATAAACCCAAACTAAAAACTAACCAAGTGGCTCCGATCAGCAGGAAAAATTAATAAAGTATTGTGTATTCACCTAATGGAACACTATAACAATAAGGGTGAGTAAAATACAGCTATGCATAACATGGGTAAGTCTTGTAAGCACAGGGTGTTACCAAAGAAGTCAAGCCTACAAGAGTACATGCTGTTTGATTGATTCCCCTATTTACAATTAAAAAGCAGACAAATCAAACAATGCTCTTCGAGGCCAGGAGAGTGATTATCTTTGGGGCACAGAGACTGGAAGAGAGGGCATAAAATGATGGAGGGCTCCGAGATGCTGCTGGCAGTCAGTTTGTAAACACTCACCAAACCTTAAAGTTATACTTAGTGTACTTTTCTGTGTGCATGTTATAGTTTAATAAAGAAATTTCCCAGCAAATTTGCATTTGTAGTACAGAACAGGAAACATTGAGGAAGAGAAGGGAGCAAGTGCCCTTCCTTTAAATGGAAGGAATAGTTTATAGACATTTTTAACCAAAGGGTGCCTAGGTGGCTCAGTCGGTTAAGCGTCTAACTTCGGCTCAGGTCATAATCTCTCAGTTTGTGAGTTCTAGCCTCCAGTCTGGCTCTGTGCTGACAGCTCAAAGCCTGGAACCTGCTTCGGATTCTGTGTCTCCCTCTCTCTGCCCCTCCCCAACTTGTTCTCTGACTTAAAAATAAGTAAATGTAAAAAAAAATTACAAACATTTTTAACCAAAAACACAAACAGCAGCTTCCCATATATAGAGTAATTGGGTTCATATTATCTTGCCCGATAGCTTAGGAAAAACAATTCTTAATTCAAAGCCAAAGACAATTACTGTTCCTGCTCCAAAGAATAGTTTTCATATACTAGGCTTCATTTCTCAATTTTCTGAATATGTAGATTAAGATTATTGTTAACTAAAGAGAGATCTCTTCATAAATCACTTCACTGCCCAGAGCAATTTTAACTTTGGAAAATATTCTCACACAATACTCTTCCATACCTCATGAAGACCCAATGAAGTGGATAGCCAATAAATACTTTGGGAATGATTCATCTGACTACACGCTGAATGTCTTTATATTCTAGACACTAAGCTAAGCACTGTTAAGACAATAGCCAAAGTTCTGCCCTCCAAAGTTGTCAAAACTCTCTTCCCAAGGTACCTGATTCTAAACTGCCCTGTCTCACCTCTTCTGAGATGGCAAAACTCCTTGGCAATTCTAAACAGATAGATGAAGGTCAAAATGCACGCAGAATTCTTACAGACACCCTGAAAGCCAGTGAGGACCACAAAGTATGGAATGCTAGAAAATATCATAGAAAATAGGCCAAGTTAGGTCCAAGGCATGAAAAAATAGACTCCTTAGGAGAGTGACCAGCTGCACAAAGAAAGAAATTGGAAGAACAATACAAATGCATTTGATCAAAAAAGAACGTGCATCCGTCATGGGCTTTTTACAAAAAGGAAATTGCAGAGGAATTTTCAAATGCACACCCAACTTATTTGCATGAGAACGGAGAAGAGGAAGCTTGAATTTTTATGACCAGTCTTAGAAAGAACAATTGAAATGTGTGTATGTAACTATGTGTAGATGCATACACGTGTACATGATTGTCAGTATCTGCCTCTACCTTAAAGAGCTTCGGAAGTTGGGAATGTATTTTAGTCATCTGTTTTATGCCTGGTGTCTTAAGTGCCTGCTTAGAATAGGCACCTGAAAACACTCATTAAAAAAACAAAGTGTTCTGTAGGTGTGGAGAGCTTCTGAATCAATGGCATGATCCGTTGATACAGGGCTCGAACGCGCAACCCTCGAGCCCAACGCGGGGCTCGAACTCGGAGTCAGCAGGAGCTCTTTCCATGGCTCAAACTCACACATTTGGAGAGCCTGACTTGGAGCTCGAACTCGCATAGTAACATCTGATTCAATAGGGACATCAGCCCTCCATCGTTGGGGGGGTGGTGCCAGCGCCACACTCCGCCACCGCATGGGTGGGGGGTGCAATGGTAGAAACCTCTCCACCATTGGTGGGGGCTGTGTGTGCAAGCGCCACACCCCGCCACTGTGGGGGTGGCGGAGAAGGGGGGAAGGTGCAAACGTTGACAGGTTTTATATGGACAGTTTGTTGTTTCTTTCTTTATTCTCAGTTGCCAGATTTTGTTTTAATTCAATTAATGCCAAACTTCTTTAACCTCGTGTTTTAACTCAAAGTTAATTTGTCTAGTCGGGGAGTCTGAAAAGTCCCCCACTCTCTAGAGAAAATCCATGAATTTTATGATAGATATCTGACTTCCTTAAACTTTTCTTCACCCTTTACATCAGTTCACAGGAGGAGCGAGAATTTATTATTTCAAATAAATGCAATACTATACTCAGAGCATGAGCCTAAACTGAAATAGAAAAAAAAATCTTATTTTTCTAAGCATTCGATCTACATCACATCTTACTCTCCCCATATAACTAGAAACAACAAAATCAATGCAAACATACACACGCAGTCCACAAGATACTGAATTTTGTGTTTATTATCCCCATGCACGATTCATGGAACACGAGTACACAGGTTTACACTATTGTTTCTGTTGTATACAACAACGTAAGTACATTTGTCAAGCATCTCATTAATAAGCATTAACTTGTTTCCAGTTTTTCAGTAATAGAAGAAAGAAAGTTGGAGTGGACCGTACGTGTGTGTGTGTGTGTGTGTGTGTGCGTGGCAGTTCCTCTCATGGAATTGCTCAATATCGAGTAAGTTCATCTTCAAGTTTATTAAAAATTTCCAAGTTTCATATTGGTTGTACCCTTTACACCCTGGACAAGAGGGAATGCAAGTGCTCGTTTCTCTAAATACCACTGTTTTGTAGGGTTAGACTTGGAAATTGAGACCGACCTACTAAGTGGGAAATGGTAGTTTAGGGTCCTTTAATATGCACTTTCCTGATCATTACTGAGATTTTTGATTTCTCACATTTCTTGGCTTTTCCTTTTTTCTTTTCCTCCTATTCATAAACTGTTCATTTTGGAGGGGGGTGAGGAATGGAGGTATAGATGATCTTTTTCATATTGATTTGAATAAATTCTTTTTAATTCTGGATACAACTTGCCAGTCTGTTATATGTGTTGCCAATATTATTTCCCACTGTGTGGCTGGTTTTTTGTTTGTTTGTTTTGTTTTGTTTTTGCTTTTTGTTTGTTGAGCCTTTTGTTGAGCAGAAATTCTAAATTTCAACGTAGTATATTAAGTAATCTTTTTCTTATGGACTGCAATTTCTGTACCTGGTTTAAGAATTTTTGGAGGTGCCTGGGTGGCTCAGTCAGTTAAGCATCTGACTTTGTCTCAGGTCATGATCTCACAGTTTGTGGGTTTGAGCCCCGCGTCAGGCTTTGTGCTGACAGCTCAGAGCCTGGAGCCTTCAGATACTGCATCTCCCTCTTTCTCTCTGCCCTTCCCCTGCTCATTCTCTCTCTCTGTCTCTCAAAAATAAATAAACTTTAAAAAAGAATTTTAGGGGTGCCTGGGTGGCTCAGGTTAAGCGCTGGCTTTGGCTCAGGTCATGATCTCGCGACTCGTGGGTTTGAGCCCCGCGTCGGGCTCTGTGCTGACAGCTCAGAGCCTGGAGCTTGCTTCACATTCTGTACCTCCCTCCCTCTCTGACCCTCCCCTATTCCCACTGTCTCTCTCTGTCTCTCAAATATAAGTAAAGAACATAAAAAATTTTAAAAAAGAATTTTAAAAATAATTTTTTCTTATTTTTATAAAAATACTTTCTTCTAAACATTTCAAAGTGTGGCTTTTTTTTTTTTCATTTAAGCCCTTGATCTACCTGAAATTGATTTTCTGAATGATGGAACTTTGGAATGTATTTCAATTATTTCATATATACTTAGACGATTGCTCTTGATCCATTCTGTTGATACATATAACCCCTAGATTGCTGGCCCTAAGCGGGGTAGGATGAGAGACAAAAAGGCCAAGTTCTAAACTCTTGATCCTATTTCAACTAGAAACATAATTTTACATATTAAGATGCTGCCAAAACTTTGTGTGAATGAAGGAATGTTCTCTGGAAACCACCACCATCATGGAAACTATGCAAGCTTTGAATTGAGTTTGATACAGATTTTCATCCTGGATTAAATGCTTATCGGCAGAATGATTCATCTTTCTGAGCCTCCTTTTCTGCAAAAAAGTACTATCAGTACCTCTTCCATGGTTTGTGTTAAGTTAATAATTTGAAAATGCCTACTACATTGCCTGGCACAGATGTCCAAAGGCTATTAGAACTTTTGCCTTGGCAGTGAAGCAGCAGTAGCTTGAGAGAAGTAGACACAATCAAGATGAATGCTTATTTCACTGTTTTCAGCAAAAACATGGTAATGAAGGAGAATGAATAGCTCAGGTTTTTGAAAGCAACAATATGACTATGTGTTGAGATCATATGACCAGCTTTCTTTTGTGGGACCTAAGAATGACCCTGAATGAAATAAGCATTTCGCTTTAGTCTTCCCTGGAGGGGGTGAATCACAGGGAGATGGGCACCTGGGTGGCTCAGTCGGTTAAGCATTTGGCTTTGGCTCAGGTCATGATCTCATGGTTTGTGGGTTCAAGCCCTGTGTCGGGCTCTGTGCTGACAGCTAGCTCAGAGCCTGGAGCCTGCTTCGGATTCTGTGTCTCCCTCTCTCTCTGACCCTCCCCTGCTCGCACTGTCTCTCTCTGTCTCTCAAAAATAAATAAAAAACATTAAAAAAATTAAAACAAAACATGACATGGAGAAAGTAGTGACAGCTTCCCTCCATCAGAGTGTGCAGGAGACACGACAGATACCATTAGAAAACTTTAGCACATTTCTGGTAAAGTCACTGACATAGTCAGCTGCCGATATGCATGTGCGTTGACAACCCAAAGAGGTTAGAGTGAAAGAAACACAGTGACTTTTTGGAACAGATTTGAGTCACTCTTGGAGAGTTTCCTAAATGTGTAGGACATACTTGGACACTGGTTCTGGGGAACGCGAAAAAGGACTTGTTTGATGAGAACTGCATCTTAGAGCTTTAACAAGTGTGAGAAGGTTGAATGGATTTCCAGACTGAGGAGACGTAGGCTACAGGGTAGAAGTTAACTATCAGCAGAGAAGCCAGAAATAATATCCATAGTTGAAAATCTCAGACATTTCCTTTCACTAAAAGGAACTCCTAGCATGTATTGATTGTCTACTATGTGCCCCAAATAGAGGTGACACTGCGGATACAATGGGGAGCCAAGCAGGTTTGTTTTTGTGGGGCTTGCTGGTTAGTTGGGGAAATTGGCATTAAAATGATGACTAGGGGTGCCTGGGAAGCTCATATGGTTAAGATCACCAGAGTTTGAGCTCTGTGCTGACAGTTCAGAGCCTGGAGCCTGCTTCAGATTCTGTGTCTCCCTCCCTCTCTCTGCCCTTCCCTGCTCATGCTCTGTCTCTCTCAAAAATAAATAAAATCTAAAAAAAAATTAAAAAGATAAATAAAACCAAGTATTGGGGCAAGGATGGAAATATGACCAAGAAAGCATAAAACGATCTCAGCCCAGGGCAGTAAGTACCTTATAGAAATAAATGTCACTATAAATGTCTGGAAAACATAAAATTTTGTTTAGTAAATGCATTTTAAGACATCAGAAGCCCAGAAAGGTTTTTATTAAAATTCATTAAAATACACATTTTGGAACTTGGTCATCCCACTTAGCTGGAAATTTCATTCATACAACATCCATGGGGGTAACTGATAAAGGCCATGGAATGGTGTGGATGTATACAACTTCCCAGTGGTGGGGCTTTAGACAGTCATATTGAATTGAAGTAAACTGTTGTTTATAAACACCTTGAAGCAAGGAAGAAGACCTATAAAGTTTTATGATTTTTATTTATTTTAGCTCTCTCGGTGTTAAAAATGTATATGGTAGAGAATCAATTGCCTGCATCTTGCATTTTTATTGTTAACGTAAGAGAAAGCCAATGGTGCACTCCCTACAGGAAGTTTGCTTTATAGCCTGTTAGGCCATAAAACAACTCCCGTTAGCTATTTCTGATTTAAGGTGTATAGAGTATGGTGATTTTATGTTTGTCTTAAGCATGAATCTCAGGTTTTGTGGGGAAAGCCCTGTGTGAGTCTGAAACACTGAGTCACGTTTCCACATAACTGGAAGCCTGAAGCAGGTCTAGATTTTACAGCCCAATTAAGAATTATGTAGACAGTAAAATACCCTTCGGCCTCTCATAACTGGTTCTGATTTCTCATCTTGTCGTGTGGATTGATATTACACCTTAATTATGGGCTTAACTGGGACGAAATTAAAGAATTGTAGTGTGGAAATATATAAATGCACTTATACATTTAGGTGCAAGATTTCTTCTTTGAACACCACTTGGAACCTGACATATTCTATTATCTCTTGCGTCAGGCAGTGGATAATGTTTCTAGGTTGAGCTTCATAATGTTACAAAAAGCCCCGAGGGGCTACAAGAAAGGCACAAAGTTATCTATACATATTTTTGTGTAGCAGGATAGATAATTCTTATAACTCTGCCTTTTGACTTCATATAATGACTTATAGGACCTCACTCATCTTTGATGATCACTGATTCATACATCCATATACTAACAACTGCTCTATGGTCATAAAGAATTCTATGTGTATGGGGCGCTTGGGTGGCTCAGTCGGTTGAGAGTCAGACTTTGGCTCAGGTCATGACCTCATGGTTTGTGAGTTCGAGTCCCATGTCAGGCTCTGTGCTGACAGCTCAGAGTCTGGAGCCTGCTTCGGATTCTGTGTGTCTCTTTCTGCCCTGCCCCTGCTAATGTTCTGTCTCTCTCGGTCTCTCAGAAATAAATGTTAAACAAATTTTTAAAAGAATTCTATGTGTAGTTTCAGTATGATTATTTAAAGTGTTTATGTTTTTATAAGTTATTTCAATATAGCATTTTGGCACACTGTGTCACTTCTGATTGCATTACGTAAAATATATTATTACTCCATATAAATACATATAATTAAAAGTAACTCATTTTACTTTACATTAAATGACCAAGAAAAGTTATTCCTATTCTACTTTTAAACTTTCTTCCCCTTGTTTTATGTATGTTTCCAACATACATAAAATGTAAACTTCTGAATTATATAAAAACTTACCAGTATTAATTTCACCTTAGTGTAATAGTATTAATAGTATTTGTTTACATCTTAGGAGCACAGTAAAAGTGAAAATTAACCTTTTACAATACAACGTGTTACAAGTTATAGAATCCTATAGAATTGTATTTGCTTACTACATGGAAAAAATGAGGTTAGAAAAATACAGTTCTTTAATGAAAATGCCAGAGAACCAGATTCCTGTAGTGTTCTAGTCAGACCCATTATTGTTGAGTATACAGAAGATTTGACAGTTTTTTAACAGAAAAAAATGTAAGAATAGTTTTGGTTTGACATGCTGTCATGGGGATCATATAAGTAATTTCAAAAGCTTTTACAAGATAGGACAAGCAATCCGATTTGCTTATTTCCAAGGATAATGCTGAATTTATGTATATTTGGAAAGAAAGACCCAGTCCTGACACTAATTCTCACTGTCTCTGGATTCTTTAACTTCTCTGCTCTCGTTTCTGTGTCCCGGTCTGAGAGGTCATTCCTCCCCATAACCCCCCCATAGCCCTCCCTCCATATTTGCTTTACACTTTAGATATGCTCTTGTCTCTCAGCGTTGATTTTAAGTCCTTTATGATACAACGCTCCTTAAAGTTTCAATCCGAAATACATGGTCTTTCAAACCATCCATTTTACATTCCTTATATGCCTTAACTCACTAACAAATTCAGTTTAAGGGACACATACTTAGAGCTGGGTACTACACTGAAAAGTACATTTTTAATTGCTATTTTTTTTCTCACAGCGTGCTGTAGACTGAACTGTGTTCCTCCCACCCACCCAGTGCATAGGTTGAAGTCATAACTCCCCGTATCTCAGAATGACATCGGATTTGAAGATAAGGTCCTTAAAGATACAGTTTGGTTAGAACAACGCTCTTAGGATGAAGCTATAATTTAATATGACTGGTGTCCTATTAAGAAAAAGGAGAGACACAAGGAATGTGTGCACCCAGAGGAACAGCTTCATGAGAAAACCATGAGAAGGCAGCTACCTCAATCCAAGGAGAAAGAGAGGCCTTTGAAGAAACCAGCATCTTGATCTTGAACTTCCAACTTCCAGAACTGTGAGAAAATAAATTTCTGTCATTGAAGCCACCCAGACTATGGTATTTTGTTATGGCTGTGTACTTAGCATGAATGAAAAGAAATTGGTAGGGGCTCATGGGTGGCTCAGTCAGTTACGCATCTGGCTTCAGCCCAGGTCATGATCTCACAGTTTGTGGGTTCGAGCCCCGTGATGGGCTCTGTGCTGATGGCTAGCTCAGAGCCTCGAGGCTGCTTTGGATTCTGTATTTCCCTCTCTCTCTGACCCTCTCCTGCTCACGTTATCTCTCTCTGTCTCTCAATAATAAATAAAAAACATAAAAAATTTTTTAAAAAAGAAATCGGTAGCATTATAAAAATACCAATTTGCCCTTAAGTTAAATTCTTAATACAGGAAACCCAAAAACCAATATAAAAATGGATTTTGAAGAAATCTGCTCTCATGTCCTATTCTCTTTCTTTTCCTCTTTATTTTTTAAATGTTTATTTATTTTTGAGACAGGCAGAGACAGAGTATAAGAGGGCAAAGGGCAGATAGAGAGAGAGATGTAGAATCCAAAGCAGGCTCCAGGCTCTGAGCTGTCAACACAGGCCCAACATGGGGCTCAAACTCATGAACCATGAGATCATGACCTGAGCCGAAGTTGGATACTTAACCAACTAGCCACCCAGGCGCCCCAACTGCCTTTCTAAATAGAGTGCAGCTCATTTATTACCACTATGAAATGTTCTCTGCTGTTCTAGGTGACTCTATCCCCCTTCTCTGGACCTCTTGAGTGTCAATTTCCTAGACCATGGAAAAGAAATGCATTTAATACCAGAACCTTGTTCTTATTCTGAACATTTATTTTTTTTTTCAAATTTCTAGTTAAATTCTAGTTAGCTAAACTACAGTGCAATATTGTCTTCAGGAGTAGAATTCAGAGAATCATCACTTACATACAACACCCAGTGCTCTTCACAAGTGCCCTTCTTCATGCCCACCACCCACCTAGCCCATCCCCTACTCACATCCCTCTGGCAACCCTCAGTTTGTTCTCTATCTTTAAGAGTCTTTCATAGCTTTTCCCCTCTCCCTTTTGCTCATGTTTTGTTTCTTAAATTCCACATGCTTTTCTGTTTTGTTGATATGTTCATCCGTTTTATTTTTTAAATTCCACATAAGAATATCAGATGATATTTTTTCTTCTCTGATTGACTTATTTCCCTTAGCATGATACACTCTAGCTCCATTCATGTCATTGCAAATGGCATGATTTTATTCTTTTTGATGACTGAGTAATATTCCATTGAGATTATATACCACGTCTTCTTTATCCATCCACCAATCAGTAGACTTTGGAGTTCTCTCCATAGCTTGGCTACTGTTGATAATGCCGCTATAAATGTTGGGGTGCATATGCCCCTTCGAATCTGTATTTTTGTATCCTTTGGGTAAATACTTAGTAGGCCAATTACTGGACCATAAGGATAGTTCTATTTTTTACTTTTTGAGGAACCTTCGCACTTGAACCCTGTATTTAAAACAAATGTAAGTGTACCTCTTGGTTGGAAGCTGCGGTAAAAAGAAGGTAGATTTGCTCAACCCATCACTCATCTTCCCCTTCTTTCCTGCTCAGTGACTCAGTGACATGTGGGACATGGGCTTAAAAATCCCTGAATTATATACACTTCCTTATTTTCTTAGACTGTTCTTATGAAACATGATCTCTTATATTACAACTGAGGCCATGCCGCACACTTTACAAAACTACTTCTTACATTAGGATGATAGACAAAGACAGGAACTAGTCATATGTAAGGTCTTCAAATTGACTGTCCCATGAATATGAACCCCACTAATTTTTCTGAGTTAAACAAAAATATCCTACCCAGTCTCAGAACCTAAGAACACAAGTCAAATGAGATTCTGTTTAGAGTTGATACGTTTTGGCTCCATGGCTAAGTTGCACCTGGAGGACCAGTCAAGTCCAGCTCCAGGGTATTGCTTCAGCTTGAGCTGAAGAACTGTGGTGGTAAGAAATATATCTCATTTCCTACAATACCTTCTCTGAGAAACCTCCAGAGTCCCATTCCAAATATCAACATTTCATCCACGGGCTGTCATTCCCTGTTTTGTTTAGAAATCTCTGGGGCGCCTGGGTAGCTCAGTGAAGTGTCCGACTTTAGCTCAGGTCATGATCTCAAGGTTTGTGGGCTCAAGCCCCATGTCAGGTCTGTGCTGACAGCTCAGAACCTGGAGCCCTCTTCGGATTCTGTGTCTCCCTCTCTCTCTGACCCTCCCCTGCTCACACTCTCTCTCTCTCCCTCTCTCAAAAATAAATAAAAAATTTTTAAAAAATTAAAAAATAATAAAAAAAGAAATCTCGGAGGCCTAAATAAATTGGGATTACCCAAATAATTCTGGATAAAATAAATAAAAGTAAAATTTTGAAAGGCAGTCACTTTAGGAATACCTGGGTGGCTCAGTCGGTTAAGCCTCCGGCTTCGGCTCAGGTCATGATCTCACAGCTTGTGAGCTCGAGCCCCGCGTCAG
>NC_043712.1:76305312-76449389 GCF_006229205.1 Suricata suricatta
CGCTTCAACCAGTGCATAGCTCTCATTTGGGGCATGTAGGGCCCCATCCAACCAAAAAGCCTGTTGAGATCCCGCTGTAAGTCACCAAGAGGAACGCGCATATGTCCAGCTTCTCTGGAAAGTGTGACCCTGGTGCAGTAGGGTTCCTCAGTTGAGGATCGGGATTGAGTCACTCTCCTGGGAGACTGAGCGTACAGTGTCACATGGCTCGTGGGACCCTGCTTTCCTTTTTTCAAGAAAATGTGCGCTTGACCTCTTGATCAAAATGGGTCAGAGACTGGAACGAGTTTCCCTATGACACATATTCTTTGTTAAATATGGTTTCAGTATGTGAGCAAGATTCTTTGATGGAAACTCGCTCCCTGGTCAGGGGCACCTTACCCACAGACTATTGTTTAAACCTTTAAAGAAAAATGGCCTTTTCTTAAGCTTCGGTTAATATTATACTATATACAGAGAACAAGACCCCCGCTGATGTATTTTGAGTGAATTATGTTTTTTGATCATCTGTATTGTACCTCGTTCCTGTTTTTGATTTTCTGTTCTCTCTCCCGTGAAAATAATATTCTTTTCTGGAACATGTGATTCTTACCCAAAACCTTAAAATTATAAACAATGCAGTCATTTAAAAAATGATGTAATCATCTATGGCATATAAGACACTAAGCATCACAGTAAAGTGCAATCTTGCCACCATTCACTTGTCTGTGTTCTTTCTTATAGATACGGTGCCGACACCAACCCCCTACTCAGAGACCCGTAGACAGTGGTGCGTGGGCTGGTCCCTTGCAGGGGCATTTTTCCCTGTCCAGTAGCTGCTTGAGTTTGTGATCTCTGTTTTAGTTTAAACATGAATAATTTCCCCTTAATATCAAGTCTTAAGTTACATACTTATTTAGCTTAAACAAGTACCTTCAGGCAAATTGTATTTCTTTATTAACGCCTGTGTGTTAACTCAGTTTGTTTGAACATTACTTTCATATTCAACAGAGTCATAAGTGCTTGCCTACTAGAACCCTTGGGATGCTTGAGGTTGTGCTAACTGAGAGGAAATGCCATTAAATTTTTACTGACTGTATGTCTTCTTATACTGAAAATGCTTAGTTTTATTCAGTATGATCACTGGGTCTGCGGAGTGGAGGTGTCAATCTCACTGATGGCCCTTCAGTTCAGCCTGCCCATTCATAGTTGATATGGGTGAGTCTCTAACTTTATTTTATTCACAAATATTTCCTGAGTGCCTACTATGTCCAGGCATTGATCTTGGTACTGGGGTAGACAAAAAAGCGAGCAAGAACAGAGAGACAAAAAAATCCCTGCGTGTAATGAGTTATGTTCCAATGGGGGAATTAAGTCTGCATGTTCCAATACCATCTGGCCATACCCAGGCAGAGGATGAGTCCATGACGTCTTTGGTTCACACCGCACCTCGGGAGCCCCCTTTTGAAACTAGTGTGCCTTGAATGAATTTGTATTAAGATCCCATCTTTCCCATTATGAGTAAAGAGAGAAAACTGAATTTCTTTTCAGTTTCTTTCAAGAGAAACAGAAGGAATGAAATGTGGTTAAGGAGAATGCAACTTTTTCCTAGACTAATAGATAGTACACAAACAACCAAAAGTATTTTGGTGACTTATTCATCATGATTTACTTGACAACTGTTAAAGAAGGTGCTGGTTTTCCTGGGAATGAAATAATCATTCATCGAAGCATCCGCTTAGTACTCCAGGAAAGCAAAATACAACATTGCAACACATCTCATAAATTCAAACAGCCCAACCCTCAACTGCCTCCCACAACTTACAATATTTAATGCCTTTTTCTTACTGTAATAACAATATGACTTCTTTATAAATCTTCATTCTTTCAATTGATATTTTCTTCCAACTGTTGTTGAATTAGTAATTTATTCCTTTTCTTGTACCTGTTCAACATAGTGAGCATTTAATACATTGAAGGCATTGCTATACTAAAACTTCAGTATAAAATTATCTCAATATATCTTCTATGACAGAATTGACCATAAGCAGACATATTAAAATACATCAGGGCACTCTTAAGAAAATTATGAAGGTTTTCTTTGCACCCAGAGTGGGTTTAAAAAAAATCTTTTTTACTTTGATGAATAGATTAGAAAAACAATATATAACATCTTTTAGTCCTCGGTAGAAGGAACAACAGAACTGAAACTATGAAATCTGAACTCTAGATCTGATCTCACGGCGAGATGTTAGGAAAATGTCATACCTGCTCCATGATTCCATGTCCTAGCTGGGAAAATATATTGGTTGTGTTGGGTGATCTCTAAGTTGCTTCTAGAACAAATAGTCTATTTTTCTAATCCCACACTCAGACTTCTTTATGCAGACAGTACATCTTTCCCTGTATACCTCTGTGATTATAGAGGTATGAATTACATAAGATCAGTTTCCATCTGGTTCTCCTCTGACTTCCGGGATGGCCGTCACACTCACTTCTTCTCAGAGGAAAGGCTGAGATATTTCCATTGGATGACTTTGAAGAAAGGCGTTGGATGCATTTGGTTTAGTCACTTCTAGGCTCTTCTGATTGGCCAACTGTAGAGAAGGTATGTTTCATCTATAATCGCTGAGCTTGAAGGAGCAAGTTTTGTACTTCGGGGGAAAGCTGCAGTTGTCCAACCTGATAGAGACCGAGTGGACAAGTATGTCTACTTCGGGTGAGAAGTAGGAGCTAGTCTACTACAAACTGTGCAAACCAGCTTGATTATTAAATGCTAATATTTGAATCTATCCAATCTATGTTCTTCCTGTGCTAATACTGGTCTTTGACAAATAATATGGACGTGATTCATTTGGTGCCCTCAAAATGTGACAAAGGGGAAGGCCCAACACACCATAGATCTTTTTTTGGAAGGATGAACTCCCTTGCCTAACTCTGTACATCCCTGTCCACACACTACCTGTGGATTCAGCTGCACAAACTCTATTTTACATGAAAAGCCACATTTGTTTTTTACTTCAGTAAGAAAAATAACTATAAGATTTCTATTTTTATTCTGAAATCCCGTACCGATTTCTTCTTGAATTTTGGCTTGAATTTCTGGATAATATATCAAAAAAAGAAAGCTCTGAAATAGTCATGTTGATACTATTTCACACCCTAAAAATAAATGAAATAAAGTATCTATTAGAAACTTGGCATCTTCTGGGGCACCTGAATGGCTCCATCAGTTAAGCATCAGACTTTGGGTCAGGTCATGATCTCACGGTTCATGGGTTTGAGCCCTGCATCTGGCAGAAAGGCAGTTGCTGATGGCTGAAAGTGGGGTGGAAAAGCTGATATTTGATAGAGTTTCAGTTTTCGAAGATGAAAACATTCCAGAGATCTATCGCTCAACAATGTGAATCTGCTTATCACTCCTGAGCTCTAGCTTTAAGATGTTTAAGACTGCAAATGTGATATCATGTGTTTATAACAATTAAAAATAAAATTAAAAACTAAAAATGTATAGCTGTTACTTACAAGATAAGTGAAATATATTTCACTACAAAATAAATGCTACTATTATGATAAAAATAATGACTATGGTGTATGCAGCAATAATAATTATAATCACAAGTAATTTTTTAATGTTTGTCTGTTCCAGGCTATATATATTTTCTTTTCTGTAACTCGTAATACATATTTTCAAGGTATATAAATTATTCTCATTTTACTGAAGAGAAAATGTTGCCTCATTATAGGCCTTGCTCAAGGTGATGACTCAAAAGAGACAGAACCAGGACTTGAACTTGTCTGGCTCCAAAGACGATGGGTTAGTATGAGCACATAATGAGGGTCTAAGTCCCTTCAGTTTTGTTAATACTAATTTGTAGCATACTTTTAACGGTTTTACATTCATGCTTTAAACAGCGGATCTCCATTTTGGACATCATCTTTACATCAGCTAGATATGTAACTAGCTGAATGTCAGATTTGATCTTTTTCTCAAGGGGACCTTCAACATGACATCAAAGGATGGGGTCAGTTCTTGAAAATCTCACAAATGCCACATTCAAAAGGCATTTCCAATTGTAAGACTGTTCAAATTATAAATTCACCTCTATGTTGACCTAGTATCAAAATTAATAATGTTATTTGTTTTGTACTAAATTTTACAAAAATCTAGTAGCAAAACTGTGGTTCGACATCAATATTTTATTTCCAGGTTTTCATAATAATAACACCAACACGGATGAGGACGAAGGTACTAGACCTTGACCACTTACTGAACTGGCATCAGAGTGGGGGTGGGGGCCTGTAATTAGCTTCACTTTAAAGAAGAGATAGGGTGGGGCAACTGGGTGGCTCAGTCGGTGGAGCTGAACTTCAACTCAGGTCATGATCTCAAGGTTCATGGAGCCCTGCACTGGACTCCCTGATGTCAGGGCAGAGCCTGCTTTGTATCCTCTGTCCTCCTCTCACTGCTCCTCCCCCACTCGTGTTCTCTCTCTCTCTCTCTCTCTCTCTCTCTCTCTCTCTCTCTCAAAAATAAATAAACATTAAGAAATAGGTAAACACAAAAATTTAAAATATGTGGAAATGGTTAAAAATTTTACAGGGTCACACAAGGGACAAAGCCAGTCCCTGAATTCAAGTCTGAAGCTCCAAGGCATTGAGAAGTAACCAACCCTTTGTTCCCTAAACAGCTTGCATCACAAGATGCACAAGAAATGCACCTGACAGAGCTGCAGGGGGGAGTTAAACTCCTCCAAGCTTCCCTTATCACACCCTGTTCCACATCTCCTGAACAGAGCAATCTCTTCGAGTGAGCCAGGAGCTCCTACTGTTTCCAGCTCCTGAAATTTCTAACATGACTTCACAGTGCAAGAAACTATCCTAAGAGTAAGTCACCCAAATGAACTTGCTGCCCATGTAGTCTATATTAGAGAACAGTGTAATGTTCCAATGTGACTCCATTCTCTAGCTAAAGAGAAGAGAGCAAGTCAAGAATACTTCACAAGAAACACTGACATTGCACATTTCAGAACTATGAACATCATATCCAAGACCTAAGTATATCTGGAGAAATAACAGGATTTATATTTTGATCATTGTGATTTTGCCTTTTATATCACATGTTAAGCAACCTTTTATCCATCCTGGTAGAGTATCTAAACATTGAACTCATAATAAATGGTTTTGGGAGAGCCTGACTAGACCTAAAGGAGAAATCAAACTATCTTTGTGACCATTTGAAAAGTCAAACACAGAAATATAAATGCTAATAATACAGTAGATCTGAAGAAACACATTGTGAGCTCACAAATTTTGTCCACAAAATATGTTTTAGAGCCCACTATTTTCTTTGAATAAGGTATTTTACCTCATATCACTAGCAAGGGAGCACACATTTGTGGAAGTTTATGTTTTATTAATTTTCATAATTACTCTTCTTGGAATTCAAAATACAAGTTCTAACAAATATATTTGTTCAGGGAATAAATGGTTTATACAGGAATGCATTAAGCTGAACACTCTTTGTTTTGCACATATTTCATTCAAATCCTTTTTAACTGCATTGAGCACATCTAATGGTACCTTGTGTTCAGTATTCTGTGTCTATGCATTGCTGTAATCTTCCATAGTTTTGTATTTGTTGCTTACCTCAGGATCTTGGCAGTATTATGTATTTCTGAAACATATTCAGATGTCATCTCATCGAATTAAGATGAAAATAAAGCCCACTTGACATGTTAATTACACACCCACACACCCAGCTTACAGTATGCAGTGGTGTTCAGACTTTTTAAAAAATCCTCCCAAACGCTAACATTAATATTTAACATCAGATAGTTGGCAGAAGAAATTCTAAGTACAGCATGATCATATATACATATATATATATATATATCCATCAAATTTAAATCAAGATCAAAATAGTAAGTATATATAGCTGCGTGGGGAAGTCTATTTGCATAAAGAAAAATAATGCACATCAAAACAAATACTTCTATTTGCAAAGAATATTCAGGAACATAATTGCGTAGACCCTAGAGAAAAATAAACCAAATTGCCAATAAGTATAGTAGAAAGAAGAAAGGAAGAAATGAATCTGAAGAATATTACATCTAAAATTAAACTGGGTACCTGTGTGGCTCAGTCAGTTAAGCATCCCCTTTTGGCTCAGGTCTTGATTTCGCAGATCCTGAGTTCGAGCCCCATGTCGGGTTCTGTGCTGACAGCTCTGAGCCTGGAGCCTGCTTCAGATTCTGTCTTCTTCTCTCTCTGCTCCCCTGATCACACTCCATGTGTGTTTCTCTCTTTCAAAAATAAACATTTTTAAATTAAACTACTGAAACATCTTTAGTATTCTTTGTTGTAATGTTAAGAGAATTTGCTTCCTACACTCTAGTACCTAACAGAACTTATAAGAAATTTGGTAGGTAGGAATGATTTTAAAAACTATGAAATTTAAGAATGATAGTAGTAAGGTAACAGTATAAACTAATACAATCCTTCTGAAAAGGCTATTGATACTCTGTATGAAAAACTCAAGAATCATTTTATTAGATGACCCAGAAAGTTTGCTTCTTAGCATAAGGCTATAATTCATAAAGAAGCAAAAACTGATGTATAAAGATGGTCATTTTAGCATTAGCGAGATATTCAATACCAGCATTACCCGTGCAGGCTGAAAGTTGCAAATAATGCCGGTGTTCATTCCCAAGATGGCAGATGGGCAAAGTGTGAGGAGGGAGGTGCACACCATGGAGTATTATGTAACCATGCGAAGCAACAGATTAGAAATACACCTGGCAATCATATTTACGTATTAGATATATAGAGCTTCTTAAAAAAGTTAGAAAAAGATTGAAATGTAAATAACAAGGGCATTTACATAAATTAAAGTTGATGATAATATAAGACTATATGGTAATACATGGCAATAGAAAGCCTATTCTATAAGAATGCATAAAACAGGGCCCCTGGGTGGCTCTGCCCGCTGGCCCCAAGTTTGAGTTCAAGCCCTGCATCAGACTTTGTGCTGACAGCTCAGAACCTGGAGCCTGTTTCATATTCTCTCTCTCTGTCTCTCTCTGTCTCTGTCTCTGTCTCTGTCTCTGTCTCTCTCTCTCTGTCTCTCTGACCCTCCCCTTGCACTCTCATTCTGCCCCTCAGAAATGATAAATGTTAATAAAATAAAATAAAGAATGCATGAAACAAACGAAAACATTTTGAACAGGTTAAGAATAAATGCCAGTGGGTTGGGGAAAGTCTTGGAAGTGGGAAGTGTGATAAACCAACCAGAAAACACAGGCATGAACATATAATGCACAAGAACTAGAAATTATGTTAACTCAAGTCTCTGCTCCTGAGTTGAACATACAGTTTTTCTGAATGACTTGGGGGAAAGGTGGAATACCAAATTGTTTATACAGAGTGAGATCAACTGTATGAAATGGCCAGCGTTGAAAAAGGGCTCTAAATTGTGAACAGTGGATGACAAAAAAATCACAATTAATCTTTATTTGCCTTTCATACTGACAAATACTCCTACCTACTACCAGCTCCAAAGAGCTCATTCACAATTCTTATGATTTCAACACCATTTAAAATGGCTGTTTTGGGGGCAGCATATTCATTGTGGCATGCATTAACCTGAAGAGTTAAACCTTAACATGATTATTTATCTCCAACTACATTCCACATCACATGTGCATCTCATAGCAGAAGAGTGATAGCACCATATGACCTGAATGAACCTAATTAGCTTGGGACTATAAGGAATATAAGTATATCATTGTAAACCTGCCACCAATTTTGCTTCTCAATGGCGGCACTCAATCTTGAGAGTGTAAAATAGAAACGTTACCAAACTCAATCTTCTCCTTAAAGTGTATTTCAATCATAAAAAAAAAAAGAGCACCTGTGTTTGGAAGCACATTTAAAGTAGAGGTTAACTTACTTCAGAGAAATTTCTAGACAAAATGTTACAATAAGAGATTTTCAAATCCATTGTAAGGATTTTACTGTTACCACCATGCAGAAAGAGACGGGGCTGAAGCAAATTAAGGAATAGAAGAAAAATATATGATAAATGTAGAAACTCTTTAACTTACTGTACCTGATCTAGAATTCTGGCTGGTACCTGGAAACAGATTGTTTCTGTCTCTTCTTTTAACTGGAAGGACTTTACTCCTCACACCTCTTCATTTGCTCAATTATCTACCTTTTTACCTTTTTTCCCCCCTGATGCCCTCTACTTAGCAAATCGGACCCTGAGAACTATGTTTCTTTCTAATACATACATATTTTAAGAGATATTTTGCTCTTCTGTGGACCATCAGATTGGGTCAAACAAGATTTCACTGACTCACAAGAAAAATCCACTTCTGCCTGTATTATGATCTCAAAATTTATTTCTATATAGTCGGGCAGCTCAAGTAGAGTATGAGAGTGAATTGGAAGCTCCCTGTTGAATAATCTTTGTAACTATTTAAGTCACTTTCTGAAATGATATGCTGATAATTTTAAGTCTGAGACCTCATTGTTTCAGATGTAAAATGGGAGAAACTAAATCAGTAGTTATTTTTTTTTTCAAAGAACTCATCTCCATTGCTGGTCATCATTAATCAGCCAATTGTAGAGTCATAATTTAAGTATGTGCCTTAGCCACCCAACTGGGAAATTTTTCTGAGTTCACAAAGAATTCAGAGCTCTTCTTAGGTCCCTACACAAGAACTAAGTAGTACTGCCTTATGGACTCACTGACTAAGCCTCCAATTTACTCATAGTTTGTGTAAGGTTCACTATAGGAAAATTCAAGTGGACAAACCAAGGAAGAATGCATACAACTTTCTGGGTACTCAGTGATCTCACCATTATCATTTACTTTTCACCAAAACCCTTATCCTGGTGTGAATTTAGATCCTTACATTATCATATGTAGTAAGATGATCACATAGTGCAATAAACTGATTCGGGGCCTGATAAAACTCCTGGGGTGCACTTAGAATTCATAGTGGAAGGTAATGGAAACATGGTATGAAATCAGCATGATTAACTTCACTGTAGACCTTGAGTAAGTGGTCATTTTATCTATTCTAGGAAACTCTTCATCACTGTGGTCACATCTCCTGCTAAAGCAAAGGGCACAGAGAATGCTGGCCATTACACGTGTGATAACCCTTCTAGGGGCAAAGCCACCATTCTTGGAAGTCAACTCTGCCAAGACTTTTACCAGCTCAGAAACTTCATGATGACCTGATGCTAAAGTAAGCAAAGGCAGTGGAGGATTTTTCTTCTGTTTTGATAAACGTCCATAAAGCATTAGAGGCAACTTTCTAATCAAGCTTCCAACTCTCTCCATAATTAAAAATGAAAGACTCTATTATCTGCCAGCAAAAAAAAATGGGTGCACATTGGGTTGGTCTGCAGAACGTGGCCCATCCTGGAGGTAGGGCTTGCCTCACCATTGTCATCCCATTCACTACCAGGACAGGCACCATGCCAAGTTTGATGAGAACGACATCTTTGTATTTCTTTCTCATTTCCATGAATGTAAAGTAAGGATATTTTCCATGCTGCAGAAGATTCCCTATGACAGGGAAGGACCATGAACCAGGAGGAGACACCTGCTTTCTCCGCTTGCTCTTGAATGCTCTTACAAAAACAGAACCATTGCCAAAGTCATGATACCAGTGGGCACCTCTCCAGGAGTGGTCGTTATATCACTGGGAGATCGTTTTCAGAAAGAAAACACTAAAAAGATAAGAGCATAAACCTAATTTTTTCTATCCTAGGCAGAGACTACGTATTCTTTCTCTCTTTCAACATTTAGAAGAAGAATACGGACGCTTTGTAGTTAGTGGAAAGTCACCCTTAACAGATACACTAAGACAGCAAAATCAGATCCTCGTGAAATGCACTATGTCTTTGTCCCAATTCTAATGACCAGCCCAAACACTTCTGTGTCAGTCACTGATATGATAGAAGAAGAGGACAGTTCAATGTAGAAGACTGTTTGATTGTTGGGAAAGAGCTAGAGATTATAGAAGCTGATTCATCACCTGGAGGACCTTTGTCTTGTCACTTAACCTAAGTGCCTTTCAGTTTTGTCATCTAAGCATCCCGCAGAATTAGTCATACTTTCTTTGAAAAAAATTTATGCTTTTTATTTATTTTTGAGAGACAGAGAGAGACAGTGCGAGCAGGGGAGGGTCAGAGAGAGACAGAGACACAGAATCCGAAGCAGGCTCCAGGCTCTGTGCTAGTTGTCAGCACAGAGCCCGACACGGGGCTTGAACCCACAAACCGTGAGATCATGACCTGAGCTGAAGTCAGATGCTTAACCGACTGAGCCACCCAGATACCCCAGTCATACTTTCTTTGAACAACCATCAATTGAAACTCCCCCCACCCCAAGTCAGGCACTAAAAATATAAAACAAACTTTCTTTTTACCAACAAAAATAAAATAATAATGTGGAAAGTGCTATCGAGAATTGCATACAGAGCCATCTGTCATCATTTGAGATCCAAATTCAATTATTATTAAAATGTACTTGGTGAATTATAAGCCATTTAGTGGATATCTAATTGGTTGTTTGCCTAGCCCATCCTCGGACTTCGCAGCCTGCTTGTAAAGGCGATTTTCTGAACCTATCTTTCTGCTCCATGACCCACCACATAGACACTGGTGATTGGTCCAAGGATGGGCTACTGACCCAAGAAGAACTTTCCTTAGGAATACGGAACTGAGACTGTGAAAGTTCACCCTCTCTCTGAGCAGCTAGATCTATAAACTTTAAGACCAAAGATAGGATTTGGCGACTTTTCACCCACCAGGAGGCTTTGAGAAACTGGTGAAAGCAGGTCTGAAAAATTAAAAACACAAATACGTCATGAGCTTGCACCCACTGCCTCCAGTACGTTCATAAGACCTTGTCCTCAAATCAAATCCTTTCCTGCTTAAACAGCTAAGATTGCTTTCTGTTATTTGCAACCAAGAGGATCCTAACAAAACAAAAGACATGCAGAATATTTTTTTAAAGATTTATTTATTTTTGAGAGAAAGAGACAGAGTGTGAGCAGAGGAGGGGCAGAGAGAGGGAGACAGAATAGAAAGTTGGCTCCAGGCTCTGAGCCGTCAGCACAGAGCCCGATACAGGACTCAAACTCACAAACCACGAGATCATGACCTGAGCCACTCAGGTGCCCCAAAATGTGGAATATTTTTATTAGCTATTTAATTTTATGGTAACTAGCAAGAGAATACAAACCTCTTCTCACTGGAAAGAAAGCAGTGAAACTGTTCGCGCTTCTCAAATTACTGAGACAAATAACATTGATGGGCAGTATCCTCACTGATCAAGGTTAATATCCATTTCTCTTCGATTTCTGAAAAAGCCAGCACTTGGTTTCTTCTAAACTTAAAAAATGTAAAGTGCCTTAGTCAACTGAGAAGGCTTCTAAAAGCAGCAATGAATTTGTCTTCCAGTTCAGAGGAGAGTGACAGGGTGGTAAAAACCAGTACATTTATGTTTATCTTAAAGCCCCCACTCTAAATATACAGGCAAACCCTTTGTTACCTATTTTGTTTGGTTGTTGGATCTTTCCAAGTTCACAGATAAAATGTGGCTAACTATACCAGGTTGGCTGGCACCGTTTCCTGAGAGCTAAACTGCAGCTAAAAGCTAGAGATCAACTTATTATAATTTTTTAATGTTTATTTATTTTGGGGGGGCAGGGCAGAGAGAGAGGGAGACACAGAAGCTGAAGCAGGCTCCAGGCTCTGAGCTATCAGCACAGAGCCCAGGTGAACCCATGAAACATGAGATCATGACCTGAGCCAAAGTCAGACGTTCAACCAACTGAGCCACCCAGGCACCCCTCAACTTATTAAAAAAATTTTTTTAAGTTTTATTTATTTATTTTGAGAGAGAGAGAGAGAGAGAGAGAGAGAGAGAGAGAGAGCAAGCGAGCATGAGCAGGGCAGGAGCAGAGAAAGGGAGAGAGAGAATTCCAAGCAGGTTCCATGCTGTCAGCATGAAGACCGATGTGGGGCTCAAACTCTTGAACCCGTGAGATCGTGACAGAGGTGAACTCAAGAATCCTATGCCTAACTGACTGAGCCACACAGGCATAGCAAGATCCACTTCTTTTTTAATGGGGGGGGGGAGGCGAGGTAAAAAGAACCCAAATATGCATTGAAACTAACAAGAGACAAAGGAGTCCCTAATCAATGCAACAGCTACAATTTGCAAAACTTCCTTTTTGTCCTCATTCAGAAAGAACGCAGTGAGATCATTGTTTCTGCTTTGCAACTGGCTGATTTTGCAAAACCCCTCCTGTTCCTACAACCGTTTATTGTCCTCTTCCTCTGTGACAGATCCAGAACAAAGCACTTAATCTGCACTGTCTTTTCCAATTCATACCTCTGTGAGGTAATGTATCATCCCGCGACAGAGAGGCTTGCAGAGAGAGAGCCATTTTTCCCATTTATCTCCTGTGTTTTTTGAGTTTAACAACAAATCGCTGATTACCTCTAGGGCTTGCTTTTTCACAAATTCAGTTTCATACATTGGGAATTCTCAGCAGCATTTCCAAAGCAGGTTACTAAACAGTGAGAAGTTGGTGTTCCTGAAAGAACACCGGATGCTCAGAAAGATGACTGACTCTTTCTTCCCCTAATTAGCTATGAATCTCACGTTAAATTATGATCTCTTTTGGCCTCAGTTTTTTCATCTGTAAAATGGTCCCTTCAGGCTGGAAGACTTCAAAGGCCAGCTCCAGCCTTCAGCAATCAAAGCTAGAAGGGACGCGGGGGCAGAAGTTCAGGGGTGATGCACGAGGTTAACTGCCCAGCAATGTTATTTTGCCCGTTTCCAGGGCAGCTAGCAATTCATTGAAAAACGTAAGTAACTGTTCCGTGATCACCCTGAATTCTTTTTCAGCCTGGGCCCTTCCAGTTTCTTTTATCAAATTCTCTTCAGCAGTTTACCAAGCCTGGACACATTGCCAACTTTCCATGCAACTGTCTTGGAAAGCTCTGAAGGCACATTCTGTTCCTATTGTTTTGGGGTGAACCAGGGCTGAGGACAGGGGCCGTGAAGCTTCCTAAAGGTGGGCTACTACACCATCAAACGTTCAAGGTGAACTCTACCTCCTTAGAGAAGAGCCAGGTGGATGGGCATGTGTATGTTGAAGATTTTGGAGTGATTCTCAAACCTGAACATGCACATTAGAGCTCCCTCTGGGGCGGTTAAGCCCCAGCAATGTCCACATCCCACTCAGCTTGGGGTGCATTTTCAAAAGCCCTTCTGTGACTAAAGGGCATTCTAGGTTGAGGACCCCTTTTAGGGGAAAACAACCTGCTAAGGAGATCAACAAATCCATTCAGCCAAATCACAGTGCAGTTTGGAAGGCTCACCTGTGCCCGGAAATCTTGCCCATCAGCGTGAGGAATCTGGCAGAGGAATCAAAAGACAGAGAAGGTTTTGAGGAAAGCCCGGTGTATCCTAGGAAACAGGAGCAATCTGGTCACAGCGGCAACAGCAAGCCCAGGGAAAGGCTGGGGAGAACATTCCAGGAAGAGAGATGGAGGGTGGATCTGTGTGGAGAGGGGCCAAGAGCTGGGTTAGGGCATTTGAGAGCTAGAGGGAGGGTTGGAAAGGTCCCTGCAAGCAGAGTTGAGCCTCAGAAGCCTGGAAAATTCAGTGGGTGATGGGAAAGGGGCCACATCTGGAACAATGGGTTCCAATAAGAGGGTAGGGTGGAAATTAATCTTGGAAAAATTCAGGGCAGGACAGAGAGAATGTAAAGACTAATAATCATTTTTAAATTGCTGGTGACAAGTGGGGTAGGTTGAAAGACCTGTAGCAGAGAGGCAAGGGTCAGGGAGGAAGAAAGAAGAGGAAACAGAGGCATTGCGTTGCTGTGAGGTTCCGGAAACCAGGAGAATGTGGCAGGGTGGGTGTGGGAAGATGACTGAAATAAAAAACCCAGGAAACGTAGGTTCTCTTTCTCAGGTGGGTTGGGAAGGCTCTTGGGAGTTTTTACAAACCAGACAGATTTGTATTTCCACAATTCAAATGGTTAATTTCTGAGTATGATATTCGTAACTTTGGTTCGAGAAAATATTCCTGTGTTAAGGCGCTTTTCCCCAACCTGGATGAAGACCAGTTTTCTACCTAAAGGCTGCTTTTTTCTACTTGTGACAAGGTAAACATTCTGTGGTTTAGGGACATCTTTCTGCCAAGATATTCACAAATTAATACATAATAGAGTTTTTTTTTAAGCTTTGAAATTTGGGGCTAAGTAAATATTAGAAATTTCAATGTCACTTATTTTTTCTTTCTTTTAATATAATAATCTTTGTTTATTTCTGAGAGACAGAGAGATAGAGCAAGGGCCAGGGAGGGTCAGAGAGAGAGAGGGGGACACAGAATCTGAAGCAGGCTCCAGGCTCTGAGCTGTCAGCACAGAGCCCAATGTGGGGCTCAAACTCACAAGCTGTGAGGTCATGACCTGAGCTGAAATCAGATGCTTAACCAACTGAGCCACTCAGGTGCCCCAAGGTCACTTATTTTTCGAGGCCAGTTTTTAAAAAATGATTATTTAGTTTTGAAAGAGGGAGAGACGAGAGACAGAGAGACAGAACATGAGTGTAGAAGGGGACAGAGAGAGAGAGGGAGACACAGAATCCGAAGCAGGCTCCAGGCTCCAAGCTGTCAGAGCAGAACCTGATGCGGGGCTTGAGCAACCAGATCATGAGGTCATAACCTGAGCCAAAGTCAGCCACTCAACTGACTGAGCCTCCCAGGCACCCCTTGAGGTCAGCTTTTAATAAAAATGTGTAAGAATGCTCATTCCTAGCCAGTACTTTCTCATATAGGTGAGAAAGGAAGCCCCCAAACTGAATGCTAAACCTGACATATTCCCTCAAAAGTAACCTTCAGGCTCTGAGTTACATATTCATATTCACAAAATGTCATAGATTTCTAAATATCCAAACCCTAAAAGTCATATGCTAAAAAATCCAACAAGGTCTCCCAAACCATACAGTTTTCCTGACCCACTGGCAGAAGGTGTATTAATTGGCATTTAATCATATCATTATTTAGCTACTGAAAAAACAAAGCAAAATACTTTTACTCCTAATGTGTTTCCATGAATTTTCACCTTCTCTAATATAATTAACCCCACATTGGATTAATGTATAAACATTATGTAGCCGTATCAAATTCCTTGTGCACATACCCATATTATAGACAATTGAAAATAGTTGCTTGATGATGTGCTAATTAAAAGGTTAGGGGAGGATAATGAGAATTACCTTATATTCCCATTAGTTGAGAGGAACATCCATTCCAAAATAATAATTGTGGCAGTTAATGCTTATTGTCAGCTTACAAAAAATAGGTATTTTAAAGATCTTTATGTATTATTGCAGTTATTTCTTATAAACATGATCAGACGAACTGCTATTTTTTCTGTCTGACAAATGATTAATACTGAGGCACAGAGAAGCTACAAAATTTTATTCACCATTGCTGTAACTAGATCTGGTCCCTTTAAATCTTTTCTCAACTATTGTAACAGCTTTCTATATTAGCCAAGACTGCATTTATCAGCCAGTAAGAACAACAAAAACTTTGAAGTGACTTCAATGTAGAGGATTTATATTTCTGACACAACAGATTGTGTAAAGGTAAGTGGCCGTTTCCAGTGGTTCCGCAGCTCCATGAAAGTTAGGGTGATATCTCCACCACTCTGGTCCTTTTCTTTTGGTTGATATAAGGCTATTGCATCTATAACCATCACATCTGTATTCAGAACAACAAGGGGCACTGCCATGTCAACCTCTCCTGTACCATTCTAACACTGAAGAAACGACACGTTTCCCAAAACCCACCAGCGGACATCTGCTTAAGTCTCATTATTGTAAGAGAAGCTGAGACAGTAAGTATTTGACTTCCCATGCTGTCACTGCAAAGAAAAGAAGGCTCAGCTGTACAAACAAAATGAAAGCAGGCTGGATACGGGGAGTGTAATTCACACTGTCTGGCGCTCCTCATGAAGAGGGTCTTGTCTCCCATCTCTCCCAAACCAGGTCCTGCTCCAATGGTCTAATCAGCTTCCAGGTCGATGAACGAGATCGTATTATTTCATTAACTTCTGGTCTACCTGACAGAGTGCATGCCATTCAATACCATCTGTGACATCCTCTCATCCGTTTTTCCAGTGTCACCTGTTGCTATTTACTCCCTATGTTTTGTGTTATGTCTGTTTTCTCTTTGTCACCTTCACCTAAGATTTTTGTCTAGAAGATAGGAAATGCTCAACATGTGTGTGTGTTGTGACTCAGAATTCTTCATACATCCAAAGGTTTTTCCCTACATCTCTAGTTTTTACTATCCCTTGGCCTGGTATGTCCTTAAACTCCACATGGTAGACCTGAAAAATGCCCCTTTAATCTTCTGAACACATTTGGTTCTATGAACCTGCTCTTGCTGCTCTCTTTTCTTTCTTGATTGTTGCAGTGGATACTGTAGAGCCCGGATCTGCTCCTCAGGGTCAACACCCACATCTCAACAGTCATTGGGGAATTTCTGCTGATGATAGCTCTCCAGACAATTTTGCCATTGGTTTCAGGAAATTCCCTAGCTCTGGGCTTCCCTCTCTTCCAGGAGGCTGCAGCTAGAGACTGGCTCATGTAGACAGACACCCTGCTACCTTGACTCGCTTCAGGACAGCCGCAAAGGATCCACTGAGATGTTGGTCCAGCTACACATACATTATGGTTCAAGTTTCCCTTTGCCCAAATCTGTTTTCCTTAATTCTTTGCAAATGTATCTTCTGGTGGTTCTCCTCTACAAGACTCATATGTAGAACTTTCCATTCAGAATCTTTCCAGGGAACTCAATCAAAAACAACTACATTGGAATTTGTGACAGAGTGCATATAACTTTAGGTCAATCCTGACCATGTAGGGATATTTAGCATTTTTATAAACTGATTGTTTCCTGAAGTCAGCTCTGCTATGCAGGTCTGGGCTCCTATCATACCAGGAGGATTATTCATCTTGCATTCAAAGTTTAAAATAGGAAGATATTTTCTAGACAAAGTGTTATTAAGAAGACTTGCCATTACTTCTTTTAAAAACTAGAATCTTTACTTAATGCTTCCCTTTTTGTCTTATCAAAATTACAATCATAAAAGCCACAGTTCTTCAAATACAAATGTCTGTATCGGTACAGAAGACTTACAGTACATTTAAAAATATTTTTTAGTATTTATTCATTTTTTGAGAGAGAGAGAGAGAGAGAGAGAGAGAGAGAGAGTGAGAGATCATGAGCGGTGGAGGGGCAGTGAGAGAGGGAGACACAGAATCCGAAGCAGGCTCCAGGCTCTGAGCAGTCAGCACAGAGCCCAATGCGGGTCTCAAACTTACAAACCATGCAATCATGACCTGGCCGAAGTCGGACGCTTAACCGACTAAGCCACCCAGGTGCCCCTTAACATTGCCCCTCAATCTGATTACCCCTTCAGGCACCCAAGACCACCCACATACACACACAGCAGTGTTCTTGACAGTGAGTGAGAGGTATCCAAGAAGTCTCAAATGCAGACCCCCTACATTGGCACTTTCCCAGAAAAGTAGCTTAAATCTCTTTTCTAGGTATGCATATAATATAGAATTAAATTGATTTGCTACCCATTTTGATAAATGAAATGGAGTTTGGTGAACAAGCTAACAGTAACCATCCGTGGATGAATAGAGCAGATGGCGTGTGCCTGAGCTTCTTTGCTCCTGCAACGATCCAACCATTTCCTTCCTGGTAACAATCAGCACAGGGAATGACGAAAGATTAACTTCATGACAACCATTTGAAGACTACCAGATATAGGAAAAAGAAGCACTAAAATATGAGCTTTATGCTTCTATTTTGATACCCAGTCCGGACTCCTTGGAAGAATGCCTTCTTGGAAGGATGTACATAGGATATTAGTAGTGCAGAAATGGTATTTTTTAAATTAATTTTTTAACATTTATTTATTTTTGAGAAACAGAGAGAGACAGATCATGAGCAGGGGTGGAGACAGAGAGAGAGGGAAACACAGAATTGGAAGCAGACTCCAGGCTCTGAGCTGTCAGCACAGAGCCAGACGCGGGCTCGAACCCATCAACTGTAAGATCATGACTTGAGCTAAAGTCGGACGCTCAAATGACTGAGCCACCCAGGCACCCCAGAAATTTGATATTTCAATTTAAGTAGGAGATCAAGAACTAAGGATTCCACAAATCATTTTATCAGCCCGCAATCTCTGTTAGAGTCTGATATGCCCTAGCTGAGCAAGTGTTTACAGTCTGTTGGCAGATCACTGGACTCCTATTGGAGACCTCTGAGGCCAGTTGATGGCTGTGGTTCACAAAGGCAGTTGTAGTTGGCGCCTGTGTGAGACAACTGGGTGTCATCAGCAAAAAAGGACCATGTAGCCTTAGAAGAGCCCCACTTTGTTCATTAAAACCCAATAACTATTCAAGAAGATATCACCGAGAAGTATAAAAGGGGGCTTATATATCACATATTACAAGTCTTTGTGTATAAAGTGTGGCAAAGCAGTCAAAGTAGCTAATAGCACATTTCTACTTTCCTAACAGAGCGGCTTATGGTTATATGCTGCAGCATCATGCTTCTATCCTTGGACCCAGACAGCCAATGGCTTGGGATTTATCATAAAGAGATAATCAGCCAAGGACTTAAAATATCTGCACAAAGACGCTCATCATAACATTATGACAGTGAAAATTTTGAAATCACCTAAATTTTCTTCAGTATAACATTTTATATGAGGAGTACTTTGCATCCCCAGAAAGTATAGTAGTAACTCACTATTTATAGCCACGGAAGAGGTCTATGCCATATTGCTAAGTACAAAACCAGACACCACACCACCTGCATAGGAAGAAATTATCTCTATACAATTATAGGTACACAACCAAACACACACACACATTCATAAAGACATGATATCTGGAAGGCTTTTCTTATCTGTTCACAAAGGAATTGGAGGAAATACTTACGTCTTCACACTTTGCTGTATTGATCAAACTTGTTTACAACGAGCATGTGTCATTCCATTCATTTTAAGATGGTAAATCTACTTCTGATTTTTAAATCATGCTTTTACAAGTCACACTTTTTAATCCATATGTCCATTTCTATACTTAATATACTTATTTACTTGTTTTATCTATTATACTATTATTTGTGTTATTCCGATTGTAAATGATAGAACCTTTACCATTTACTTGACAAGACCAAGTTGGTGGGTTGCAAACCTTCCCAGGAAATGGAACTGATACTCCGACATGACCAACGACTCTGATATGACCTCCAGGCAGCAGGAGAAAAGTGTGTCCCTTGTCTATGAGGTCATAATCCCTAGTGGGGAGCATGCAAATGTGATCAAGTAGCTTGTCCAGTTATGCATAAGGGGTAAACATGTGGGATCAACAAGAAATAAAAGATTTCTAATGTCAAAGGATATAGAAGAGGAAAGGCCATGGTCCTGGCTGACTAACTCACCTGTTCTTTCTGAACCTACATTTCTTTTCTCATATGCAGTTTGCTGTGGTAGCTAGAAAAATGTGTCACGTGCCTGGTTTATAGTAAGCTTTTAATTGATGACAGTTGATATTGCTATTATTAGTAATATTGTGACTACTCTGTGCTCAGAGAAATGCAGTATTGAAAATCGCGTGTCGAGGGGGCACCTGGGTGGCTCATTCAGTTAAGCGTCAACTCTTACTGGTTCAGTTCATGATCTCATGGTTCCTGAGTTCAAGCCCTGCATCGGGCTCGGCGTTGACAGCATGAAGCCTGCTTGGGATTCTCTCTCTTCCCCTCCACCACTCGTGTTCGCTCTCTCTGTCTCTCTCTTCCTTGCTCTCTGAATAAATAAATAAACTTTAAGAAACAGAAAGAAAATCGTGTTGAATTTTATCATGTATCCATTTAAAATGGACAATTTATAGAGTGGAGAAAGGAAGGTTTTTTTATCTCACAACACAAGAAACTTTTTCTTTTCTTAAAAATATCAAGTGTTATCAAATTTCTACACTTCTTTCCTCATAATGATTCAGGCTGAAAGGCAGTATTCTTCTTCTGTATCTCACTGGGATGTAATAGAATATAAATTTTAATTTAACTGCACCTACTTCATTCCTAGAAAATCTAATTTTCTGTGCAGGAATTGCACAATTAATTTTGCTCTCAGATAGACAACACTTGGTCTATTGCATATTCAGCATGATGCCAACCTTTTTCCTTGGTCTCAGTTTCCACAAAGCAAAGAAGTTGCCTTCAAACACTGCAGAATATTGTTCATTCTGATAAATTTCATATTACCAGTGTGAGAAATTACATATCAAAATTGCACACATTTAAAGTGAAGGCTGCATTAGTGGGTTTCTTTTTAATTTCTCATTTCAGCCTTGACAAATAAATTGCAATCACATGTATTGGTCTGTGATGCTGTTTATTAACCTAATATATCTAACACATGGTACCATGGCAAAGAAATAAAATCAATCAGCTAGTACGTTTTCATCATCACAGCAATATTCCATATGAAGCTGTTCATATAAGGTATACTTTAGAATCTAATATTCAAAATCCCAGAATACAGATATTAACATACAGTGATCTCTCAGGTAGTGTAGAAGTGTGACTTTCTGGTTAATTTAGTACTTTGATGAACTGTATGGGAGAAACATTAACTGTATGGGACTCACTAATGGGAGAAAATATTTGCAAATCACATGACTGGCAAGGAATTAATATCCAGAATATATATATATATATATAACTTCTCGAACTCAACAAAAACAACCTAAGATAAAAAGATGGACAAAGGACTTGGATGGACCTTTCTCCAAAGAAGACAAATGGCCAAAAAGCACACGAGAAATTCTCAATAGCACTAATTGTCAGAGGTATGAAACTCAAAACAACAATATGACATCACTTCACAGCCATTAGGATTGCTATTACAAGAGCAGAACAAAGGTTGCAGAAAATAGCACGTGTGGTCAAGGTCGTGGAGAAATTAGAACTCCCGTGTAGCACTGGCAGGTATATAAAACAGTGCCGGCAGCTGTGGAGGACAGAAGAGAAGTTCCTAAAGAAACTGAGCATCTCATTGAAAAAGACTCTTTTTGACCAAATAATAATTAGTCTCCTCTGAACCTTCTCTCTTTTTTATTATTAAATTAAAAAAAAATAATTCTGGCATAGGTAACATACAATGTTACGTTAGTTTCGGCAATATGGTGACTCCACAAGTCTGTATGTTACTCAGCACTTCCCGTGATGACCTGCTTCAATCATCCCCCCCCAACCTCCCCTCTGGTGACCATCAGCTTGTTCTCTATATTAAGACTCTGTGTTTTGGGTTTTCTCCTTTTTCTTTTGTTTCTTTGGTTTGCTTCTTATGAAATTCCACTTTGAGTGAAATCATGTGGTATTTGTCTTTCACTGACTGACTTACTTCCCTTAGCATGATAATCTCTAGTTCCATGCATGTTGTTGCAAATGGTAAGATTTCCTTCTTTTTTATGGCTAATGTTCCACGGTGGTACATATCACATCTTCTTTATCTTGTGTTCCACCCATGGACAGTTGGATTGATTCCATAATTCCTCTGTTGTAAATAATGCTGCAGTAAACCAAAGGGGTGCATATATCATTCTGAATTAATGTTTTCATATTCTTTGGGCAAATACCTCATAGTGGGTTACTAAATCATATGATAGTTTTAATTTTTTGAAGAACTTCATGGTTTTCCACAGTAGCTGCACCAGTATGCATTTCCATAAACAATGCGCAAGTGTTCTCCACATCTTCTCTGAGCCTTCTTTTTGACTAGGCCTTGTCCTTGGCCTTGTCTTCATTTAGCCTATTACAGTTGTAGCAAGAATCCTGCTAACTCAGGCAAGACAGAATCTCTCATCCATGATATCTGTTAAAGTTGTTCACCCACTCCATTGGCAACTGATCACGTGGTCAGCCTTCAACAAGAATTCTAAGTCAGTTTAGCATGAATCCCCTTACCCTTGATGTCTCCTCTTAGTATTTTCCATCTATTGACCCTCTTAATCTGCTCAATGGCTTAAATCTTTATCTGTCCTTGCTGTATTCAGAATTGAACCCTTTCTCTCTCTCCTATTGTGATAGTCTTGACACCTGTTGCAATAATCCTGAATCAAGTCTTTCTTACTGGGTTAACAAGTGCCAGAATGATTTTATCTTTAACATAATCCAAAAATTCACTCATAGGGATATACCCAAATAATCAGAAGTGGGTATTTGTATGGATATTTGTAACTCATGTTCATAACATTATTCTCTATAAACCAAAACATGGAAGTAACATAAGTTTCCACATGTGGGAAAATGGATAAACAAAATTATATATATATATACATATATATATATATATATATATATATATATATATATGTAATGGAGTATTAGCCTTTGAAAACAAGAAAATTCTAATGTATGCCACAATATGAATGAATGTTGAAGACAGCATACTAAATGAAATAACCCAGCCACAAAAAGACAAATATTGCGTAGTTTCACTTATATGAGGTGCCTGGAGTAGTCAGATTCATAGAGATGAAAAGTAGAATGGTAGTTTCTAGGGGGTTGGGCACTGGGGCAAATGAGGAGTTATTATTTACTGAAAAAGTATAGTTTACAAAATTAATTTCAGTTTATCAAAATGAAAGAGTTCTGGGGAACGGTGATTGTGACGGTTGCACACCATGTGGAATGTACTTAATGCCACTGAATTGTAAACTTAGAAATGGCTAAAGTGGTAAATTTTATGTCATATGCGGGCTCTGTGCTGACAGCTCAGAACCTTGAGCCTGCTTCGGATTCTGTATCTCCCTCTCTCTCTGACCCTTACCTGCTCATGCTCTCTCTCTCTCCCTCTCTCAAAAATAAAATTTTATGTCATATGTATTTTACCACAATAAAAAAAGAACTCTGATTGAAATTCTCAAATAAAAAAAAACAATTCTATACACACTGAGCTTCTTTTTCAGTTCACAGTCTCATAATACAGTTTCCACTTATTTATCATGTGTTTCTTATTCAGCTTATATCATGGTATGATTTAAAAAAACTTGTAAAAAACAGAAACAAACAAGCAAAAAAAAACCAAGGGAAACCAGAAACAGGCTGAAAAAAACCCAAGGAAAACAAAATCAGAAAACAAAATGGCGGTTGTCACAGGGAAGTGGGCGATGGGCAAGATAGAAGGGGATAAGAGGTACAAATTTCCAGTTATAAAATAAATTAGGAATGAAAAGTGCAGCATAGGGAATATCGTCAATAAAACTATAAAAAATGAAGAGTGACAGATGGTAACTACATCCACCATAGTGAGCATTTCATAATATAGAAAATTGTTGAATCACTATGTTGTGTATCTGAAACTAATATAAAATTGTATGTCAACTATACTTCAGTTAAAGAAAATGTGGTCTAGATTTTCTTCCAAGTATCTCCTCTTACTGATTAATTTTTTTTAGTTTAAACCTTTATTTTTGTATTACTGTTAAAATATTTCAGAACTAGTTAGCCAGAATTCATTTTTTACCCTTCATCTTAAAATTGCAGGGATTGAATACTTGACTTTTTCTTAAATAAATATAAAAGCTGCTCTTTGTAAAAATAATTTTAAAGAGTGCTTGACCCCCAAAGTAATTACTATGATTGTATTAATAGGTCTGGATTTGACCTGAAACCTGATTTGACTAGATTTACTTGAGACAGTGAACCCATTTAAAAGGTTGAAAACAAACTCAAGAAGATATCTAGTTCATTTGTTCTAAAAAGGACTCACCCATTCCTGGAAGGAGGCTCTTTATTATTCTATATTCAATTTTCTAAGATTTTCATTCAAAAAATCTATTCTATTTCTTAATAATACTATTCCTGCTTCAAATTGCCTGTGTTTAACAGTAGGCTCTTTATAAAATCTATTCCCTCTTTTTCTTCCTACTTAGGAAGGAATACAGTCTGTTTCTATAATGTGTGTTTCTGTAAGAAGTGCTTCTCTATCTGTCAGGGGAATCACACTAGTTTAAAGAGGAAGTCAATTTATTCAATTCATCATTTCCCCTGGTACATTAATGTTTTTAAGTAAGCAGGACAAAATTTCTCTCAAAGAGAGAAATTATCTCTGAAGCAGCGGGCGGGGGGGGACTTAAATCCTACAAGAGCCTTTCTTGGTGGCTGGTTGAGTGGTCATGCTTTCTACACATCCAGCTATTTGGTCGATAGACAGGAAGAAACTCCAAAAACATATTTACTATCATGGTTTAAAAACTAAAAAGTGGCTTGCCTAGGATATCTATGACCTAAATCAATTTTTAAAAAACATTTTGATTAAACCCATCTCTTTTAAAAATCGAGACCCTCTTCAGTCCACCTCCCTGGCGAGGAATACTGAGCCAAAAGGACAAGGCTGCAAATGGTGGAATTAGCAGTGAACATTTAATTGTGTTGGCATCTTGTTAGGATTTTAATTATTTTCATTTGTGCTCTGCTTACAAAGGAGAATACATTTTGGGTGGTCTGTTGCTAACCCTGGTTTCGGAATAATCCTGTAGTTACCTACTTTAGCTGTTAAAGTTCATCTTCCTTTCATTGGTAAGGATCCGAATTCCTTTCCTACCTGATGCAATTTGTCTAAACAAAATGCAGATTACCTAATTTGATCACCATATTTTATGGTGAGTTCCTGCCCCATATTATGAGCTCTATCAGCATTTGTTAAATACATGAACAAGTGAGTGCTGACCTACTAACAAGAGTGATCCTACCTTCCACTACACAATGACCTTCCCAAATCATCCCCCCATACAAAATTATTAAATATGATCCTCACGGGACTGAAAGCATCCTTGACTGAGATTGTACAACGTAAGAGATAAAGGAAATAGAAAAATCTCTTGTTGGTTGAGATTACAGTAGACCTAGATACCAATTATATCTAGCTAGCAAAAATGTTTTGTTTGGTCCACACATTTTAATCAATGTCCTATATTTAGGTATTAGAAATTCTCACATAAAAAATCAGCTTGTCTTAAAAAATCATAAGATCTGGCAACAGTAGGTTCAGAGTTGGCTGGACTTGGAGTGGCTAACTGATTTCAATGGGTCATGTGTGTGTCTTTTCTTCTTGCTAGTCTTCCCTACTAGGTTGTGAGTCCCCCAGAACCATCATAGCATGCTTTCTTTATAGCTGGGACTCAACAACCTTGTGCAGATAAATGTATAAATTATGAATGGGCCACACACAGTCCTTAAGGTCAATTTTGAGGAAGGCTTAAATAGCTCTAAGGCTTAGTCTTCTGTTCTCTTCCTTACTGCACCTAGAGTTTGTCACACAGAAATCCAAGCCCATGGCTTAACTATCATGTCTTCTTTAAAGCTGGGTGGACAAGGTTGGCCTGTGTCCTGGACCATAATTGGACATCTCTAATGGTTCCTTAGCAACTTGGACTATGTCAAGAGCTTAACCTATTGTCTAGCCAAAACGTACTTCCCAACTGACCACCCAGTTTTCTGTAACACTACCATTAGTCTCCTATCCCCGTAACCTTGACATCTTAGCCAGTATAGATTCCTCCTTGTCTCCTGACAGGCACAGTCCTTGATTTGCCAAGTCTCGTTCATTCCTCAAAATAATGTATGTCTCTTTTCTCTTTCCTTCCTCTCTTTGAGGTCAAGTTTTATTATCTTGATAAACACTTAATTGCTCTTCTTGACTCAAGTCTCTTTACTATCAACATAGATTTATTTATATGCCAACAAATATTTATCAAATGTTCACCACTCTCTTAGGAATTAAGCTTAGAGCAGTGAGCAAAAGTGAGTCTCTACCCTCATGCAATTTGTAGCCAGCAGATGCACAAACACATGCATAATCACACAATGTAAATGGTAATAAATTATATAAAGAAAAGTAGAGTAAGAGAATACATAATGATGCAATACAGAGGTACAATATTTTTAAGAAAATAATTCCTCAAATGTATGGATTCCTATGCAATTAAATGGAATTTACCACATATAACTTCCAGATTAAACTGCATTTTTCTCTTGGTGATGTTAAGTCTATACCTGAGACAGAATCATCACTTGACGAGTCCTCTTGAATATTTCTTTTATTTTTCCCTGGAAAGCAGTATGTCACTGTAATCCAAGCAGATCCTATAGCATTTTGTGTCTAGGATGAAATGCTTTGCTCCATCAGGACAGTAACTTTCTACACTTTCCACAAGGGGGAGCAACAATCTTCTCTGGGACCGAAGACTAATTCCATTCCACAGTTGCTGCCAGGATCATTTGGCTTTTCCATATGTGGCTCCCATGAATTTTTTCTATTCTTGTTTTTTATCTCCTGTGTGTCTTCCCCACAACTAAAGGGAAATTCTTTCTTTACGTTATTCATAGCACCTTATAGTTTGCTTGATTCTATTCTTCTAGCCACTATTTCTACCAGGTTGTTAACTCTCTGTTTTTGAAGATGTGGATATCTTAAAATGGCACCAGTGCTTTTGGAGAATATTTATTGTTGGAGATGAAAATTCAAGGGGGAACTAGAAATGACCTTTCAGTCAATAGCTTTCATGGACGGCAGGTAACATATTTTTGTCCCTTAGTTTACCTGAATTATTGAATACAGATAGGCATTAGATACTTGCCAAATAGGAACAGTTCTTTACTAGAACTGGACATTCCATTGCTGTGCATATATACAGGCTGGCAGGACTATGGGAAGTACTCTGAACTCAAATATTCCAGTTTACCAATAAAGACATTAAATCACAGAGTGGTCAAATGATGAGGCTAGTTCAGCAACTCATTTACATGCATTGCTCTGTCTATGGCTTGCCATGAAGTCATACCCTCTCGTGATCAAAATGCCAAATCTGAACTAAACTAGTTTTCTCACAAGCCTTGTAATATTATTCTAAAAATCCTTATAAAAATGTTGCTTTAAGCTCTGAATATTTCAACACATCTTATACCCACATGTAGTACTAGGTATTACTTGCAGTTACTTAAAGTAGATCCATCTGTGCTGATTTGAGATTCAGACGGAGTGAAGAAAGCAAGTCAAACAATAATAACAAAAACAATGGAAATATGAATAATACCATGTTAGGCTGAGTTCTATTTATATAAAGAAAACCATGTATGTCAATTCATAGAAAATTTTCTGCAAGTATATACCATCAAAACTGCTCCCTCTTGGGGCATCTGAGTGGTTCAGTTGGCTATGCATCTGACTTCGGCTTGGGTCTTGATCTTGCAGTTCGTGAGTTCAAGTCCCACATCGGGCTCTGTGCTGACAACTTGGAGCCTGGAGCCTGTTTTGGATTCTGCATCTGTCTCTCTCTCTCGTTCTCTCTCTCTGCCTCTCCCCTGGGGGAAAAAAAAAAGACTGCTTCCCCTCATATTCTAGAAAGGAAAGAAAAAGGAGCAAGTGTAATGGCTTCTGAGGAGGCTTTTAATTTACATTGTGCTTACTTCCATAAGATTTGAGTTTTTGCAACAAACATGCATAACTTCTGAATTGATGACCATTTAAGGGGCAAAAATTAAAATGATAAAAGGAAACACCAAATGAACCTTATTATGGGAAGAAAATGTTACTTTTATGAAAGGCCCTTGAACTTGATGAAAAACAAAGACATCCATTATTTTGCCACTGCAAATATCATCAGTCAGTGACTCACCAGCACAATAATAAGAGATCAAGATACAGGCCTAGTGGTGACTCGTATTGAATTATGACTGACAAAGAATGGACTTGTTTAGCAGAAGTGATTAAAATATTCTCATGAGCTATGTCCCACTGCATCAACTACAATGGAATCTACTATTCACCGCAGTGAGTATCCAGAAGAGATAAAGACATCTAGGCCTTTTTACTGCTCAAAGTTCAGGATCAGAAGCGTTTCACACTCCAATTCTTGGCCTGTAGGAATGGCCAGGCCCTGGGAAGCTGCTGCTAGGAAGCCTTCTATAGACTTCTGACTGGTGTCTCCTTATGTCCACTGATCCCCTGTGAACTTTGCTTATAAAAATGTAATTATATCAATGAGTTTCTTTTATCTAAATTGAGCTCTATAGTTTCTCCTTTCCTAAAATTAGAACATAAGGAATAATTTTGACCCCCTTATGTATTTCTTGTCCTTTATATGATTTTGGTATGTTTTATTAAAGGAACATTTATCCACTCCTCTTACCCACTCCTCACACTGATATTCAGGCTCAATCTTCCAAATTAGATCGGTATTAAAATAATACTTCTTTTGTTAAAAAAACGTACTTTTTGATTTTTTTTTAAATTTTGAGAGAGAGAGTGCACGCATGGGAACAGAAGAGGGACAGAGAGAGGGAAAGAAAGAATCCCAGGCAAGCTCTGTGCTGTCAATGTGGGACCTGATATGAACCCAAGAACTATGAGATCATGACCTGGGCTGAAATCAAGAGTCGGAGTTTTAACTGACTGAGCTACCCAAGTGCCCCTAAAATAAACGTTTTTAATCCCTTTCTCTACCTGGCCATTTCTCCCTTGGATGAAGGAATTTCTTATCTGATTGGTGTGTTTAGTGAGAATCTGGCCTTCTTTAGTGCCACATTTCTCCATTGGCTGACATGCTTCGTGTTGAAGTTTTTGTCCCTGAATGGCCCTGCATTGTTCTTTTTCTCTTGGATCATTCTGTTCTCAAGTAGAACATGTTTTTCTTCTGAAGCTCTTCAGTGCCCACTTGTCTGCCATTCTCTACGTTCTCCACCTTAGCTTGGGGAGGTCAAATCCTATTGAAAGGAAGACTCACAATGTATTCAAATCCAGTATTATCAGAATAATCCAGATTCTGGATTTTGATCCTCATTTATCTCCTTGGGTTATCTCTAAGTTGTTTATAACCCATAAGAAGAGATGCGTATGTACTTAGTATTTTTTTAAGTTCTAGAACTATATAACCAAATGTCTAATGTGTATTTTCTCTTGGGCATCTCAAAATAACCTTAAAAAAATTGGCACACTCAATTTTTTAGTTATGAGCTAACTCATAATCTTCTCCCTTGAGTGAAAATAAATTAGCAAAATACCAGTTCCTTTTTGGGTATCCTCTATCACAGCAAATGACGTTACCTTCTCTCTGTTTGTACAACCCAGAAACCAGAAGTCTTCCCCAACCTCTTTTCTCCTTCGTTTCATATATCCAATTCATTACACTTCTCTCCATTTCTGCCACCTCTACCTTATTCTAAAACTCCTTCATCCTTCACCTGAATTATTGCCATTACCTCATAATTGGTCTACCCACATGTTCTCTGGTCTCTGTTCAGTGAGCTCACCATGTTATGGCCAGCAGCATCTTTTCTATGCCATTAATGTCATTTTATTTTTCTTTTAATAAAGACAAAACTCCTGACATAGAAAGTAATAGGGGTGACCAAACTTTTCCCTCTAAGGGGCTAGATAATGAATGATTGAAGTTTTCCAGGCTATACTTTCTCTGTTATAACTTTTCAGTCGTCATGGTAGTGAGCAAACAACTATGGACAACATGCAAACAAATAGGTGGCTGCAGACCAATCAGTTTACATATACATACAAGCGTTGCACTGAGTTTGATTCATAGGTTCTCATTTGCTATCCCCTGCCCTAGAATAGTCTGCATATCACAACCTTATTTACCTCTCTGGCACCATGACTGCCACTCCAATTTACCTACTTCATGCTTTTATTTTATTATTTTAAAAAAATGTTTACTTATTTATTTTAAGAGAGAGAAAGAGAATGTGTGAATGCATGAGCAGGGGAGGGGAAGAGAGAGAGGGAGAGACAGAATCTCAAGCAAAGATTGGCAGCATAGGGCCAGATACAAGGCTTGAACCCACGAACTGTGACATCATGACCTGAGCCAAGATCAGGTGTCCAAAGCTTAACAAATTGAGCCACCCAGGCACCCCACGAATAGTGTCTTTCTTTTATTTATCATCAGGTCCTTTGGCTGTAGTGCCTAGTACATAGTTGGCACCCACTAAATTCTTGCTAACTGAACACATAAATGAATGCATGGGTGAATTATCCCCACTCTACCACCAGCAGCCTCCAAAGTCCCGTTGTGACCTGTGCCTCTATTCTCTAGTTTTCTCTTCATACAGTGTTTCTAGTGATGTTTCTCTCTCCTTCTTTCCATAGCAATCTCCCATTTTCTTCACAGTTCGGAGACTATTGTTGCAAATATATCTCTGTGTCCTTCACACATGTCTGTCTTCTCTGATGAGTGCTTTACCTTTGGCTCCCCAATATGCCACAGATTGGTCGAACCTCTCCAGCCTCGAGGAACACACTTGTGCGTTCATTTGCTTTTATTCATTTGTTGCAATAAGAGAGAACGTGCACAATGAAAAGCCATAGGAACATCTCAGTAGAGGGTTGTAAAAAAAGGATATAGAAGATTTGGGGAAATGTTTGGTAATTTGAAGGAGAGTTCAAGGAAGTAGGGCTTTTGCTCTAGATTGGCTGCAGCTAGCAGGAAGTGAGAGTAACTCTTTGATCAGGCTTCTTACTTATTTTCTAGGGGAGGTAGGGAAGAATGCAGCACGGCTAATGCCATAGATGGTTAAAAGGCAGTTGCAGTGATATTAGCCAGATCAGGTGTTTTGGGCCTTTTTAATCATTTGGACAAATGTTTTTTTATGTACTCAAGACACGATTACAAAAGGTTCTTGTTTTTGCTTTGATCCAAGAAGGTTGCAGAATAGCCTTGTTTTGCTTTGTTATTCTCCAAACTTGTCTATGTTCAGGAGAATACCGTGGCCTAACTGTGAGCCACGGGCCTGATCCCTATCTTAGCACTGTGGCAGGCAGCTCCCGATTTGCAGAGTTGCTGTTCTTGTCCTCCGAATGGGTCCTTCCAGGGAAGAGTGGGAGCCCTTGAGGAGGCCCAAATACACAAATGTTCTCTGTGCTTAGTTCTGGGTCTGGTGGTCTGGATCCAGGGAGGCTAACCTTGGCCAACATGTCATAGAATTTCAAGGGTGAATACTTTTATAATTTTTCATTTTGTCCTAGTTAAGTCACATTCTGTTATGAAGTTAGATAAATAAAATTTCTCGCTTATTGAAAAATGCATGGCATTCTCTGGGCTGTGCTCACCATTATCATCACAGATAAGATAAACACAACAGCCCTCAGTATTCTCTCTAAATATATAATTAAATACAAATCTTTTGGAGTACTTGGGTGACTCAGTGAGTTGAGTGTCAGACTCTTGGTTTCAGCTCAGATTATGATCCCAAGATTGTGGGATCAGGCCCTGCCTTGGCTTTGTGCTGAGTGTAGAGTCTGCTTAATATTCTCTCTCTCCTTCTCTCTTTCTCCCTCTGCCCCTATCCCCACTCTCACTCTATCTCAAAAAAAAAATTCTCTTGAGCAATTTTTCCAACATCATCTCTACGTTATCAACTGAGAAGGCAAATAACTAAATTTTGGAGAAGTGCCAATATTCCAGCATCAATTAATGGCTGTAGCCATTGTCCACAGGTGTGACATGTCCAAAAGATTTATGAGAGGTCACATGTAAGGCATAGCCTGAGGACTGTAAGGAAAGGTCTGCATTCTGGAAGCAAAATTGGAAGTTTTGTGTTACTATTAAATGGTCCATTGATGCAAGAGTTACATAAACTTGAGACACCTGGGTGGCTCAGTCAGTTGAGCATCAGACTTTGGCTCAGGTCGTGATCTCAGAGTTTGTGAGTTCAAGCTCACTGTTGTCAGCCTGTGAGCGCAGAGACTGCTTTGGATCCTCTGTCCTCCCCTCTTTGGCCCTCCCTGGGTTGCACTCTTCACCAAAAATAAATAAGTATTTCTTTAAAAATTTACATAATCTTGCATTGGGAGGTAGGATGGGAAAGCATCTCATTCACCCAGATCCCCCTGGAATCAGTAAAACACAGTTCTGGAAGTCTCTGATCAGTATGTATTTTTGAGAAGAGATTTAATCCTATCTGAGGCTATGCAAAGCCAGTGACTCGTCACCAAGACAATACTGAACAGAAGCAAATATGAGGCCATTGATTAGACTTCACTTCTTGGCTGGGGGACGTGGTGTTGAAGACAAAAGAAGACTTTGTGAATTTCAAGTACCACACACACATAATGAATGCATATTAATGTCATTATTATTTATAATTTAATTGCATAAAGTAATCTTCAAGTGTGTAAATATTAGCATGTGCATGAACATCCAAAATAGAGAACATTAGAAATATGGGTCCTGGGGCACCTGGGTGGCTCACCTGGTCAGCCATCCGACTTCAACTCAGGTCATGATCTCATGGCTCTTGAGTTTGAGGCCCACATCGGGTTCTCTGTTGTCAGCACGGAGCCTACTTTGGTTTCTGTCTCCCTCTCTCTCTCTGTCCCTTCCCAGCTCTGGCTTTCCCTCTGTCTCAAAAATAAATTTAAAAAAACATGAAAAAATTTAAAAAACTATATGGGTCCTGAGAGAAAACTAGTCAGAAATAAAAGGATTTAAAACGAGACCTCGGGAATATATGTGCTTATTAGCATTCACACGACTTTTCATTCTTTATCTTCCTTAACAAGGTCTTTATCCCATTCCCCCAATATTCACCACTTTTCTCGAGTTCTAATATTTTCTTTCTTTTTTTTAGCAAATATGCTGACTCTGAATTTCACAGAATAAAATCGTCAGAGATGATTATGAACTCATCTATGATAAACAGGTCTGCAACCAGAGATCTACACCTTCACTTGGTGAGGGGGCCTTTCTATCCACGGTTAATGCTTCTGCTGCGTTGCAAATTCTTCATCTCCTCACCTCCTCAGAGGACCTTTTTCATAAATTCTCTCTCTCTCTCTCCCTCACACACACACACACACACACACACACACACACACACACTTTAATGTTCCTTGCTTTCAATAAGCTGTTTTATTTCAACACACAATATGTTCAAGTCTCTCCTATCACAGAGAACTAGCTTCCAAGAGCCATATTTTTATTAGTTATTCTCTATTTAGAAAATAAGAAGTAGAGATATCTTTTCTCCCTAACAAAAAAGTTTTTTTCCCAACATTTACCTTAACCATTGCTTCTCCCATCTAAATGCCCATTTACTTATCGGCCCACTGGAATTATTCTTCTCTAGCCAACATCTCTCGGAACCCATTTTCACCCAGATCATCATTTAGGTGTGGGTTACAACTGCATAGCAAATTACTCCAAATCTCAGTGGTTTAAAACAAGAATAATTTACTATCTCCTCTGGTTTCCGTTTGTCAGGAAGTCACATGTTTAAGTCATGTATTCCTTACAATAATTCTATGATAGCTACCATTGATACTCTCCAAAGTTACAGATGAGGAAACTGAGGCACAGAGTGGTTATGTAACTTTCCCAAAGTCACAGAGTTAGTAAAGATTTTTTGAAGATTAAATTATAAATTACAAAGGCTATAACTATATTTAAGATGGGAAATACGTGTAAAATAATATCATCCTTAGAGTAGGATTGTACTAATAATATTTTATTTTTCACTATTGCATTTTATACATAATTCTTATCCTTTTATTACATTTTAAGTTTTTTTGAAAGCAAGCAGTGTAAAAGTACCCATAGCTCATAGAAGGATGCTAAATTAATAGTGACCAAAAGAGTAGCTTCTATTTACACAGCACTCACTATGTGGCTAGCACTGTTCTTACTGCTCTAAATATATTACTTCTTAATTCTTATGATAGTAGCTGGTACTGTCACTTCCATTTTATACATGAGAAATTAAAGCACAAAGAAACTTAGTAACTTTCTTACAGCTACTGGGTTTGTAAATGGCAAAGCCAGAATTTGAACACAACCAATCTGGCTCACTGTCAGTGCTTACAAGCATTATGTTCTATTACTCAGTAAATGCTTATGAGTGATTAAAGAATCTCAGAAAATATATATCATATATATTTTAATATATAATAATTAATATAATTTAAAATATCATTTATTCATATACTTATCTATCCAAGTTCCAGATTTATACTCTTGGATAAACCAAATGAGAACACAATCTAGGTTTTAGTGAATCATACTGGGTGATTAAGAAGTACATTTGCAGAAATACATGATTCTCAGAGTCTATAATTTTCCTGGGAAGACAATGATCATTAATTAAGGTAAGTTTTTGAGAATCACAGCCAAGTTTTGCACTTCTTCAATAATATTCTTTAAATGTTCTCCTCAAGATGCAATGTATACTGCACGTTAATAAAAAATACCCATGAATTTTTAGAAGCATTCCGATATTTAAAGGCAGAGTTGCCAAAACTAACTTTTCAAACCAGGAATGACTATTGTATCAAAAAAAGATGATGATTCCTCTTCAGACATAATCCTCTTTAGACAAATATAATTTATTTTATTTTCTACATGGTGTTAATTCCATATTTCAAAAGAAAAGAAAACAAGATATGATTAAGTGCAAATTTCAAGACACAACTTGGAATTTTTCTCATATTCTTGACTACAACTTTAATGAAACAAAAGTAGTATTTTCCAAAGGAAACTAAACAAATGTTAAAAACATCAACTATGATTATAAACCACTATTAAACCGAGTATGGAGTATTTAAGAGCTATCTTTAGATTCTGGGTTTTTTTTATGAATCCATTCACAATGATATAAAATACATATAAAATACATAATAACCACCAGAAAACACACTTCATCATTTAAGACTTTCTGAATCATCAAACAGATCTACTAACAGACATGAGGATATGAATCACTACTTCTTTAAATTAAAAAAAAGACTAGTTTCTTACACAACAAAATAAAATTACACAGTATCTTATATACATTTCTAGCATAGAAATATATAGTAATCACAGAATATAAAAGAAAAGGGAATATCAAAAACTGCCACAACAAGGGGGGGAAAAGGACATTTTAACATGATATAAAGGGTTAGAAGAGTTAAAAATTGGAAGGAAATCAGCCACTGAATGATGAGCATGCAGAAGTATTTTTCCTTCTTCTTAACGTGTTCTTTATGTTTCCATATCTTCTAGAATCAACTGATGTTACTTTTAAATTTTTAAAGTGTTACAAACTTCTGCTATGAAAATAATAAGAGGAATAGTGATTTATTTGAGAGGATTAGCCATCAAAAATAGTAAATACATGTCCTGTGTGACCTGACAACCATAACTTTGATAATTTCAATGTTAGTAGTTAGTTTAGCATTAAGTAGCGGTAATCAGTTCAGCACCTCAGTAACATAAAGAATACATTTACAGTGCCTTTATTGAGACATTTCTATAAAATTAAAAAACACATATCAACTCGTATCTCCAATGGTACATTAAAAAATCACCAGAGTGTGGTATCATCTATAACGTGCTCTACCAATAACAACTAACAGTAATAGGTCACAAAAATTCACCTCATCTATAGAAGCAATGCACATACGCTTATTTATCATAAGTAGCCCAAACAATGTAACTTATTCACATAAACAATTATAGACATTGTAACAAGAGAAAAATCATTAAAATCAGAGGGACCCACCTTCTCAAAGACCCTGAAGTATTCTCCACTTTACCTGAACTTAACTAAATATTTTGGTAAGAGCTTCCCTAACTGGGCTTAAATCCAATCACAGATTTCCAGGCCAGCAATTATAGGTTCTGTCATCTTCACTCAAGAACAGCTAGAAAATGTACACGCATTTCAGGAAAAAAAAATTATAATTCAATGCCTATATGTAAATATCATTATCCATGCTAGGCTTCTCCTTCTAGCCAGAGTTTTATGTCAGAGAAGAGGACTTTCTTCTAGGTCATTTATCTTCATCAATCTTCTTTCTTAATTTCACAGGAAACCAAGGCTTACTTTTCTTTGGTTTTTAAATAAACATAGCTCTTCATAGGTGAGGAAGAACCCCAACTAACAATTTTGAATCATTTCCTGAAAATTCTCTGAAGTTTCACTTGACCAAACTCATTATATAGAAATTGACAAATTCTTATCTTCAACAAACTCCATTTCAAAGCAGTCGGGGTGGAGGGGGAGACAGACAAACGAACAAAAAAAGAAAAAAAATACAGGTGGAACCAATGTTTGGGCAAGCAATAATAGAGAGAATTTGAATTTAAATGGAACTTTTCCAGGAGCAAGAACTCAGGCAGGCTTTCCCATCTTCTTCTTGTCCTTCAGTCTGATATGGAGATCCAGATGGGACTCCTACTTCCCAATTAGCCAGCTGTAGCCATGGGCTTCTGTCCTCTGTATACAAGTATGGTTTCCTAGCCTCTGCATATGGAGGTGATCTCCTTTCACTGTGAGCACCTTCATAGGATACAAGAGGATAGGTGTTAGATCCATGATTATATCTGATGTGGGGACCAGTGACTTGAGGCACAAGGGTTTGCATTGCAAAAGAAAGACAAAACCGCCTGCAGACATTTCATCCTCACTGGGGACTTCTTTTGGGCTTCCTACAAACTCCTCCGGAAATAGCTGATGCTGATTCACTTGCTTTGGGGACACACTTATCGTGGCCAGTTTTTTATGGCACTTGATTGTGAGATCTTAGATTAGCAACGTTGCTTGGCAACAGGACAGCCCCCACCTAGCCTGCTTCATTTTGTCTTTACCTAAATTCAAACTTTAAACTTTCAGAAAGAGCCCAGATGGTCTTAAGATTTAACATTTAATATTTGCAAGGAGAAAAATGTTCAGTTCTAATGTATTCTGCTAGCACAAGAAACTCTACGTTTTTGCACTAAGCAATTCCATTTATATCCATGTGAGATGTCTTGCCGTTTCCCTCAGTCTCCACCCCAGCTGTTCTCATCACTACCCACACTCAAAAAGACTTCCCTCTCTATGCATTTGTGGTCTTAATTTCTTCTTTTGAAAGGAATGTGCAGTAACCCAAGTAACGCCTCACCCTAACATTGTATCATGATTGGTAAGAAAGAAAGAGAGAGAGATGTAAGGAAGGAGAGAAGGAAGGATGGCTGGAAGGAAGGAAGGGAGTTTGCATTTGAACTTTCACTCAAGAAATTGCTTTACTATATGTGACAAATACTCTTTTCTTTTTTTTTAAGTATTTTTATTTTTTATTAAAAAATTATTAATGTTTATTTACTTTTGAGAAACAGAGAGACAGAGAGAGAGAAAGCATGGGTGGAGGAGGAGCAGAGAGAGAAAGAGAGAGAGAATCCAAAGCAGGTTCCTGACTCTGAGCCGTCAGCACAGAACCCAACGCAAGGCTCAGACTCACAAACTGTAAGATCATGACCTGAGCCAAAGTCGGTCGCTTTACTGACTGAGCCACCCGGCGGCTCCAAAAGATTTTTTGTTTTTAAGTAACCTGTACATCCAACATGGGATTCAAACTCACAACCTTGAGATCAAGAGTTGCACACCCCACCAACTGAGCCAGCCATGCACCCTGACACACATTATGTTATGTGTCTTATAACAGCTCAGAGCCTGGAATCTGCTTCAGATTCTGTCTCCCTCTCTCCCTGCCCCTCCTTCACTCACACAATGTCTCTCTCTCTCTTTCTCTCTCTCTCGCTCAAAAAATAAACATCAAAATATAACTTATTAATACAAATTATTTACACCCAAAGATGAGCAAGTGATTTATAGTAGCATATGCAATAAAGAGATATACTCGATATCTTATGTGGATAATAACATTGATGTTGTGGATAATTTATTTAAAGTTTATTTATTTACTTTGAGAGACCTAGAGAAGGTGTGAGCAGAAGCGGTGCAGAGAGAGGGGAGAGGAGAATCCCAAGCAGGCTCTGCACTTTCAGCACAGAGCCTCATGCGGGGCTCAAACCCACAAATGGTGAGATCATGACCTGAGCTGAAATCAAGAGTCAGATTCTTAACTGACTGAGCCACCCAAGCGCCCCGATGTTGTGGATTTTTTATGACAAAGATGACAACAGTGTATTAGCTTAATAAAGCTTAAAATTTGGTTCCAAAAATTGCATGTAGTACATGATCCTATTTTTTGCAAATATAAAGATGTATTTGTGTGTGTGTGTGTGTGTGTGTGTGTGTGTGTGGTGTGTGTGTGTGTGTATAATAGGGGAGTAGCCCATTTTTTAAATGGTATCCTTATGAGTGATTTTTATTTTGCCCAATTTTTCTCTATGGACACATACTACTTTTAAAAGGAAAATTAGCCGATGCAAGGTGTTAACACATGCCGGGCAGTGGACAAAGTTGATGATCAGTTTCACCCTGCGTTCTTCCTGTGCAGACTATAAAGCTAGTGCACGACCCTCCAAACGCACTCTTCTATACTCTGCTTTCAGATGCTCAGGTTGTGAGTCCGTAACTAATCTCTTTTCCAGCAGGTTTCTTGTTATATTTGGCCATTACGGGCACGTGACTGAAAGGCAAGGAAGAAGAGGAAGGGACGTATTCTCTATTTGCTTGCTTCTGCGGACGTCATCCCAGCACCCACCTGTCACTGCGGCAGCAGCAACAAGATGCCACACCTCCAGCTCCTCACGTGCACCCAGAACACCCCCTTGATAGAACCGGCGTAAAGTGGGCAGGGTCCTCTCGCAGTCACTACCACCGTTTACCAAGTCACCTCTAAAGCCGCCAAGTTTGAATGGAGACCAGAGAAGAGAAGCCTCTGTGGTCAGTTCAGGCTTCCGGGCAAGCTGCTTCACGTGCAGACCCCCCAGCAGCAGATTCAGAGAGTCTAAGTGTGGACAGAGGTGTCTCTTGGAGTCTCCGGCAAGCCCCGACAGGAGGATCCCAGTGCAGAACTTTGGGGTGTGGGAGCAAATGTAGGTTCTTTTTGACATACTCTTTTCTTCTTTTGAGAAGCCGTTCCTGGAGTGTTTTTGGATTCTTGGGGAGACTGAACTCCTAACCATGGGACGTCAAAATGACCACATGACCTGACCTGTCCCTCACAAACAGTGTTATAGGACCCACCACATGGAGAGTATGGGCAAGTGATTAATCATCAAGCAGATGTGCTTTGAAGAGATGTACATGAGAAGGTGTTTCGATGCCTTCATTTATCCTTCAATGTCCTTCTCTGACGCCTAGTCCTGCTTCATTTCTCTTAACATACCCTTGGTCACAAGATAAATAACTGTCATATCTGGACTTGAACCCAGATCAAACTGACCCAAACGTCCATGAACTACTGAGTCGATAAACAAAATGTGATATATCCATACAATGGAATATTAGTTGGCAGTAAAAATGAGGTATTCATGCACGCTACAACATGGATGAACTTTGAAATCGTTATGTGAAAGGAGCTAGCCAAAAAAGGCAACAAAGTGTATGATTCCCTTTATATGAAAGGTCTACAATGAATAGGCACATCTGGAGAGACAGAAAGTGGATCGGGGTTGCCAAGGGCTTGGTGGGACAGGGAATGGGCACTGACTGTTAATGAGTATGGCGTTTCTTTTCGGACTGTTGGACAGATTCCAGTATCAGATGGTAGAGATACCTGCACGAATGCAAATATGCTGAAAACCACTGAATCACATGCTTTCAAAGGATGGATTTCATAGTATGTAAATTTTATCCCAAGAAAACTGTTATGAAAACTGTAATTAAAACCAGATAAGAAACATACAGATGAATAGCTTTGTTAGTTTCTACTCTAGAAAAATGATTATTTTATCTTTGTTCATCAGCCTAAAATAAATTCAGAGAATGGCTTTCTGCATTTGGGGAGTAAACCGCTAGTCTGTGTCACATGTGTGTGTATATTTTCCCCAAAAGGTTGTCAGGCGGAGAGCACTTTAATTTTCCATGGTATTGCTATATTGATCTTTGAGATCTTGCAAAGAATTTGTGATCCTGCACTAAAACCTACAGCTGGAGGCCGGAAGTATGAATAGCTAATAGAAAACAGATGCCCAGCTTCACTAAGAGTGAAGTTCATTCATAATGTAAATGAATTGGACGCTAGGCTGTCACCTCTCCTCCTCAGACTGGCCAACACTGGAGTGGTAACAAGTCAAGAAGAAAACTCCCCTGCATTACTGGTGGGAGCATAAATAGCCGCAAGCTTGGAGGAAAACATTCTGACACAACACATTAAAATTAACAATCCACACATCTTTTCATGCAGTAATGTCACTCTTTATATTCTAGCCCATTGAAATAAAAGTATCAAGAGGCACCTGGGTGGCTCAGTCGGTTAAGCGTCCGACTTTGGCTCAGGTCATGATCTCAAGGTTTGTGAGTTCAAGCTCAACCTTGGGCTCTGTTCTGACAACCCAGAGCCCGGAGACTGTTTCAGATTCTGTGTCTCCCTCTCTCTCTATCTCTCTCAAAAATAAATAAACATTAAAAAATTAAAAAAAAAAAAAAGAAAAGTTTATATGGGTATAATGACAAAGATATATTTGACACCTTTGGAAACAAAGGTCTACCATTTGGGGAATTTAATATACTGTATTGTGATAGCTTCATATAATATTTCTTAACCATCAAAAAGAATGAGCTAGATCTCCATATATATATATATGATATATAACTAAGTGACAAGAGCAAGAGGTAGACAAATACGTACATTTCATTTGTGTAAAACAAAGTAGCAAAATGTGTTTTCTATGTACCCTGTGTATTTGTATGTATGTGTATATGACTCTATGTGCATGAAAAAGAGTATAGAAAGGCATATACCAGATAGGATAATGTTTTGTTATCTGTTCCTGCTTTGGTGATTGATGCTCATGACTGATACACTTGTCTTGCAGTGGTTTCTCAAGATCTGGGGAAGGGCGTCCGGTGCGGCTAGGGTCGCTGGAACCTAGCAAGGGCCGCCTGGATACAAGAGTAACTTTTACTTGCTGTCATTTCCTTTTCTGAGCGGTGAACACTGTGTCTGTCCTTGAGAAGTGGTGAATTGGATTTTCCGGGTATGTGTTCTATTAAACGATCTACCCCTAACTATTCATAAGATTTTTCAATGTGCAAATAAAATGGAGGTAACAAAAGTAGGGAAAATTTCTATTTTGTTGTATAAATTACATTCCAAAACTTATTACAAATCCAATTGAACCACTTTTATTAAAGGTTTTCGTGGGTCTCAAAAAAGGTAATGTGCCCTCTTATGGTCCATATATTCCAAATACCATATAAAGATAAAAGTTCATTATGTATTTGAGATAGAGTGCTTTCTACTCTTTAATTCATTGTAAAATGTTCACAAAAGTACTCTCCTTTGCTACTTGCTAATGCTCATTGAGCTGAAAACATAATATGATCAATAAAATAGCCATTGCTGGTGATGAACCCATTAGAAAATCTACCTTTTCATATATTTTAATATATATATATTTAATGTTTTATTTATTTTTGAGAGAGAGAGACAGCATGAGCAGGGGAGGATCAGAGAGAGAGGGAGACACAGAATCAGAAGCAGGCTCCAGGCTCTGAGCTAGCTGTCAGCACAGAGCCTGATGCGGGGCTCGAACCCATGAACTGTGAGATCATGACCTGAGCCGAAGCCGGACTCTTAACTGACTGAGCCACCCAGGCGCCCCTCATATATTTAACACATACATCACTAGTTTCAAACCTAGTGTGAAAAAAGAGAGCTGTGTTGTATTCCAAAACTATATCGTTAAAACAGTGTGATATGTGAGGTCTTTTTTCATAGTCTTTTTTTATTCATTGAATATTTTAAATTAACAACTTATTTTGCCCCAAGCATTTTGCTAGCCACTGAAAATTCAAGGATGAAGAAAATATCTTTCCCATTTCCCTAGACCTTGGATTCATTTGGAGCCCTGCTCATCTAAACAAAGAACTGTGGTAAAATGTGATGAAGTGGCCACAGTAAAAGCAAATAAAAATGTTCACTTCATTTATAACTTTCCATTTTTCCAGTTCCTCTTAATATAATAAAGTACAACAGTGTGTTTAAACGCTTTGATATGCTGATGTGTCGTTAGCCACCAAATAAAATGTATTTTTACTCTTGATCCTGTTTTTCGTTTTGAGAAAAGGCAGTTTATAAAAATGGCATGAGCTAAATGAATAATTCTATTTATTATTTAATAATAATAAGTAAATAATAAATAAAACTGCTAATTCTAAATATTAGGGTTTGAAGTGGAGAATAACATACATAGAATCATAAGTATATATATTAGGTCCAATAAAATGATTAAAATTAGATATATTTCATCACATATTTAAGAATATATAAATGCTGTTTTATCAGAAAGCTGTTTTAAAGTGCTCCGTCAGATTTGTTTCTCCTTTCCTCAATTTTCCTCTTATTTCTCCAGTTGCTCAGTATCAGGCTTACAATGTTAAAATGTGTCAGGTGTTAAAAGAAAATTAAAAAAAATAACAACAACAATAACAAAAAGGAAGAGAAGAGAAAAGCCAGAAACATAACGTTCACAAGATGCATATTTAACCAAATCTGGGAGATCAAGTCAGAGCGCACTTGGTAAACACTCTTTAGAGACAGTCATGCTCGAAGCTCTGTTTGCTGTTGTGCTTGAAGTTTGCTTTGCGCTGGATCTAAGACACCAGATGACCAGTAATCTCACTTGCCCTTTCTTTTTCTACTCTCTGTGGGCTCTGCACACACCTCGCTCCCCCCGCAGCCTCGCCTGCCCCTGGCCATGGCCCCGCTCGCTTGCTCCCCTACGAATGTCCGAGATGGTTAGGATTCAGCAGGTCACACCTTAGCCTGTCAGGACCCGGCGGCTCCTATGCCAAACGTTTGTTCATCGCTTCATTTCCTCTCCAAAGGGCCCGGTGACAAGTGGGCCTTGTTAGACACCAATCTCAGGGAGCCCAAGGCGGCGGCAGTTTCCCATTTGCTTACCTGTCATCCCCCTTTATGTGTTGGCAGTCTGAGACACCTGCCTCAACCCAGGGAGGGCCAGCCACGGGCTACGCCATGTCATGCGAGGCCTTTGGGGTTTCACCTGCAAAGGTCAGCACTGATGACCGCGTCGGGGTAGGCACAAAATCATGGTAAATTTTTCTTAAGCTTTCGTTTAGCTTAATTCCACTTCTGAGGGGGAACTCTGAGGCACTTGAGGTTTAAAAGTTTAACACACATGACCGGTTTTGATCTTCACAACAACCTTGAAAGACAGATGGGTAAATAAATACTCTCTTTCTAGTATTATTTGGAATATCAATCCAAATTTTTCTTATAAATGTACCGAACACCTACCTACTATGAATAGCAGACTTCTGGAAGAGACTATTGCTATGTATGCCACAATGTGAGTTTATTTGAAATCCTACAAAGAATATATTTCTTGAAAATACTGTTTCGTCTGAGGAACTAGTGTGACTCCATCTTTTTTTAATACTTCTTTATTTTTGAGGGAGAGAGAGCATGAGTGGGAAAGGGGCAGAGAGAGAAGGAGACACAGAATCTGAAGCAGGTTGTGTTACAGCTCAGAACCTGACGCACGGCTCGGACCCAGAAACTGTGACATCATGACCTGAGCTAAAGTTGGACATTTAACCGACTGAGCCACCCAGGCACCCCTGATTCCATCTTATTTTTTTAAATAATGACAGTCATGTAATGTAGCCTATTTGATCTCCCTTTTTCTTTAGTTTACTGAAAACTTTAAGTTTGATACTTGATTATATGTCCTCTGGGTTTCATTTTAGTCTTCTTCCTTGATATGGTTTGGCTTTGTAAAATTTGAGTCGAATTTTTCTATATTTTATAATTACAGTGGAGTGTTATTTTATTTTTTATATTAAATGCTTCCTGTTGCATGGATTATAACTACAAACATATACTTACAAATGAACTTATCATATGATATGGATTTTAAACATGACTTATATAAGAGAATCTTGCAACATGAAAAAGATGACCTTTCTCTATAAGACTATTCTCTCTCTGTCTGTCTCTCTCTCTTTCTCTTTTCAATTCCAGTTAGTTAAATGTAATGCTATATTACTTTCAGGTGTTCAATATAGTGATTCAAGGATTCTGTACAGGGGGGCCTGGGTGGCTCAGTCTGTTGAGCATCATGATCTCACAGTTCGTGGGTTCAAGCCCCGCATTGGGCTCTGTGCTGACAACTCAGAGCCTGGAGCCTGCTTATGATTCTGTGTGTCCCTCTCTCTCTGCCCCTTCCCTGTTCATGATCTGTCTCTCGCTGTCTCTCTAAAATAAATAAATGGAAAAAAAATTTAAATATTTTATTTATTTTTGAGAGACAGAGAGAGACAGTGTGAGTAGGGGAGGGTCAGAGACAGAGGGAGATGCAGAATCCGAAGCAGGCTCCAGGCTCTGAGCTAGCTGTCAGCACAGAGCCTGATTCGGGGCTCGAACCCACGAACCGTGAAATCATGACCTGAGTCAAAGTCTGACGCCCAACCAACTGAGCCACCCAGGTGCCCCTAAAAAATTTTTTTAAAGGATTCTGTACATCACCTAGTGTTCATCATTCCTAATCCCCATCACCTCCCTCAGTTACCATCAGTTTCTTCCCTATAGCTAAGGGTCTGCTTCTTGATTTCTCTCTCTCTCTCTCTCTTTATTCCCCTTTGTTTATTTGTTTTGTTTTCTAAATTGCACATACTAGTGAAATCAGATAGTATTTGTCTTTCTTTGACTTATTTCATTTAGCATAATACTCTCTAGCTCTGTCCATGTCATTGGACATGGCAAGATAGCCTTCTTTTTTATGGCTGAATAGTATTCCATTGTGGATATACACCACATCTTCTTTATCTATACATCTATAGTTGGACATTGGGCTGCTCCATATCTTGACTATTGGAAGTAATGCTACTATAAATATGGGGGTGCATGCATCCCATTGAATTAGTGCTTTTGTATCCTTTGGGTAAACACTCAGAAATTTAATTGTTGGATCATACCATTTTCCATACCGTTTTCCACAGTGGCTATACCAGTTTGCATTCCCAAACAGAATGCCGGAGCGTTCCTTTTTCTTCACCTTCTTGCCAACACCTGTTGTTTCTCATGTTATTGATTTTAGATAATGTTGATAGGTGTGAGGTGATATCTTATAGCTTTGATTTGCATTTCTCTGCTGGTAAGTGATAATAAAGATCTTTTCATGTGTCGGTTGGCCATCTATATGTCTTCCGACCGTATTTTCATAGTAAACAATTGAGAATTCAGAGAAATTAGGGAGCATTAGAAGCAACAGTATGAAAGTAAATTAAAAAAATTTTTATGTGCTTATTTTATTGTGAAAGACAGACAGAGAGTGAGCGGGGAAGGGGCAGAGAGAGAGAGGGAGACACAGAATACAAAGCAGGCTCCAGGCTCTGAGCTGTCAGCACAGAGCCCAAAGCAGGGCTTGAACCCACAAACTGTGAGATCATGACCTGAGCTGAAGTCAGACGCTCAACCGACTGAGCCACCCAGGCGCCCCTGAAAGTAAGTTTTTAATGAGTTGTAAATTATGAAAAACTAGAAAATGTGCACATTATCAATAAGAAATTTCATCAATGTATATCTATAATTAATAAATGGTTTCCTCAAACAATATTAGAATAAAGGTTCTCAGTGGACATTTTTTACAAATGTCTTTAATGTATGCTGTGGTATCCAGTCTTTCTAAATTTTCTATACTTAAGTTGCTGAGCAAATTTTTAAATCAATAATTTTTTAAATCATTAAAGGATTTTTCTATCGCTTTCACTTCCACCCTTCTCACCCCCCAGGCTAATCATAAATACAGAGTCAAGTCCAAGAAGTGCAAGAGTAGGCTCAATGTCATTTTGAAACATTTGCTCTTCTACTTCTGGTGTTGAAATCCCTCCCTGCAGAGAGTCAGGAACTTGATTCAAATGGGTTGAAGCCACTGCTCGGTTAGCACTCACTTCCAACATCTTTGAAGTAGCTAGTGGCCCAATTTGTCCCCTTAACATTTACTTCCTTTGTACCCAATGTCTTTGAGGTTTAACATTAGGATTAATTTCCTAACCTTCATGTTGTAGTACTAATCTCTCTCATCAGTCTAATTTGAGTTAATTAGAATCTGTAGTTAGTTCTCCACCTGTGTTATTGTAGAACAACTGAAAAGAGAGGCACAGACACAATTATGCTGTTTTATTGTCTGGAGGAGACAGAAAGCCAGTGGGACTTCCCTTATTAGGTTAATATCTACCTGACTTCAAAATGTTTTCATGATACAAATAGCAAGGGAGCCATTGTGCATTCCACACCCCATCCCTCATTGCCTTGCCCTACCCCTTATGATCCAATTAATGCCAAAGTGATGGAAGAAGAGAAATGTTCTACATGTCAAAATGACAATGTTCATTACATGATTCACAGAATGATAGATGGTGATGGCTTTGGGTAAATTCATGCTTTTACTTTTAAAATAAATTATCCTTCTGCTATGTTTCATCAACCCCCATCCCCACCCCGTGGGTCCACCACTTCCAACTGATAGTCTGGTGGTTGCAGTGAGGTTTGATACCCTGAAAGGAAACTTTGATTTTGAGTGTAGGTTACAAGACCAACTTTTGCTGTAAAGGTTACACTTTGCGTTTTTCAAAATCTATGTGATTTCATGCTAATCTGAATCTCAATGAACAAATAAGCTATTAAAACATCAAAAGAGAGCATAATATTTGCTATTATTATATATACACAGTATTTATTGTATTCAAATGAACTCTAAGCTTCCAACATGATGGTTAAAAATTAGTAACTGTTAAAAATATAATCAGTCTGAATGGGTTATTCATGTTTACCAAACTGAGGTTTTAAAGAACCGTAAGTTTCAACACTTGTTGTACATGTAGAAAGATCTAAGACCTACTCCTTAAGAAAATTCTAGTTGAAAATCAATGGGAGCCATTAGAACATGAATAAATGTAAAACAAATGAAAAACAGGTTTTAAGGTACCAAGATCAGGTGGTAAGGAAACAAAATAAATGTCAGCTACTTAAGAAATCTACATTGAATAAGAAACTACTTAATACTCTTTCAAAAGGGATATTAAGGAATTATCTTAAAGATATTCTCCTCAGAATCCTGTAAATTCATAAAAGTATCAGCTAACTTGTTTTGTTCTCATTGTTAAATAAAATATATACCATGAAAACAGTGTTTATTGTTAACCAAAAGTAGGTTTTAATTGACTATAATGTAAATTTGTTTCTCAAAGCTAGCTGTTGTAGTAAGAATATTTTCAAGGGAGAACTTTTGTCATAGGCTCGCTTAGATAAATTATACAAAACTGAAATTACAGTAAGTAATACAGTAAATAAATTGGATTGGGGGCACAACATTGCCATTTACATTTTGATACAAATAAAATCACAAACCATGATTAAATATTTTATTATAAATTAAAATTCTGACTGTGTTTTGCAAACCAAAATTATGGTTGAATTGTGTCCTTTTATTATGACGTTCTTAGCCTATAAATGTTACATTCGTTTTAGTCAGAATGTTTATATCTGTGAGGCTGCCTCATGAGTTATTGGAGTTACAATCTCATTTGCAAGGGGAAAATGAGGAAATTCAATTTCATTTCTTGGTTGTGAAATGAGCACAACACATACTTATCTTTGTGTATCTTCTGCAAGAGACTGATAAATTTTATGTAAAAGTTGGGAAAATAAAACCTTTGGTAAATATAAGGTGAAAACAGAATTCTTACTGCATCTAACCTAGAAAAATCAGGACACTCTTCCTGGATGATGTGAGCAGAAAACAGTTCCCAGAGGATGTATTTTATAAGATTGCATGCTGCATCTTGATGTAAATACAGAGTTAGCTTGCCCATATGCTGCCTTTGTGCCATTTAGAAAGGAGCCCTATTTTCTCAGACAAATGCAGGACCTGCCAGCACCATTGCCTGGTGGGTGATTGGGGGCTGGATCTTGTACGTCGGAGACCTTGTGTTGTGGACAACCTTTGTAACTATACATGTGACCCAGCAGATGTGCTTTAGTTTACAAATTCAACTTTTCACTAAAAAAAAATTAACCTTAGGGGCACCTGACTGGCTGAGTTGGTAAAGCATGGGACTTTTTTTTTTTAATGTTTTATTTATTTTTGAGAGAGAGAGAGAGAGAGAGAGAGATGGCTTGAGCAGAGGAGGGTCAGAGAGAGAGAGGGAGACGCAGAATCTGAAAACAGTCTCCAAGCTCTGACTGAGCTCACTGTCAGCACAGAGCCTGATGTGGGGCTCGAACCCACAAACCGCAAGATCATGACCTGAGCTGAAGCTGGACGCTCAGCCGACTGAACCACCCAGGTGCCTTGGGACTCCTGATCTTGGGGTCATGAGTTCAAGCCCTGTGTTGGGCATAGAGCCTACTTTAAAAAAGCAGCCTTACATAGGCTCTGAACAATTACTAACAATTGAAATGGTCTCCCATGGAGAAAACTCATGCCCCATGTGGTTAGATGTGTTGTAACTCCATGAAATGGGTACAGTAATAAATACATGTGTAATAATTAGTGACTGATTTATTGGATATACTCTAAGCTATGTAAACCACAAAGATTGTTTTCATTGCTACTGACAGTGTAGATCAGTGCTGTTCCATTAAAAATATAATGCCAGCCATGTTTGTAATTTAAAATTTTCTAGTGGCTAATTGAAAATATTAAAACTGGTAAATTTAAAAAATTTCAGTAAGGTATTTTACTTAACACACTATATCCTAACTATCATTAATCTAACATCTGAACAGTATAAAAAAATTACTACTTTGCTTTTTTTTCCCATGCTGTTTTTGAAACTCAGTGTATATTTTACACTTAAATCCATTCAAAGGATTTGATTTTCATCAGAAATACTTCATCTGTACTTAGATTTCATAAACTTTACCATTGACAATTTAACATTTTCTTAAAAGAGCGATAAAGAATACAAGTGAGGGCTAGAGGCAGGGGGAGAGAGAGAGAGAATCTTAAGCAGACTCCACTCTTGACATAGAGCCCAACAAGGGACTCAGTCCCACAACCCTGAGACATGACCTGAGCCGACATTAAGAGCCGGATGCTCAACCAATGGAGCCACCTAGACCCCTCAACCTTTTCTAGAAGTAAACTTAGAAAGCCAACTCTTCAGACACACTGCCCATATTTCGAGTGTTCATTACCACATGTGACCTATGCTCACCGTAGTGGGCACCATGGTTAGACTATGCAGCTACAGTAAAAACGGTCAAGCATATGTTTCCTAATCATCATATATATTCTTAGAGACTTTTAAAGTACAGCACCTGAATATATAACAAATATATGTGTATACATATAATATATGTACAAATATATATAAGATTTAAATAAAGACATAAATTATTAATAAAATCCCCCAAAATAATATTTTAAGAAAATACATAAGTTTATATAAGAGAGTTTGTAGAGTAATAGATGTCTATTTTTTTGAAGTCCTAATTTCCTATAGTTGCTTATTTACTTACTCTGCTTCATCTTTGTTTTTTTTTTCATAAAATGACATATCCATAATATAATGTGCATTCACAACGTCCTACTTTTAAAAAATATCTTTTCCTACACATCTTCTAACTTGGGTCTTTGTATGTTTTTACTTTCAAGGAATAAAGGAGGAAATTCAGTACATTTTTTTTGTTCCTGAGAGTGGCCTTTCCATACAGGTGAAGAATTTGCAGAAGACAGGTTTCATTTTTTTTTACACCACTTTTTATTTCTTTTAAGTTGCAAATTGGAAAATGAAATTATGAACACAATTCTGAAGAGTCACACTCAACTATTCTCTTGCCTAGTCTCTAGAACAATACAAAAATGGCAAAGGTTTCCCAAGCATTAAACAAGAAACAATGTTTACTGCAAGTTTTAGTGTGCTATTTTTCCTCTACTTTTATATCCTTCCCATATGTTCTGAAGAATGTTCACTTTTTAGAAATAAGATTTATTATTTTGATGGGGAAAAATTATTGAGAATCTGTTCCATTACATTACTTTGATACTACCTTTGTCACCTTTAAGTTAACAGGATGAAAAACTTCAATATACGTTCTCTAAAGGAAAATAAAATTCAATATAATATAATAATTAGTCCTACTTCAAGCATATGGATAAATATCATTCAGATTCCTGATTTTTCTTTTGTTTAAAAATTGCATTAATGTCGTATGTAAGAACATATGTTAAATGTGTGCACCTAATAAATATTTCAGAAATTGAATATTTTCATTTTTATTGATTTTATTCATTGAAAATATCTGTACCTCAGTTTTCTTTTAAAACATCTTGAAATAACTTCCTTTTGTTTAAAACGTCAATGGGATAAAAGAGATAAAATTTTTATAATGGAAAGTCATATAAATTATTTTCCTTATAAATTGTGTTTTTTAAAATTATATGCCAGAAAAAATAGTACTACAAGCCTTCATTGTCTGGATGTTTTATATGAACTTTGCAACCCATGAACAGTCAGTGAGAGTATACAAAATACTTGGAGCTAATTAATCATTAAAGTTTCAAGTCTTACGTTACTGAATATTTTCCATTTGCAAAATATATTTAGCTATATGAACAGCTCTGTATCTGGACAGCTTTGTGTCTGGACTTGACTTGGTGTAAATTCAAATGACTTTTATGGTAAATGGCGCAGACTGGCTCTAAGTTTACACATTGTTCTTTCTCCCATTGAAAATTACAGACTGCTCATGTAATTCTCTTTAAATTTCTGTTCCTGTGCATGACGTCCTGTGATCACAGAAGCATTGTAATATTTATTCCAGCAATGTAATTCATGCCACTATAACTATGCTGAACTGTCTAGTCACTCCATGAAGGGGCAATGAATTGTAGTGACAAAAGCGTGTTCTATGTAGAGACTGATGTGCAAATAAGAAAAGCATGCAGCTTCATCTCTTTAAAAGAAAATGGCTTTTACAAGACAAATCTTACTGCAGAAAGTCTGTTAATACACCTGGCAATTTTTATACTCACATTTTATTGTATGTAGCACTGCCTGTAATAAGTAGCACCTTGGTTACAGTGTAGAGAAACATTCTTTTCACATATTTTTATTTTATGGGAATAGTTACAATGGGATTTGAGGTCCAGAAAATACAAAGGAAGCTCTATCTTGCTGTTCATTGCAAGTTTATGTGCTAAATAAATCTCTCTTTTTTTTTTTTTGTATTTTGGTGTTCCTACTGGAAAATGATTTTCATCAATGTGTAAAGCCATATTGAGCCATATAAATGCATTTATTCATATGTTTCACAAAGAACATCTACTCATGTTTAAATTTGAAAATACTCTAGTTAAAGCATAATGATTTTTCATAGTCTTTATTTAAAAACTACATCCAACCTTGTTGTTCTTTTTTAACACAAAGCTGTTGAGAGTTGTCAGCTTTTATGCAGAGAAAAAGAATATTTCTACTAGAAGCATAACTTCAGGTCAGCTTTGTGCCTTCACATTTCTGTATAATTTTGGAATTTTTCTTGAAGAGAGAGTAAGAGAGAGAGAGAGAACATGCAAGAGGGGAGGAGGGGCAGAGGGAGAGAGAGCGAGAGAGAGAAAATCTTAAACAGGCTCCATGCTCAGCACAGAGCCCAATGCCGGGCTCTGCCATGACCTGGGATCATGAACTGAGCTGAAATCAAGAGTCAGATGCTCAAACGATGGAGCTACTCAGGCATTCTTAATTTTGGAGTTTTGATGCCAAGGCAGAGATGGAGAGCTAGAGAAACTACTTGGAATTTTCTGGAACTTTCTTCACTCTTCCCTAAAGGACTCTGGGTTCTTTGCCTCCAAGTGCTAGGCTCACCTTGTTGTTAATGAAATTAAAGAAAATAACAAATGTTGGGAGCCTGAGCCAAATATGTGCTTCTTCCTCCCTCCATTCCCATGAAAGCACACTCCTCCCACAGCGTCACCTAAAGACCATGACATTCTGCCATGTTGCATTCCCTTGTCACCCCTCTGCTCCCCTCCTCAGTAAAGAGTAACAGAATGAGAGCTGTGTGCATTGCTGTCGTTCTCAAAGCCTCCCCCATATGGGAAGCATTAGAAACACCTAGGGACTTGCTAGGAGACACGGATTCTTGAGGCTCACCCAACCTACCAAATTCAAGACTCTGGGGAGTGGGGAGCACCAGTTTGTTTTCTTTTTTAAATTTCTTTAATGTTTATTTATTTGAGAGAGAGTGTGAACTGGAGAAGGGCAGAGAGAGAGAGAGAGAGAGAGAGAGAGAGAATCTGAAGCAGCTCCAGGCTCTCAGCTGTCAGCACAGAGCAGGGTGTGAGGCTAGAACCCACAAGCCGTGAGTTCATGACCTGAGCCAAGGTCAGATGCTCAGCTGACTGAGCCGCCCAGGCGCCCCGCACCAATTTGTGTTCCCCTCGTGATTCTGAGTTTGGGAGCTGTTGGCGTACAGAAAGACAACACAGAATTGCCCCCCAAATCACGCAGCCAGAGGAAAACCAGTAGAGAAATTATGTACCCTGGCTCCCAGCTTCTCCAAGACTCCATATGCGTGAACCTCACACTCTTCTTGAGCTTCCACTGAAGGCTAATTTGGATAATTTGGGAAACATAACTTCTCCAAAACTTAAGTTTTAGAAATTAATGACAGCATTGATTTTCATATTTTAATAATGAAAAAAAATTAGAGCATAATGAATAAAAACACTTTTTATTAACCATTTCTTGACTTTGAAGATCATATCAGAGATAATGGTTCTGATTAGACTCAGCCATTTCTGTTTCTAGGAACATGTTCATACCAATGGAGAAATCCGAAGGTTTACAAGCACTCACTAGGGGCACCTGGGTGGCTCATTCGGTTCCAATTTTGGCTCAGGTCATGATCTCACGGTTCTTTGGGTTCAAGCCCTGTGTCGGGCTCTCTGCTGACAGCTCAGAGCCTGGAGCCTGTTTCAGATTCTGTGTCTCCCTCTCTCTCTGCCCCTCCCACACTCATGCTCTGTCTCTGTCTCAAAAATAAATATAAAACAAAACAAAATTATAAAAGCGCTCACTGAAATCCTTGTGAAGTCCACCACAATGTTTCTGTTTCAAGAGTAAAGAGTCTCTTGTAGGACCACACTGATGTCTCAAAAACCAATTTCACGTTTCTTCACCTTGGTATCAGAGAATTCATCGAAAGCACATCAGGGAAATGGTATTCAGTTCTCCTGGCACTTTCAGACATTCCAATGCTTTAGTACGATGCCTGCCATTTCATTGCCCTTAAACTTGTAAATGAACTATGGGCACCATCATAACTGTTTTATTGTTTGCAGCCAAGATTCACTCTGTATCTTTATACTCCTAAAATAGTCCTTTCTCAATTTGCTACTGGTGATACCTATCATTTTCTCTATTTTTCAATGTTGATGTGGTGGCCTGTCTCGCCCTTCAAAGTATTTAGGGTTCTAACACAGTCCATAATTTGGGAGGAAAAATGAACCATGGAGAAGTTAACATTTCAAAAAACGATCCCAGGAGTATCTTACTGTGTCAGGAGCTTGAAGTTTTCCAAGGGGGCTGACCCTGGAGCCCCTTTATCACGATATAGTTTTAAATACCCTAGATGGCAATACATCACAATACATCACAAGTTGTGGAAAGAAGAGGAGTTTTCAAGGGTGATTATGTTTAACAGGCTTGATTTCCTTATATGTCAGGCATCTACCCCCCGACCCCATCCCACCACTGTCTCTAGGAACCAACCGTCTGTGTTAAATACAGTGAAATTATCATACCTGGGGGGTTGCACTGACAGACATAATCCGGGTAAAACACATTTGGATGAGGCAGCCGAGTATATATATGATGTAGTTTGCCAGGGATGGGATTCCTTTTGGTCGGTAAATTGATAGGCACAGCCAGAGGGATTATGTAAATAACCAAGGGAATGAAATGCAAACCAGAGGAGTAATTCTATCCCAGGCTGCAAAGCAGGGGGGCGCCTGTACCTGGCACACGCTCATGCTCGACTGGAGTGCCTAAAAATGGAAGCAGTTGCTTTTTATAGTTGTGTTTCTCCAGGGGACCTATTCCGCACAGTTACGTTAGGCAATCTCACACTTGCAATGCTGCTGTGGGAGAGTCTAAATCACTCTGGAGATTGCTGCTTACAGCTCTCTTGGAACAAAATTTCGGCCTCTGAATTTAGTGTGCTCTGTTTCCATATTAAAAAAAAAAAAACGAGATGTGCCTTGTGCTTAAAAGGAATGGTATCTTGCATCATCCCCTGGGATCATGATAAATGTTTCTTCATGTCATTAATAGGTTTTTTTTTTTTGAGTTCACCTCTTTAAGACACATGCTATTCTAGTTTCTGAGACTATTATGCTGGCAAAACCCAATCCTGAAAGAGCCCAAACAGTCATAAGTGTAAGCGGTCTGAGAAGGTTTCCTAGAAATAAATCCTAGTAAAGCTAAAACTTGAAGTAGTAAATAACCAAGTGAAGAGAAGGGGGAGGGCTAAAAAAAAACACAAAGAAAAGGAAAAAGAAATGGAGAGCTTTACAGATAGAGAAAAATCGTATAATAGTATGTTCTGATCCTCAGAAGCAAGAGAGCAAATTCTGTCCAGAGAAACGTCGTATTATGAAGCTTAGCGTTTATGGGCAAGGAAGTGAGCCGCTGGCTAGGAGGTAAGCAAGGTGTACAGCCTGAAGCAGATTGAACACTCATGCGGCAGAGCTTGAAGTTTAGCCTCCAGAACACAGTGGAGCCACTCACCAGGTTTTAACAGGAAGGTGACAGTCAGATTTGGGTTTCAGACCTGGCTCTGTGGAAAAAAGATTAGAAGGACCAGGTACAGGCAAGATACATTAGAGTCACCAATCCTGAGGCAGTCGTGTCTGTCTGCATTTCTTGTTCTTTTCCAATAAGGAAATGTTTTTTGAGTGCTCGCTCAACCATTTTTAACTGCAGTGGGGACTTTTCTTCAAATAATTATCAAAGAAACACAACTTGAAGAACTATCTCTTAATTATATGGAAATCAATGGCTAAGGTCATGAGGTCTAAACCTTGCCTTCAGTACAAATCAATGCCTTAAAAGTAAAGAACATTTACCTAATAACTATTATTTCACTGATATGTTGCAATCGGCCCAATGGGCTATTGTGGTATTTTCTTGTCCTTATAAACAACTCTATAGCATAGTGCCTGGGAAACTCAATAAATATCTGATGAAGTATTATTTAAAATAATCTCTTCTGTGATCACATAGTCTAGTTTGGGTACAGAAAAATAATTAGATTTTTTCTACCAAATTGCTGCATCTCTCTCTTCCTTAAGGAAAATCTTTTCTTAACATATCCAGATCAATAATATCCTTTCTCTAAACACTCAGTCTATGTGGGGAGTGTGTATGATGGAAAGAGGCTTTTAAAGAATAACTTTTAACCGTGAACTTCGACATCAAACTAATTTAACGCTAATCATCCTATAACGGCAAAGCCCTTTGGACATGGCCTTTCCCAGTGCTATGGAGGAGAAAGTGTTTCACCTCTGAGCGATCATTCCTGTTGTCATATATCACTACATTTATGGTTCTTTCTACCTGCCTCAAAATGAAGGCCATTAAATGTGGTGCTTAATTGCAAAAATATTTATCTACAGATTTACTGCCCACATATCAAACATGTACAAATCAAAAGGCGGCCTTAATCTTGGTTTTGAAACCAAGATTGCTCCAGGGAAAGTTGAAAGCTGCTTAACCCCAAATGCTTTTAGCAGTACAAGCTGATTGGTTAAGGGCTATCTACAATCTCGTGTGGAGATGGGGTCTATTCGCCTGCTCACATCATATTTAATGCAGAAAAATCTATCAGTCATTCCTTAAACATTTGCGGAGAAATAATTCCTTCTTTTTTTTTTAAGTAGGAAAAACTCATGTTAATGTTTAATTTGCCCTCCTTAGATATGTCGTTTGAGTCAGATTGTTATCATCCATGGCAAATAAGTATCTTAATGAGCGGCTTGGGAGTATAAAGTTCACAGGGAATCAGGCATGACAAAGGTTGAAAGGCAGGTCCATCTAGCCTGAAGCATCTTTCTCAACTGGGGACACAGAGGACCTGAAAGCCCAAGTGCCTCCATTTGTCCAGGGCCACATTGCTGGTTTTCGGAGGGGTGAAACTGGGGCCCTGGACCGCTAACGTAAATCTGGGCTCTCTTCAGTAGACTCTACATCTCGGTTGTTACATTGGGATTTTCCAAATTGGAGTTATTAATAGATTGAGAACTACTGAAAGAAAAACAAGTTATTTGCAAGGCATAGTTTTATGTTTTGATCACCAATTAGTCTAATTAGACTAATGGAGGCTATTTTAGTATACTGACCTGTTTTTTACTTCCCACTGCCAATAATTAGCTAAAATTTCACAAATGTGTGTGAAATCTATATATAATATAATATATAACACATATTATATTATATCATATTATATGTGTTAATTATATTATATGTCATATAATATATAATATGTAATATGATATAACTATATAATTATATATATTAAGTTATAATATATAATTTTATGTTTTCTAGTAGCTACATATACCCAAATTAACCCTTTTGGGGAAAGGTTTGAAGGATAATTCTTAACATAATCATTGACTAGTTTTCACAGATGTTTGACTAGTTGGTAACTCTGATATACTAACCCACATTATCTATTCACTTGTTCACTAACCTACAGAAGTTATCTAAATAAGGAAAGAATTCTTGTTTTTCTCAAAGGCTTGTTCTTTGAATAGGATGACTTGGTTCAGAACAGGCTCAGACAGTATAATTTATGAATATTTTTCTAAAACAAAAAGCAAAAGGTACTCCAACGGGTCTTCTAACATCATTCAGGATCCCGGGGAAAGGTATATAAAGACAGATCCACTATGACATGCAGAGGCATGAAGAATTGCAAGGGTTTGTGATTTTTGAACCTAGCTCTTCCTAAGAAATCATAGTTTTAATGAGAATGCTTTTCAATAAGTGCTCTTAACATCAGACCTTTGACTCCAATGACTCATTGTCCAACCACGGCCGCCATGACAGCCAGATTCAGCGGGATGCCTGAAAAGAGCGCCGGCTGACCACAGAGTCCTGGCATTTCTCTTTGACAGTTTGTCCCTTGAGCCACCCTGCTTTCCTTTCACAAATCTACTGTCAGGGAACCTATCCCCCAACACAGTTATTTCTCAGGGATTATTACTTTCGGTAGCTTTTATTTATTTTCCAGGAAATACTAATGTATGATGTGATATGTAATTTTTCATATGGTGTATTTAATAATGTATATAATATACCTCATATATAAGCATAACTGAAAAAATTCTTGAAATAATACTATATGCGGTTCACTATAATCTATTCGATATTAATCTATTGCATTTAATTTTTTAAAATGCTGATCTTGGGGGACCTGGGTGGCTCAGTCGGTTAAGCTTCTGGCTTCGGCTCAGGTGATAATATCACGGTTAGTGAGTTTGAGCCCCGGGTCGGGCTCTGTGCTGACCGCTAGCTCAGAGCCTGGAGCCTGTCTTCAGATCCTGTGATTCCTTCTCTCTCTGACCCTCCCCTGCTCATGCTGTCTCTCTCTCTCTCTCTCAAAAATAAATAAAAACATTAAAAAAAATGTTTAATGCTGATCTCAACCCACTAAATTGATACCATTTCATTTTTAGTTCAAAAATGAATTGGACTGATTATTTGATTTGTCATTTGAAAATAATGTTTTAAGCCAAATTAATTTTTTTAGAGACATGGTAAAAGTAATTTGTAAGCCTTGTTAATGATTTTCTGTTTTACCTTAGAAGTCACAAGAAGCTGTTGAAGAATTTTAAGCCAAAAACATGGGGGGAATCCTTTTGGTATTTTATACACAATTTATATTTTAATTAAGAATATGATGTTTTAATTAATTTTCCCAGCTGTAAATAAACTGATAGAAATTCTTATTAAGTCTGATTTAAATATTTCTCTTTGCAAAAACAGTGATCTCAAACTACCTATGACCAAAAACATTCCCCAGGACGCCTGGGTGGCTCAGTCGGTTAAGCATCTGACTTTGGCTCAGGTGACGATCTCATGGTTTGTGCATTCAAGCCCCACATTGGGCTCTGTGCTGACAGCTTGGAGCTGTGTCTGTGTCTCCCTCACTCCCTGTCCCTCTCCTGCTCACATTCTGTCTTGCTCTCTCTCAAAAATAAATAAAAACATTTAAAAATTAAAAAAAAAATTCCCCACTTCTTTCCACCTTTATTGAAATATAAGACATAACATTTTGTAAGTTTAAGGTGTACAACATATTGATTTTTAGCACATATATATCACAAAATGATTACAACCATAGCATTGGCTAACATTACATCACATAATTACCGTATCTTTTATGTGGTGAAAATATTTAAGATCTATTCGCCTAGCAAATTGTAAGTTTTATATAAGTATTTATGTACATTTATTTTAAGTATTATGACCTATAGTCACTATGCTATGCGTTAAATCCCACAACTTACTTCCAGACTTATAACTGTAAGTCTGTACTCTTTGACCAACATTTCTCCATTCCTCCCAACCCCCAGCTTCTGGTAACCACCATTCTAGATTCTATTTCTCTTTTTGGTGTTTTAAATGTTTATAGATATATTTATGTTGAGAAAGAAAGAGAGAGATCACACACATACATAAGTAGGGGAAGGGCAGGGAGAGGGAGAGAAAGAATACCAAGCAGGCTCTGTGCCATCAGCATATAGAGCCCAACTTGGCGCTCAAACTCACAAACAGTGAGATCGTGGCCCGAGCCAAAACCAAGAGTTGGATGCTTAACAAAATAAGTCACCAAGGTGCCTCTCCTTTGGATTTTAAAACACAATTCTGGCTGTGCCATGGAGCGTGGCTTGGAGGAGATGGAGACATCGGAACCAGAACCTGGAGCCTTATTGAGCAACAGCTGGGCATCTGCTTCTCCTTATCATGGCTGAGCCCCAGCATCCAGGAGGCAATTGGAAGGTCTGGGTTTTAAGATGGTGATTTTTCATGTGAGCAAAGGTCAGATGGAGGAAACAAAGCAAGTACTACAAGGAGGTTAAGAAATTAGTCTTCTGGAGCTGAAGTTTAGAAACTTCAAACTGTAGAACCCACTGGCATGTTAGCCCTGTGTATTTTGTTATCCAAAGTGCTTAGGTATTTTAACCACTCAAGTATTCGCTCATTCAAGTGTATCAAACAATTACTACATGCCAAGATTGTGCTAAGTGTTAGGGTTTTAGAGGAACAAAGCAAATTCCTGGCCCTGAAAATGATTCACATATCTTCCCCTGAAAGAAAATAAATCTCATGTTTTCAGTATTTATTTCCCTTATAAACTTCCTATGTACTTACTAAAACTCAGAAACTCTAGCCTGTCTTTGTTTTACTGACAGAAACCTCAGGTATCAGAAAAAAAAAAAAGGTTTAAAAAAGCAAAAATAAAAACAAAACCCCAGCGCCATGGGAAAGAAGAAACTTAAGAGAACAAATCTGGAGCCACTTGGTTCCAAATGGACCTTCTGAAGGAGACTGCCTACAGCGAAAGCATATTTTGAGGTTCTATATTTTGTTTTAAAGAGCTGGTATTCCCTTAATCCTGCAGCATAATCTTAGTGTATGTCTTTTTAACACACATTGGGCTAACTACTAAGAAAATCCATGGGTTATCACCAAGAACTGAAAGATGAATGAAAGACAGTCTCCATTATTCAAAACACATCTCTCTGAATGAATTTAAGCCATCAGCAAGTAATGCTGGTGACAGCTGAAACAGGTTTACAAAATACTAAAGGACATATGATAATGATCTGAGCAGTAACATAGAACAGAAATAAGGGTTATTCAAAGCACACTTTCCCCCAAACTTGAGCCCACAATAACTCCCTCTGTGAGTAGCAGGCTTCAGTGGAAGATCAAAGAACCAGCACTTGAGACTCTATCAAGAAATCTGGTCGTTAAAGAGCCAAAAATGTAGATCAGAATCTTCTTTCAGATTAACTCAGGATATGAAGCAGAAGAAAATGGGTAAAAGAACTATTCAGTGAAGTGAAAAAGAAAAAAAGTAAGAGAAGAAAGCCGTAATCTATATAGCTCAAAGTGGACCCTTAAAATATGGGCACTCAAATATTGTATCTATTACCTGTGGTGTGTCACATCCCCCGCTAAATTGCTGATTATTTGTCCCACATTCCTAAAAATTATAAAACCACTATAGAGAGTTTAAAATGCTAACTGAGAAACAAGGAGGTTCTGGAAACTGTTTAATGCTCCCTGTAATTGTCACTGTAGGGGGACTGGATTAAATGGCAAGACATTCTTGGGTATTCACTATTTCTAGATGTAGTTTGTCATACCTAAGGAGTATTTCTTTATTAACTCTTTTTTATTTAATGCTTTTTATTTATTTTTGAGAGAGAGAGAGTGCGAGCAGGGGAGGGTCACAGAGAGAGGGAGACACAGAATCCGAAGCAGGCTCCAGGCTCAGAGCTGTCAGCATAGAGCCCAAAGCAGGGCTCGAACCCACCAACTGTGAGATCATGACATGAGCCAAAGCCGGACGCTTAACTGACTGAGCCACCCAGGCGCCCCGAATATTTCTTTATTAACTCTTAAACTTGCAAAATAAAACAGTAAAATGAAATGATCTCTAAGGCACTTTGACCTTAGGACCTTATACACTCAACCCTTTTAGAAGGATACATCAGTTGGTTAGAATATATATAATATAATACACACACACACACACACACACACACACACACACACCATTAAACTGACATTTCTGATAAAGGGGTCATGAGAAGGGTCTCATGGAGCTCTGAATGCTACCACCAACTTGATGGATAATTAATATGTTAAATAAAAGTGGCAGGGTGCCTGAGTGGCTCAGTTAGTTAAGCATCAGACTCCAGATTTAGCTCAGGTCATGATCTCATGGTTTGGAAGTTCGAGCCCTGCATCAGCCTCTGTGCTGACAGCACAGAGCTTACTTGGAATTCTGTCTCCTTTTCTCTCTGCCCCTCCTCCACTTGCACTTGCTCACTCGCTCTCTCTCTCTCTCTCTCTCTCTCTCTCTCAAAATAAATAAAAATCAACTTTAAAAAGAAGGAAACATTTTTCAGAAATAAAATATCCCAGATGGGCATTTGACTCCATACAGAATCTGTTGACAAAGACCTTGTCTTTAACCCGAGGAAAATGCAGTTTTCCCTGGATTTAATTTCTATGTTAGGATTTACCCTTTAATTTCTTGCACAGTGAGTCAGCATTATTTAGTAACATGCAAACTAATCTTCACAGTGGCTGTTATATAACCCATAAAATTAAAATCTACACCCTTCTCCTTTCCCATGGCATTCTCCTAACCTTGCACCTCGTTACAACCCCAAAGACCATTATGTATAGCCTTTCGCAATCATGCATACACCTTGTGTATACACCTGAGGTCTTGTTTATATTTGGTTGCTGTGGTGGTATCCACAAGAGCATTTTTGTGGTAGGTGTAGCTGTTTGCACCAAAACTCTAATTCAAACTTGACTTGTAGACACCAGAACCTAGGAGTCGCAAGTGAACTCCATGGGACTACCTTGTTTTGTATGTGAATACTATTTCCTATAATTCTGTGACTTCTATCTTCTGGTCTTCATGGAGTCAATTACCTTTTTGGTAAAGACTTGAGGAGACCAGTGAAGGCCTTGCTCTGAGAAAGACGATACAAGGTAAAAAAATGTTGAATGCGCTTGTTCATAATAGTTCACGTCTTGCTAAGATGGTGGCCTTTTGTTTTTTAGCAAGCGTTTTGTGGCTGCTCATGAGAGGGAAACATCATGGAAGAGATTAGAACTTTATCTCAAGCATATTAGTTTATGAACATACAATACCCTAGTTTATCTAAAATGTGAGTCTTAGGGACGCCTGGGTGGCTCAGTCGGTTAAATGTCGATTTTGGCTCAGGTCTTCATCTCATGGTTCATGGATTAGAACCCCGTATCAGGCTCTGTGCTACCAGCTCAGAGCCTGGAACCTGCTTCAGATTTTGTGTCTCCCTTTTTCTCTGCCCCTCCCCCACTCATGCTCTGTCTGTCTGTCTCTCTCTCAAAAAAAAAATAAACATTTAAAAAATTGAAAAAAAATACGTGTGAGTCTTAAAGCACCTGTTTGCCTGTCAGTAGGTAGAAATATAGGCTATTGGATGGGAGCCAGCAGATCCAAGTCCCAGAAGGAGCTACTTTCAATGAACTCCATTATTCAGGCCTATAATCTGTTGGATTATTATATAACGTTTCACTTCATTATTTGAAAATGCTTCCAAACCACAGTATGTCTTTAGTGTCGCAAATAAGTTACTGTGCCAACATATTTCTGCCACCCTGTTGAGCTGCATTATTAGATGAGTTATCTTAGCACAAAGTAATTTCTGAGGGACTAGATTCACTTGGTTGGAAATATCATACTTTCAATAACTTTTTCACACAAAAATTGGGGCTTGATGCATTCAGCTGATCAACATGTGTCTGTTCAAGTATTTCCCAGGAGTTATAGGGCAGAGTATAGTGAAGAAAGTAGAGAGAATTAAGAAATGGATGCCATCCTCAAGCGGCTCAGAGGCAAGGAAAGAAAACAGACCCGTCACTCTAATTATAAAACAGTATGATTAAGACTGTGAGCAAGATCAGTACAAAGTGCTGACTGAAGGGGTAGAATTAAAGCTGGGAAAGTAACATTTGAGCTGTTGAGAGAAGAGGAATTAAGGCTAGTATGGTGGAAGGTGCAACATCATAAATTATAGAAACTTAAAAGATTAAAGTATATGAGGAACATTAAGATGATGCTGATTTATATGGTAATGATGTTTTACAACTTAAAGTATGTTAGGGAGCAGATGGTAGAGGACAGGGAAGGCAGAAAGGGTCCTCACTTATGTACCTGTGTGCCAGGCAAGAGCACTGCCTTTACCCCATAAGAAATTGGAAGGCTTTGAAGGATTTTTGAGCAGGAAGTTTGAGACACCATTATAACTTTATTTTATAGTAATAATTCTGGGGGGACCTGGGTGACTCCATTAGTTAGGCATCCAACTCTTGATTTTGGCTCAGGTCATGATCTCACAATTCATCAAATCTAGCCCATGTGCTGACAGCGTGGAGCCTGCTTGGACTTCTCTCTCTCCGCCTCTCTGTGCCCCTCCCCCACTCGTGCATTTGGACACACACTCTTTCTCTGTCAAAATAAAAACAAATAAACTTAAGAAAATAAGTAAACAAATTTAAAAATTACTGTGAGAATTATGATGCTTCTATTAAATACACACTAATAATTTTCAGCTGTGCAGAGCACCCCCGCCCCCAGCCCCCAGCCTTTGTTTTGAATATTGCTCCTTCTTCCCTGTGCCTTTTGTGATTCTGGCAGAGTTAGCGAATGAGTCTTCACCTCTTACCACAATGAGGTTAGGCACATGGCACAAACTTGCTAATCAAAGTGGTCCAGGAGTGGACCCTGGCCCTAGAGAGCTTAATATGGGCCTTTGCAGGTAGGGATGGCAGAAGGCATCCATGCAGTGAGGCATCATGCTGTTTTCTCTGGAATGTCTACCTAATGGGCTCATGTAAGCCTATGCTCCTTGACCATCTTTGTCACCATGTGGCCAGAACCTGCACCAAGGAGGCCAATCTCCAAGAGAGAGGAGCTGATGGATGGAGAGAGAGAATTCTGATGCCATCATTTGAACCCTTGTATCTAGCTAAGTTTAAAGTCAACTCTAGTCTTCAATACATTATTTTCGTTGTTGTTGTTTTATTCACAAGCATAGTTTGATTTTGATTTCTGTGTTTGTAATTCAAAATGTTCTCACTAATGCAGAGTAAAAGTCAGATAAGAGTGGAATCAGAGGGATGTACTGAGAGGAATCAAAGTAATCCAGATGAGTGAAGATAAGAGCCTGAGCTAAGACAATGGAGCTAAAGAAGAGAGGACATGTCCAAATGTATCAATCCTGAATGAGCAAGATTCAGTCAGTTATTAGATGTGAGAGAGAATGAAGAGTGACTGATGTTGTCTATAAAACACTCTCCAGCATAACATCAAGGTAAGTGAAAGGGTGCATTCTTAACTAACATGAATGAATGAAATAGCAGGATATGGTTTAGTGCTCCTTGGGGCTCCATCCAAGGAAATCCATATGGTTTACTGAACCTTGGTGAATAATCAATACGAAGAAAAAGAGGCTGTGTGTACATTTTTTCCCCTGGTTCTAAGGGAGTCGGGTTCCAAGCCCAATGTAATTAGTGAACATGGCACTTGACATTCCTTCATCAAAAAGCTGGGCACTGTCAGATGTGACACACCAGCTAAGCCGGGTGCCCACAAAAGGATGAGGCTGACTCACTGTGTTCTGCTTCTATGTTTGCCACTGCTTTGAATGGGATAGAAACTTAAACCCACATCTTTGAAGCTGATCTTTGTGGGTAACTCCAAGCAGGGCAGTAATTCGATCTCCAGTTCCCAGAGGTATAAGTGATAGTGATTTCAGAGAGACGATGCCACATCTGTGCCAAAATGCAGCTGGAACAGAAGTCCTTTGCCTCTATTCGAAGCTCAAGATTAATCTTGTGTGATTTGTCCAATATGATGGAATTAAAAAAGGCAGACTGAGTAGGAGTTTAAAATAGATGTTAGCTGTTAGGGGGGGAAAAAGAAATCAAGTTTTGCAGTAGGTGGTATAAATCTGTCACCTCTAAAGAGCCATTTACATTCTCACGTAAAGCAGCAGCCTTCAATATAAAGAGAATGAGCAGAAGACCCACTGGTGAGGGGACATGCACAAAAATGACTCAAGGTACCTGTTTAGCCTCACAGACAATCAAATAAGTGCTTATTAAAACCAAGCCAAAGCAAATTAAAATGTTTCAGTGAAATCATCATTTTTGAATTAAGTATGATGATATTTAACTGATAGTATTTAAAGCCATGAAATATCATTACTCTTGGTCAATATGCCTATTCCTGAGGTCATGCTCTCAGGATATTACTCAGCATAAGAAAAAGGTATATGGGGGTGCCTGGGTGGCTTGGTTGGTTGGACGTCTGACTCGTGATTTCGGCTCAAGTCATGGTCTCACAGTTTATCAATGCAGGCCTCTGCACGGTGTGGGGCCTGCTTTGGATTCTCTATCTCCCTCTCTCTCTGCCCCTCCCCTGCTCTCTCTCTCCAAAGCAAATAAACATTAAAAAAAGAAAAAGAAAAAGGTATATGCATAAAATGTCCATTATTGAATTCTTTATAATAACAAAAAATTTAGAAAAAGTTTGACAGACAAAGAACTGGGAAAGAGTAGAGAAAATTGCTCCAAAAATGTGAATAGGCACAAATATTATAGTTATAAATCAGTTTTGAAATAGAGAAATAGTATACAAAATCATATATGTATTATCTGGACATAAAGTATACATCCAGACAAAGACTAAGTTGACTCAAATAAAAAAAAACAGAAACAAATAATAGATGTATTAAAATGTAATTTATGACCGAAATTAAATGAAAACCATACTACTCAATAAATAGTGCTGGATAACACAAAGGAAAAATTAATTCCAGGTAGATTAAAAAAAACTTTAATATGAAATGTAAAACTGAAAACTTTTAGGTGATAATGTAGGAGAAAAATTTTCTGCCTTCAGGACAAGGAATAACTCCTTAAGCCACATATAGTAAAAGCCTTTACCATGGTATAAAACTAACACCCAACTAACCTCATGGAAATAAGAAACTTCTCTTCATCCAGAGACACCCTAAAAATGGTAAAAATACGCAAACTGAGCACACACATTTGTAACATATAACTGACAATGTTCTGGTATGCAGACTATAACAAGAATTGAAAACCGGGTAAAAGTCATGGATGTATACTTCATAAATGAAGAAATATAAGTAGCCATTAAACAGATGAAAAGACTCTCAAACCCATTAGTAATCAAAAGTTAGAAGTTCAAACCACACAGAGATATGTTTCATACCAAGGTTGCTATGTACAGTTGCATGATAGTGCACTGCTCAGCTCCAGGAAGCATCATTCCTATCCACTTGACTATGATGCCACCCCTCCCCCTCAAACTGTGGAATGCATTGGCCCTCTTTCACAACCACCACACTGGCAGAAATTCGACAGTCTGCAACATCAGCAAGGAGGTAAAACAATAAAAACCTCGGTCACTGCTTACTGAAGTGTAAATTTGACTCAACCACTTTGAAGAACAGATTTTCTTTATTCAGGATGGTTAATGGCAGGTTTAGAAGAGGAATGGGAAAGAGTATTAAGTTGTGATGAACATAAAAATGAGCAGATATTCAAAATAAAAATGTGAAATAGTACTGATCAGCATAAAAACTTCCAGATGTACTTAGAAGCTTGGCAACAAAAGTGAAGAAAGTAGATCAAAATAAGATTTAAAAAAACCTGTCAGGATATAGTACACTGTGTTTTTTTAATGTTTACTTATGTTTTAGAGAGTGAGAGGGAGAGACAGAGCATGAGGAGGGGAGGGGCACTGAGAGAAGCAGACAAGAGGATCTGAACCCGGCTTTGCACTGACAGCAGAGAGCCCAACACAGGGCTCGAAGCCTCGAACAGAGAGACCATGACCTGAGCCATGCAGGCTCCCCTTACACTGTATATTGACTAACTGGAATTTGGATAAGAACTTTAAAAAAAAGAATTTTAAAAATCCTGCCGGGATGCATAGGGTTAAAGTTCCGAGGACGTCAGTGGAAGTGAATGGTGAAATAATTTTCTAAGGTATTCGTGTTAGTACACCGACAAGACATGGGCCAGCAAACTGCGACCAGTGGACCAAATCCAGCCACTACCCATTTTTGTAAATGACTGGAATAGAATCACATCCATTCATTTATGTCGACTCCACAGCTGCTTTAGCTCTCCAACAGTGAAAATGAATTGTTGTGACAGAGATCAGATGGCCCGCTAAGGCTAAAATATTTATGATCTCACACACAGAGACAGTTTGCTAACCCTTAGACCAGAACATTAGGCAAACTAAAAAACAAACAAAAAAATAATTAGAATTCTTGGTGCAATTAAAAAAATATATTTTAATGAAACAATGAGAAGATTTTTGATCACTATTTTGGAGAGGAATTATGGAAGTCATGTACACTAACTTGGAGCAAAACTGGAAGATAACAAGGTCCAGAGCATGTTTGTGCCAAATTGATATCAACTGTGACTAAATATAACAGACTTTGTGATATCTAGTAAGCATAGTGAGAAATCTGGAACAGAATGCCAAATATTTCTTATGCATTGGAAAAATCTTCCATCATGTGCAAGATAGAGATAATTGACCCAACTTAAAAGATCAAATAAGTAAATGGTGAGAGGTTGAGTTTTGCCACTAGATTTTTCTGGATATTCTGTTGGCCTTTTGACTCTTAAAGTTTTGATGATAGCCTACATCAGCAGATTATTTGTCAGAGTAAGACTAAACTGCCTTAAGGATTTCCGAAAACATGGTGATCTAAGGATAAAAGCTGTCCATGGATCTCTCCCACAAATGTTCCTACAAGTTCACTCGAAGTTTGCAGAGAACCCCAACTACGTGAGGTCATTCATAGACCAGATTCCTTCTAAGTCATTGTAATGCCATCCCTGAGAACAAAATCCCCATCTCATCTAGTTTCTTGCTGGTGGAAAAGGGAAAGAGAAGATGGAGGGTTCTACTTGGCGTCTGAAATCCTGGACCAAGAAATGGACACATAACCTCTGGAATGGAGCTCTGCAGGCATGTACCAGCCTCAATTCTATTGATTTGGAGGATGAAGATAATGGATTCTGGTGGACAAGTAGCAATCTTTCTCTTACAAGACATAATAGTTTTCTATCTAGAAGAACTCCTGGTAAGCAGAGATTTAAGAATATGATTCAAATGTGAAGATCACAAAGTAATTTATTAATGATGTCTTCATAAAAGAAAAGTCCAGAATAATTCTCCATCATTTTCTACTTTTTTAAGTTTATTCACTTATTTTGAGAGAGAGAGAACACAAGCAGATGGGGGACAGAGAGGGAGGGAGACAGAGAGAATCCCAAGCAGGTTCCTTGCTATCAGCGCAGAGCCTGATGCGGGGCTCGAACTCATGATCCTTGAGACCATGACCTGAGCCAAAATCAAGAGTCAGATGCCCAACTGACTGAGCAACCCAGGCTCCCCAGGGTTTTCTACATTTAAACTGAATTATGAGAAACATGCAGAGATCTTTTTACCCTTCCACTAGGGGATGAAAGGAGGAAATGCAGTATCTTTCTGGTTACTGAAGCGTTGATATATTTAGCTTTTTGGATTATGAGAACAAAGTTGGCAAAATGACAATGTGGTTACAGAAAAAAATTAACCTCAACCTTACATAACAAAACCTGGCAGTGCAAAGACACTGCCTCTCCAGGCAAATAAACATAAAGTTTTGTGGGAAAGATTTTTGTTCGTTAACCAAAGAGGAACACCATGTATCTTGTTCTTTAGCCAGATTAATCACAGTTTTGTGGGTGGAAAACTATGGTGCTAATGACTTTCTGAAAATGCTTTGGACCAGGTGTGCTGCTTGGGGATCCTGATTCTTAACTATACTATGAATATTTTTATCTATAGCCAGTCAAGTTGAACCATCACTGGGAAATGTGGAACAATAAAGCATTCATTAGTTATTCAGAAGATAGTTCTGTAATATCAATATCAGTAATTTACAAAACTTAAAAATAATTATGTAAGATTCTGTTATATGCAAGGTACTTCCCTCTGCACAGCATTTGGTTCAAGGTTGAGTGAGGTAGGCCATGCCCTCAATATTTAAGCCTCAAGAAGAATGAGCCAGGATATATATATGGGTGTTAGGTTAAGAACTATAGCAAGATATAGGGCTCCTCAATGGCTCAGTCAGTTGAGAATCTGACTTTGGCTCAGGTCATGAGCTCACCTTTAGTGAGTTCAAGCCCCACATCAGGCTCTGTGCTGACAGCTCGGAGCCTGGAGCATGTGCTTCAGATTCTGTGTCTCCCTCTGTCTGCTCCTCCCCTGCTTGCACTCTGTCTCTCACTCTGTCTCAAAAAAGAAACAAAAACAAAAACAAAAACAAACAAACAAAAAAAGAAATATAGCAAGATAGATTTAACGCATTATTGTAAGATGTAGCAAGTCAAAAGAGATAGGGGATAAGCTGATTTGGAATAGTCGATTAGGAAGGATTAGGAAGATGTGAAACTGAAGGTGAAACTGAAGATATAACTGACCTCATCAAACCTCTGTTTTCTCATCTGTACAAATAGGAAAAATATTTACACTTCTCATCTATATTTTTATAAAAACTGAGAGCAGAATCGGGTTCATAATAATGATAAAAAACTGTCAGTTGTCATCATAGCTATTTTTGTTGTGGTTAATGTCATTCTCTGAAACTTTGATTTTGAATAATGATCAGGATTCCAGTAGCTACAGTTTTTGGAGAGTACAATTCAGGCAGATGGAATGGAAGCATCAGCTGCTGGATACTTCACTGGTATGAATCCAGAAAGCAACAGGATTTAGTATGGATTTACTAAGCAAAATGCCTTTCTAAGCCAGATGCCTAAAAGGGACTCTGAAGCCCCGTGGTTTTTGTGTCCTTGGTTCTATATTTACAAAGAGTGATTCTATTTATTTAATTTTATGAATTTCCTGTTTTACACTCTTTAGGGAGAATACCACCAGTTTCTTTCTCTATGTTGTCCAGGGTAAAAGAATTTGTCCATCCACACATGAGTGGCAGCCCAGATTTGGAAGCACATAAATTTTTTTTCCATGGGTCAGCCCCCACTCAAATGGTAATTGAAATAAGAATAGTTACCCAAGGTCATTTTCAATACCCTGGAATGGTCTACTTGGGTAAGGAATGAGTAACTCACAATTTTATGAGATAGACGACAGACACAGGTGCTTCTTACAATCCAAAGAAACCATGTTTTGGTATTAGCAGTGCATTTCTTGAAATTTCACAGTCCGGGAATTGAATTGGAAACCTACATTTGCATTTGGGGGAAAAAAAATTCTCATGGAAAATCAACTAGTTAAATGCACGGTGAACTTCCCAGAGCTCTTCCAAGACTCTGTCCTGTTGAAGTTCATTTTCTTGAGGAACAGTTTGGATTGCCTACAGATAGTGTTAGGAAATTGTATGTGTTTATGGAGTTCCTGATCCAGTTATTTAAGAAATCATTCTTTATGTAGTAACATAAGGGAGATAAATGTGCCATTGCTTTTTTGTCTAAGAGAGTTATGTCCTGGGAGGACCACCTCCCAGTGGTAGAGGGGGAGGCTTTGAAATCTGGGTCCAGGACAAATCATGATACTATCGCCCGAGGGAAGCCATTTCCTATGTTCACACACCATTTGTTTTTAAAATGTTTAAACTCCACATTCTAAATTGCTGTTCCGTGCTTCAAAGCTATACTCGGCTGACTTCAGAGAGAAATAAATTCCCAATTCTCAGGACCATATGCATAACCCCATTCCAAAACTAATCAGGATGACTTACAAAAGATTTTGGATTAATACCTACTTCTGTTTTATTCTTTGAGGGAGGGGGAAATGTGAGAGAAATCATCCTTTATCCTTGAGAAAATGATCAGAAACAACAAGAAAAATATACAAAAGTTACCCTTGTAGAATAGTCTTGCAGTGTTACTCGATACATGCTAATCATTATTTATGTTGTCACAATATCTAAGGATTGAAAATGAAACAATAGGACATGGGAGCAAAATATTTTAAATGGCTTGAAACTCATATTTCCCCCAGGGCTACCATTCCTGGATCCATTTGAAAGGAATTAAAAACTCTGTTGCTCAGGGTTTTCATAACCATGTTGTTGTAAGGTTCAGAGCCCCATGGAAGAATCACCCATTATTTGGGGTATTTCTTGGGTTGTCATCTGTGGTCAGAAATAAACTCCTATCTTCTTCCCCTTTATATGTTTTAAATAATTCATTAAGGTGACATTTTCATAACATAAAATCAACCATTTGAAAGTGAACAGTTCAGTGGCATTTCATCCATTCACAGTATGGTTCAACTATGTCTCCTCTCTAGTTCTAAAATATTTCTATCACTCCAAAGTAATGCTCCTTACCGATTTGTCACTTTGTTCCCAGGCCCTGGCCACCACCAATCAGCAGTAAGGCTCATCTGCTTCCCCTTTGTGAGTCATTCCTTTGAATGAGGGCTCTTTCCAGCCTTTCGTTGTCCACAAAATCACCGGAGAGCCCCTTCTTGCTGCCATTTACAGCTGAAGAAAGCTGATCCTAGAGCCAAAGGCACAATCTGTCTCTTGGTGGTCACGAAGCTGAGTATCTACCCTCTGATGCCTGACAACTATCCTGTCTCCCAGGCTACCTTATCTTCTGGCCATTGCTCTGGGTCCTACATCGCTGCTGCCATGGTTGATCTAGTGGAGTCTTCAAAAATGCCAGTGAAAATGTACTTTCTGGGTTTGTTAATGCCTTTAAGTCAATACCTAAGGAATATATCTGTCTCTTCCCTTTTACATTTCTCTTTATCATGTAGGTAATAGAGAGAAATTGAGTACCCCTGGAATTAGTTCCTGTATATGGAAGATTGACTTTGCATTGATCAATGACTTTTTCATTAATCAACTTCAGCCTATTCTTTCCCTATCGCTATGATGTGAGACCATGTTTGAGAAAAAGAGTGCTGGGTCAGGAGCAAATCTTCCCAGCAAATGGCAAGTGGTGATCAGTTTCAACCCTCATCTCTGATGACCAAAGCATTATATAGACCCAGATTTATTTGACTGAGGCTCTCTTCACTTAGAAAATTATTCCCAAGAAGATCTTAGCCCCTCCTTTAAAAATACTTCTAATGAATTAATATGATCAGTTCTCAAGACAAATCCAAAAATATCTCAATACTAGTGGCCTTTGAGGTTAGACTCAATCTAGAACTCTAAGTACAAATTTAACTTAGTCTCAGAGCAGTAACAATCTGGTATGACTTTGTAACTTTAGCATAAATCGGCCAAGAGTTTCTATAAAAGCAAAAAAGCTGAAATTTCTGGAACAGCCCCAAATCAAGGAAGCTATTCCTAAACAGATACACCTTGATGCATATAAGTAATAATTAAGCAAAAACAAAACAAAACAAAAAACTATAACAGAATAAGAACATTTTCTGATATTGATTGCCATTTAAAGAAAAAGCTTCCCTGAAATATGTAGAAACTAAAAATAAACAAGTCATAAACCTAGCAGTTTAATAAACCAACTAGGTTTACTTTAAACTTTTTTTAACATTTATTCATTTTTGAGAGGCAGAGAGACAGACTACAAGCAGGGGAAGAGAGAGAGGGAGACACAGAATCTGAAGCAGGCTCCAGGCTGTCAGCACAGAGCCCAACACAGGGTTCGAACCCACAACCCATGAGATGGTAACCTAAGTCAGTCAAATGCTTAACTGACTGAGCCACTCAGAGGCCCCAGGTTTACTTTCTTTTTTAAATGTCTGTGTTCTTTTGGAAAAGTAATTTCTATTTCACTCACTATAGCAGTCTAGATCACATGGAAATTCTCCTTAAAAAACACAACTAAAAATGCAAGATAAAAACATAACAAATAGCTATCAAAAGCATACTTGGCTCAAAAAGAAAGCAAGAGCAATCTCCAGAAGCCAAAAGAACAGAAGAAACTAAAAATGGGAGGTAAACAAACTGTTCCTGGCCTTGAAAATGTGTTGACATGATAGCCAAAGAGTTTGATAGCGAAGTAAGGAAAGCAATCAAGGCTGCATAAAGAGAATGCAGAAACCAAGAAACTTGACTTCCTGGAATGATTGATGCTCATTAAAGTGCGCAGTAGAAAACTGCCCTCTGAATCATTGGATAGGTAGGCGACAGCATGGCCAGGGCTCCTTAGCCTAGGCTGTGGGTGTAAAAATATTCTTTCTTCTTTGAGATTTCATAAACACAGGTTTCTACTCCTTGTCTGTATTCTATCACTTAACCTTGAAGTTACGGTCCCTCCCAAATGCTAATGAAAGAAATATCAGAAAGATAACAACCCAATGTCCCTTCTTCCCCCTTCCAGTACAGAGAAGCAGAAATAATTTGACGTCTTACATGTAGTTCTGATAAAGTCGTGAGTTAAGAACACTTGCCAAAACATCTCGATGTGATTCTCCTTTTTGTTACGGAGGTTTGTATAAAAATGAATAATCCTGCTCTACTTCATAACACATTCTTGGAAGTGTTATTTCTACACATGAGTCTCTAATGACATTGAGACCATTGAGACTTTGGAGACTTAGTGCTGTGTTTTGTGAAATGTAACCTCAATGGACTTTTACATGTTTTGCCCAAGTAATTGCATTTAAATTGACAAATATTCTGAGGTTTCACTATTAGCCCAGAAGTACTTAGACTTTTGTTTTGTGACCATTTGTGTGTAAAGATAGAATACATGTCAGTCTGTTGAATTCTTTAGTTAAATGAGGATTTAAGACTATTGGTCTCATTTAAATCAACATATGACAACACCAAAAAGAACATGATGATTTTAAAAAGAATCAAATAAAGTTCTGAAAGAAAAAAAAACAGAGCCACTGCAATTAGAAGTTCAATGGATGCTCTAAGCAGCAGATTAAAAATAGCTGAATAGAGATGAGGTAAAATTGAGTATAGACTTGAGGAAATGGTTTAATATGCAGCACAGAGAAATCGAGATGTGGGAAACAGAAAACAGATATCCAATAATACGGAAGTTAAAATCAGAAGATACAATATATGCTTAATAGAAATAAAGCTGAGAAATAGCCAAAGCTAATGAAGGTCATTAAACTCAGATTTAGGTATCAAAATAAATCCCCAAAAGGATAAAAATAAACACCCATTCATACATATCATAGTGAACATAAGAACACCATGAAAAAAACCCGAGAGTACTTATAAATGACTGACAGAAAAACAAAGCTGCCAACAAATTTAACTTACATTTCAGTTTAAAAATTGAGACACTTTTTTCAATAACTGATTCTGACAGAGAAAAGAATTTGGACTGAACCCTCCATTTAAGAGCAATGAGAATATCTGGACAAAATATTTATTTAAACAAGTACCTTATAAACAAAAATTGCTAGTCACATAGTGAAATGCTCTCAGGCCTGATTCTAGGGCAGGATGGGAGTCATGGGAAGGAAGCCCACTGTTGGGCAATGTTTACATTGGGGACATTTCCTCACTGTGGATATATAACGTTTGAGAGGCTGTGCAGTCCGTTTGACAATCTGGTGGTACTTAGCCCAAATCAAGCAGAGAAGGGAAAGGTAGCTTTGATAAAACCCTTCTACTTTGCGTCTAGAATACTAGGGCCCAGAGTTGTTTGGGGGAGACCTAGGGATGCCAGGAGTCTAGCAGTAGCAAATACACACATTCTTTGGGGGAAGATAACATCATAGGTCTCTGATTACTTCTACAAACAGATTTTTCGGTCTAATGCTTGTCACCAAAGAGCTAGCAGAGCCGGAAGAAGGGAAGACAACATGAACAGAAGCCAGAAAGAACAAAAGACAAGATGTATTTCTCAGTGCAGAGGCTTAGGTCATTGGGATTATCAAACATAGACTTCAAAAGATCTATATTTAAAAGACAAAATTTCATGAGATCTGGAAACTAAAAAAAAAGGATAACAAAGGAAGAAAATCTTGAACAAAAATAGTCATTATCAAAAACTGCCAGGGTGAATTATTCAATAAAAATTGGACACAGATTGGGGCACCTGGGAGGCTCAGTTGGTCAAGCATCTGACTCTTGATTTTGGCTCCAGTCTTGGTCTCATGTTTCATGAGATGGAGCCTCGCATCAGGCTCTGCTCTGAGAGTGTGGAGCCTGCTTGGGGTTCTCTCTCTCTACCTCTTCCCTGCTCATGTTCTATCCTCCTCTCTCTCAAAGTAAGTAAATAAACATTTTACAGTATTGGATATAGACAAAGGAAGAATTAGTAAATCCATTAGGATAGAAGAAATTTTCCATAATGAAGCCTAGAGAGAAAAAATAATGAAAAATGGAGAGGAGAGGGTATATGAATAAAGGATATAGTGACATGATCTATAAAATGTGGCTGGAGTCCCAGGAGAAGGGTGAAGATTCAGTGTAATCCCAGTTGAAATCCCAGAAGGCTTTTAGGGAAATTGACAAACTGATTCTAAGATTTATAAAGAAATAAATAGGATCTAAAAAAAAAAACAACTTTGAAAAAGAACACTGTTGGAGGGACAACACAGCCTGATTTTAAGACTCATGATAAAGTGACAGTTATTACAACAGTGCCATACTGGTCTAAAGACAGAGAAAGAGAATAACGGAGCACAATAGTGAATCCAGAAATAAACTTACATAGAGGTGGACAGTTGATTTTCTATAGAGGTACAAAGGTAAATACATAGAAAAGGAATCATTTTTTCAGCAAATTGTGCAGGAATAATTGGATAACTCATATGCAATTGTTGATATTGTTTTCTTTTTTAGAGAAAATCATTATTTTATCCGCAAGCATGTTTCATTTCATTTTTTTATTTTTTAATTTTTGTTTATTATTGAAACAGAAACAGAGCATAAATGCAGGAGGGGCAGAGAGAGAGGAAGACACAGATTCTGAAGCAGGCTCCAGGCTCTGAGCTATCAGCACAGAACCCAATGCGGGGCTCAAACTCACAAACCATGAGATCATGACCTGAGCCAAAGTCGGACGCTTAACCTACTGAGCCACCCAGGCACCCCAATCATGTCCCATTCTAATAAAAATATTTTTGTGCCTTTTTTTCTCTATTATGGGTCTTGCAAAGGATTCCTTCTTATTTTATTATCCAAAATGTCAGCTGTTGGCTTTGTTAACTTTTCTCTATTTTGTCTCTTTTTTCCCCCATTTAATTAATGCCTGTCTTTACTTTCATTATCTCCTTCTTTCTACTTCCTTTAGGTACATACTGCTATGGATTTCTTAGCTACTTAAAATGAATATTCAATTTGAAAATTTTTCTTTAATGTAAGTTTTCAGGAACAAAAATTTTCTTTGAAATATTTTTCTTTTTTGCTGGGCCTCACAGATTTTAATACATGGCAATTTTATTAGTGTACATCTCTAGATATTTTCATTCCAGTGTAAGTCATCAAATTTAAGTCCAATTTAGCTTTATCTCCTGCATTCAGGGATTTTTAATATTAGCAAAATCCATAAATATAACTGACAACATACAGAGTTAAAAAGAAGAAAGAAACATATGAAAAGCTAAGGTGATATGAAAGAAAGTAATTTTATAACATTCAACGCATTCATAATAAAACAAAGCTCTGAGTAAAGTAAGAATAAAAAGAGCCTTCTTTAAACTAACAATGGGTTTTTAAATATAAACAAACAAAACCCATTATAAAAATCTACCCAAATGAGAAAACACTAGCAAATGCTGGAGAATATGGATCTGCAGGGTCTTTTTTCCATTGAAAGTGGAAGTCTAAATTGATAGACTCACTTTGGCATTATATCCCAAAGTTTAAACTCAGGTTCCTTAAGAACCAGCAAATTTGATTTCAGATCTATACAGTCAAGAAAAATAGATACAAAATTTTTTATAGAAGCACTATTCACAAGAGAAATCCCCAAAAACCCATGATCAAAAGACTGGATAAATAAACTATTATCAGAAAGGTATAATACCCAACAGCTAAAATAAAGAACCTCCAGTGACTTGCAATGATTTGGATGACTTGTACTGATATAATATTTAAGAAATAAATAGGCTCATTTTTATAAAGTCATAAATAACTAAAATTTATACACACATACGTATCATTTGTGGAATGCCTAGAGACATGATGGAAGTCACCCATTTGGGTAGGAGAGAGAGGCTAGAGCATCAGATGAAGGACCACAAGAAAACAGGTAGATTATTTTCCCAGTATTTCGTTCTGTAGAATGGCTTGCTGGTGCTTATGGTTATTATACATAACTAATCATAGAACCTTTCTCCCAACCCCCTCAAAAAATGCCTCTGAAGTTCTAAAGGAATCATTTTAGGGTCACTGCAAAGAAACAGAAGGCACACCTGGCTGGAGTTTGGAAGATGATTTAATGAGGAGACTCTTTACAGAATGTGGGCAATCCAACAAAGGGTACTGGAGATCTCACAGCCTGAAGATACAAGGTAGAAAAAATAAGGGAGCTGTAGAAGCCAATGCTCCACAATGAGGGACACTCAGCAGGGCCTTGGTCTTGGGAGGAAGATGCAGCCCCACCAGAACACACCAGAACTTTCCAGAATGCACCAGAAAGCATCAGAGTGGCACTCAAACATAAAAGAAGCAAAAGAGGAAGCATCCTAGCCTTCCTCTCTTCCTACACTTCATTCTCCTGTCAGCACGCCCCCCCCCCACCAGCCCCCTGCCTTTTCTATTGGTTGAACTAAATCAGAAGCCAAGAAGGAGCTAGGACTATAGGCAAAGAGATGAAATGGAAGTGGAATGGAAAAAAGTCATTTCACCATACACACAACCATTTAAATAAATAAATATCTATCAATGATTATTGATATCCCATGGATATTGGAAGGGATATAAATAAGTTTAAAGTGTGTCAACTATTTGGATGAGCTGAAAGAGTAAAAGCACCAATTAATTTTAGACTTTGATAAGTGATGAAATACCTTAATTTCTCAAATAGTCATTAAAATAACAGTAAAGACAATATATAATCCCCACACTGATAGAATGAATAAGCAAGTAATTTTTAAATTAATTAAAATGAATGTACATTAAATGTAGAATTAAAATTAGTTTGGTATAATTTTTTAATTAATGTTCATTTGTTTTTGAAAGAAAGACAGAGAAAGAGTGCAAGTGCAAGTGGGTGAGGTGCAGAGAGAGAGAAGACACAGAATTCAAAGCAGGCTCCAGGCGCTGAGCTGTCAGCACAGAGCCCAACATAGGGCTTGAACTCCAGAACTGTGAGATCCTTACCTGAGCCAAAGTTGGACACTTAACTGACTAAGCCATCCAGGTGCCCCTAATTTTAAGACTAACATCTTAAGTTAATTTAAAATCACTTTTTAAAAAAAGGTTAAAAAGGAGAGAAAAAGAACTAGAGTAGGTAAGACCGAAGTATTTAGCAAGATGGTAAAATTTTTAAACATAAATTTGTCAGTATCTTATATTACATATCAATAAAGGAAGTAGTCCAATTAAAAGAGACCATTTATAAAATTGCATAAATATATAAAACCCAACTGTGGGCCATTTAAAGGACTATATGCAAGACATAAAGATGCAGAGACTGGTTTTTTTTTTTACTTTATTTATTTATTTATTTTTCCCCAAATCTAATCTTTTCCTCAAATATCCTGTTTCTGACCATGCAAAAACAGTACCACCAAACTTCAGACATCTATTTTTATTAGTTTACCTAAACATTTTAACACACTTAGAAGCATATGTGTAAATTTAATCACCATCTCACACAAAATTTAAAGACTCTGAAAATGTTACCTCTTGATTCTTTATTCCTTTAAATTTGGGGAAATGATACCAGGTTCAATTAGGGCTCTTAAAATGTATATGAAGGGACTAGGTTAACTTAATTGAGAGAAACAGCCCCTCTATAATAGAGATAGGTTGGGTCTATGTTGTAGCGTGTCGGTTCTCAAACTTGAACTTGACTCAGAATCACCTGGAAGGCTCATTAAAATACAGACTGCTGGGCCTATGTCGAAAGATTGTGACTCAGTAGGTCTGAGATGAGATCTGAGAATGTGCATTTTGTAAACGTCTTCACGAGCAGTAGATATTGCTGCAACTTTCGACCTTGACAAAGGTCTGCTTCGGTGGCTCTACTGATACCTGGGCTCAAACCACTCCTACTGAATCCGAATCTTTGTCTTGTTTTGTTTTGTTTGTTTTGAATTCCCTAGGTGATTTCAATGGGCCAGCAGGCTAAAACCACTCATCGGGTCTTCTGATGTTTAGGAAGTTAAAGTCTGGGTTTTCATTTTTTTTAATTAAAAGGAGAAACATTTCAACTGTTTCTATTTCTGTTGTTGTACACTGCACAGGTTCACATGAAACAGATATGCAGGCTCTTGAGATTGGAAACCCAGGTATTTGACTGTGTGACGCGCAGCTCAGGTACCCAACAGGCAGCTGACTTGTTCCAGGCCGGGGCCTGGAGCACGAGTTTAGATCATGGCTATAGATTGGGGCACGTATGTGAAGTTTTAAAAATTGAGAACACATCCAAGCAAGTCTCCTTTTCTCCCCTCTTCCAGGGACACTTGTGATGGCATTTAGTGACCACCCTGCTGGTCTCATTGTGAGATCCTTAACTCAATCATGTCTGCCAACTTTCCTTTGTCATGTAAAGTAGAATCCACAAATGCTGAGGATATCTTTGGGAGCCATGATTCGGCCTGGGGAAATTACAAAAAACATAACCGAGGAAAACACAGGATCATGCATAATTTCAGGATGCCAGGAATGACACTGAAATTGGAATTTACTTACTTAGCTTTGCAAATGCTGAGGCCAAAGTCAAAGGCCAATTGTAGATTGTGACCAAATCCTGGAGGTGGAGCACAATTTCTTAGTGTCCCTACACAACACACAGATTTATAACCTACTTTTTTTTTAATGCTTATTTGTTTAATTTGAGAGAGAGAATGCATGCACATGAGTGGAGGAGGTGCAGAGAGAGAGAGAGAATCCCAAGCAGGCTCCTTGATGTCAGTGCAGAGTCCAATGTGGTTCAATCTCATGGAACTATGAGATCATGACCTGAGCTGAAATCAGGAGTTGAACACTTAACTGACGAAGCCACCCAGGCTCCCTATAACCTACTTAAAACAAACCTAAATTACAATGTATTTTAAAAGTTTACCAAGTCCTTCCTTAAGAATTTTATTTATTGGGGTGCCTGGGTGGCTCAATCGGTTAAGCATCTGACTTCAGCTCAGATCATGATCTCGTGGTTTGTGAATTCGAGCCCACAGGGGCTCTGTGCTGACAGCTTAGAGCCTGGAGCCTGCTTCGGATTCTGTGTCTCCCTCTCTCTCTGGCCCTCCCATGTTCATACTCTGTCTCTCTCTGTCTCTCAATAATAAGTAAAAAAATTTTTTTAAAGAATTTTACTTATTTGTTTATTGAGCTAAACCATAAACTACCTAACTATGAGGTATTTTATTATTTTATAAATAATATTATATTAAAGGTATTTGTTCGTAACTTGCATGTATTTGGTTTCTTCAAAATGAATTTCTAGAAGTAGAATAACTAGATCAAGGGCTTGAACATTTTTAATATTTTAATACAATTTGTAAGTGCTCCTGAGCTCTGACAACATTGTAGGAAAAGGGCTATTTCTCAGTACTTTTACAGGTACTGTGACCTGGATGGGGAAAAAATGCCCCCCTTCTCATAACAACGCCAACCTATTGTTGCATATTTCACACATATTAATTACGTTTGTTGGGGTAGATCTGGGTAGGAGTTCTCTCTGAGAAGTTTTCTTTACTTTCAACCACAGTATAACTTACTTGTGCGATGAACTTGCATCTCTGAATCATTCTGACTGTAGGATTTGCTTACGTCAAGTTCAAAACCAGGAGAAAAGGGAAACAGGATGTTTGGCATCACAAGTTAGGATACTGGTGATATCCCAATGTGGGGTGAGAGAAAAGGGGATACAGATGGGGAGGCTATTCAAAGCGGGCTTTGGGGTGCTGAGGCTGTTATAGTCCCTGCTTCAGATGGCGGTGATTTTGTTTTGTTCATTTTAGGACTATTGATTGAAATGTATGCTTATGATTTCTGCAGTTTTCTATATGCGTATGGTATATTTGACTTTAAATGTTTTTTTAAAAAATGTTGAAAAAGTTGGGACGCCTGGGAGACTCAGTTGGGTAAGTGTCTGGCTCTTGATTTTGGCTCAGGTCTTGATCTCATGGTTTGTGAGTTCGAGCCCTGCATTGGGCTCCATGCTGACAGTGTGGAGCCTGCTTGGGATTCTATCTCTCTCTCTCTCTCTCTCTCTCTCTCTCTCTCTCTCTCTGCCCCTCCCCAGCTTGCAGGCATGTATGCTCATGCGTACTCTCTCTCTCTCTCTCTCAAAATGAACTTTTCCAAAAACATTTTGAAAAAGTAAAAAGTAAAAACACAGCATTGACACTCATGTTTGTATTCTGTTTAAGGCACAGTTTCCTCTGCTTACCTAGAATCACATCTCTGCTCCAAACCCTGATCATTCACATAAGCCTGGTATTTCAATTGCATGATTGAATTACATGTTTTTTAAATTGTAGATTTATCAGGAGGAAAAGGAGTGTGTATCTATGAAAACTATGTGTAAAACTGAGCGTTATGCAAGCACCTAACCTTGTCAAGTTGTTAAGTATATTGCTGTGTCATCCGTGCACAAGACCACGGTAAACAATATGGGAAATGGCATAAATAGCTCAAAGTAGTCTACATTCAGACTGCCTCAAACATGCCATCAGTGTCTTTAATTTCTCTCTCCACTTGGAGGAAATACATGCACGGTGAAGGCTGTGCAAGATTATTTCAAACTCTGGCAGCTGACCCAGTTCTAGGAAATATCTTTGGCCTGCAAAGTTGAGCAAACACCTATTTAAGCTAAACTAATGATCTTAGGGAGGATTTAGCCTACTGTTTGTTTTACTGACTTTACAGGTGGATCTGTGTCCTGATTGTGTCAGATAAGAGGGGCATCTTCTGTATTGTTAATAATGCGAAACAAAGAGAACAATGAAAGGGTGTGTGGAGGGCAGGAGAAATCCGAGGTGAGGAAATAAAGCTAATTGGACATGAATGGTGGAGGGACAGAAATGAATGTCCATCACATACGTTCCGGACTCAATGCTGCCTCCGGCCTCCAGGTTTAACACCAGATTGCCAACCAAGCACAGATCCTGTCACCACATACAAGACCCACTCTTTTCCAAATTATTAAAGCCCCAATAGGCATAAGAACAATGTGGTGCCTGCGGAAATCAGTGATCAAAAGCAGAGGGAGATATCCATGTCTGGATTAACCAACTGGCGGACTCACCCAGCCGTGCTTGGAGCAACAATGAACTGCCAGGGAGAGAGATGTCACTGAGCATAAAAATTTAGCTCCAACAAACGGATCCTGGACGTTAAGAACAGAGAATGTAAAAAGAAGCTATTTTTTATTTGAGCATACGATTATGTTTGTTTCACAAATTTGAACGGTTTCTATTTCAACTACTCACGTGGGTGGGAGAAGGAAAGGCTCTGTTATCTTTCCAGCGACTGAGGCTTGAATGGAGCTCTGGAGAGATTTCTTATGAGACAGTAGTTTCAGCAGTGGCTGGAGTCATAGTGTGTATGTTTCTTGGTATAATGACGACTTTCACAAAGAGCAGGAAGAAGTCAGATTCAAGAGAAGAATAAATTATGTTTCTCTTTCTGCCCCATCCCTCTGCCCCATCTGTGTGTGTGTGTGTGTGTGTGTGTGTGTGTGTGTGTGTGTGTGTGTGTAATTTGGCTTGTCCATACGAAGGTAAGGAAGATTAAACATCTTTTGTTTATTACTCCCAATGTCAAGTCCATACATATAAAAATGCAGCAGGGGCACCTGGGTGGCTGAGTCGGTTGAGCGTTCAACTTCCGCTCAGTTCGTGATGTCAGAGTTCCTGAGCTCGAGTCGCACATTGGGATCTGTGCTGACAACGTGGAACCTATTTCGGATTCTGTCAACCTCTCTCTCTCTGTCCTTCCCCTGCTCACACTGTCTTTTAATACATTTAAAAAAATTTAGTTTTAAAAATAAATGTAAGAAAGCAATAAAAGTACAATAAAAATGCGTAACCCTGGGTTCAGTCTTAAAGGGGGTCTCCTTTGCCCCTGTGCTCTCACCAAAGCTGTGTGTGGTGTGCAAAGGAGGTAAGTGTTCTGATAAAGCCTTCCATCCGTGCAACCGTTCCCAGGGATGCACTATTCCACAAGAGAAGCTCTAGGGACGGGACGATGCTTACTTCATAATTAGAGATCTCAGACCCCGTGGTTTCTGGGCAGAAAAACAAAATTTGCCAGTCGCGTAAGATTAAGGTTGGAGAATTCCTGATACTCTAAATCACAGTGCTTCACCCATAAAAAGATACTCGGTAAATATTTGTTGAAATTAAATGGGCAGGTGTGGTAACCTGTTTGCAAAGCTGTTCTTTTTACCTACCTTCAGTAATGTCTGCGATGAATATTCTTACGTAATTATTCAGTGAAATAAAATCAAGGATGAGCACGCCAAGTAGTGAGCTGACACGAGCCGTGTGTCAGGAGGCTGCGCTTGCACGTCTGGACGGCGAGTGAATGAGTGTTTGGATCCACAGACCGCTGCCGAGCTGGAAACGCAGAGACGGCAGCAAAACGCAGCTGTCTGGGCATGGCCGGAGCACCGCTCCGTGAGTTATGTAATAGCTGTTGTATAATTGTGCATTTAACTCAAAACACATTTTTAAAAGACACAACAATTAGATTTTCCAAAAAGGGAGCAAGAGAAAGAGGCAAGGAGGGAGAAAAAGAGACAAATGTTGAAATAACACAGAAGTTTCTATCTGGCCTTCAAGCATGCGGTGCCCGAGAGGCACGGCCCTTGGAGATGGTGGTCTTAGGCATCGGGGGCCGGCCCATGAGCCGGATCTGGCCTGCCTCCTGTTTTTGTAGATAAAAGTTTATTGGCAAACTCCTATACCTATTAATGTATGTGTCTATTGTCCGTAGTTTTTTCATGCAGAGTTGAGCAAGTTACAACAGAAACCGTCTGGCCTAGGAAGTGGAAAATATTTTTTGTCTCTTTAAAAGAAAATGATTGCTGCCCCTAGTCTTGGATGAGTAAAAGGGTTAAAAACTGGAAGTGCGCGTGAGGGTGACTCCTCACTTAGGGAACCCAACCGGGAAATGAAATTCTGGTTTTGTACATGCCACTTGCTCTCTCTCTGTCTGTGAAATGGGGAACCAAGCAAGAAGGGAAAGAGAAAGTATGACTCCTGTGACTGATTTGGAGCAACTATTTAATAAGCCTTCATTTCCCTACCTAAATCCCATACTGGGGGGGAGCTGGCAGTTTCCCTGGAAAAAGAAATGATTGTTCTTAATACTCAGTATTCAGAATTAAGAGTGTCCATGGTTTTCCATCGCGTTCCTCTTGTCACTTTTGCTTGAGCTCCAATACAATAAAGTCTTGTGTTTAAAATGGGACAAGTGTGGTTAAAAATTCCTTTTTAATGTTCCCAGCCTGAAACATTCATTCTAAGAAACTGAATTACTTGGGGTCCCGGTTAAGGCCACTTTTTGTGCAATTACTTGTATCAATCACTGATAAATACAGCCAACTTCCAAAACCAAGGATTACTTTCCTTTTAGATGGTTTTAACACATGATATTGCCATGTTGCTATCCTGGTGACTGTGTGTGACAGTGCACTCTGAGATCCGCAAAAATCCTGCTGACCTTTCTGTTCTCCTACATAACATAAACATAACTTAGAGCTTCTCCAATCATAGTAGGTCTGCTTTCCTATCACTAAGAACACACTCGATTCGTAGGATCTTTTCAACCAGACTTGAGGTAGGGTCTGTATAGAAGGACTTCCTTCCCGTTCTGCTTTCTGGCACATGGACTGATCTGCTGACAGCACTGTCCTGAAGACACCTGGCCAGGGGCCTCCCCTCACCAGCTTCTCCTGAGAACAAGTGCTCTCGGAGACTCTTTCAATCTTCGGATTCTCTGATGCCAAGCTGTCAGAGAACGGAAAGTTTCACGGTAGCATACAAAGCATGAAAAGCCAAAAAAAATAATAACTGGCCTTAGTGGCCAGAGCAGCTGCGCTGCACATCCTTATCACAGGTTTCGGCTTTGTAAATTAATTCGTCTGCAAATAGCGCCCCGTCTCCAGATGTAGTTTCAATGCTGGAGCCCTGGTTTCTTAAGGATTTAAGTTTAAAGTCAAGGGCTTCTTGCCCTAGGTGTTACAAATAAGTAGTGTCGTTTTCTTTTTGCTCCGAGTTTGTTCATCCAATCATGTTCCAGTATGCAAATAAACCTTAGCCCGTGCAGATAAAAAGGAACAAATAAAGCCAAGTGCTCTATCAGAACCAAATCGCTGAGCCTGTCACCTGTGTTGCAGGAGCTGACCAGAAATGTCGTCCTCAGGCTTGCCAGACTTACCTGTCCCCCTCACCAACGTGACATACAAATATACTAAGGTTAGTACAATTTATATTTGCTGTTTTGCTTCCGGTTGATAAAAACTACATGTGTGGAAAGCATAAAAGGTCAATGCGAGTAAACTTGGGTAAGGAGCCCTTTGCAAATACAAAAACCAAAGGCTTGCAAAGTGCAGGTTTGGGTTTAGTGTCTTGATCAAATAATGACTTCTAAATCGTAGCAGGCAACTTTTCATAAATCTGTTTCTTAAAATATGTCTAAGTGAAAGGAATTCTCTTCTGTGTGAAAGGTTCTTGCTTGCACCAGAGTTCAGTGGACTTTACTAAGCAGTTCTATTAACTTCAGTGTAACTCAGAATGCTTGATAAGAGATGCAAATACTTACGAGATAAACTTACTGGTAAAAGCCAAACAAATAGGAAATGATTTTTTTTTTAAAGGAGAAACGCACGCTGCAGTGACATGGTTTTTCTATATGTTTAATGAGTGCCAAAATCGAAGGACCTACGTCAGATTATTGGATGAAAACTCCTGTTTCAAAGACTCCAAATGGACTTGCATTATTTAGCATATTTGGGGCAGGAAAGCATTCTTATTTCTTTCTTCAGCCAAGTTTGTTGCCACTGGAGCAGATGCGTAATTGTTAACTGATAAATATTTAGAGAAATTAGCAGGAGCCAGGTCCGGACTTAAAAATCCACAGCTAGGGGAACCAGGAAATGGATCCTATTTGAGTTGTTCGGAAGGATCTCTGAACTTTGCCTGTTTCACCCTGTTATATGCTTGCTTTCCTGTGAGAGGCTAGAACTCCCAAACGAACAGATAAAACCAGCAATCAACCCAAACTGAACAAAATCACTTAAAACCAGCTTCATGGGACACTGCAGAAAGCAAGGGAAGAGAGGCACCATTCCAACTTAGGGAGAGCCATTTTGCTTTCTGAATTAGCCAATGAAAAATCAAGAGCAATATAACTTAATGATAAAGCAAAAGCCCCACTATTATTTATTTATTCCCCTGCTTGTAACCATGGATGGTGTTGAAATCCTAAGGTCGGTTACATTTTCATTTTCATAAGCACAATAAATGAGGAAGTTGCTCAGCTGGCTGGTTCTTTTCCTTAGGAAAGTGCCTGCAGAGACCGATTGTGCCTTTAACGTGGTTGATCCGGCAGCTAGAAGTGTATGAAGGAATTATTTTTTATGAGGTTTTATTGAAAAGGAAAACATTTGTGTATTTAATTTTATTCCAAATGAGAACATGAAAACTGAGGTGAGTCTGTAGCCTCCAACAGTGTGCACTTGGCAAAGATGTGCCCAAAAGATGACAAGACTTCAGCCTTCCCAACTGCCTTGATCCAAACTGGTCATTCACAAGAAATCCATCTAAAGCAGGCACATTTAAAAATGCACTTCGTAAATGTCAAAATCATTGCCAATGACTAAACAGTATCTTATTACTATTCTTACAGGGACTTTCTTTTCCTATGATAATACTTGGGAAGATATTTTCATAGTCAGAATGTCACATTTTAAAAAACTGCTCTGCAGAAGTTTGTGGTCTCCTTTGTATGTGTGTCTTGAGGAAACTCTAAAATGAAATATTCTTCCTACTGCATTAAGCTTCATTTAGTAGCTGGTAACTGACCATGTAAGAAACAGTAGTGGACAAGTGAAATGGCCCTTAAAAATCTAGCATGCAAACGCAGATCTAACGATCCTTGAACACAGATCTAACGATCCTTTAACACAGAGAGATGTTTTTAAGATTGGAATCTCCTATTCACTTCAAAGCCAGTATAAGAGACCGCCCCTCCAAGGAAAATGACAGATCTCAGTATCCGAAAGAAGGTACAAAGAGCAGCCATTTGCACTTCTTTTAAGAACTTTTTCTGGGGAGAAATACCCAATGTCAGTGCGTGGATTTTGATTGCTGACACATCTTCTCTATAAGTCGGTTCTGCTCAGATAGCATCTTATTGTCTGATTTATTAGTGACAGCATTTTTACACTTGGGAGGACACCAGTTATGTATGTAATTAAATCTAAATGGGTGAGCTTTTTCAAATGGCTTTGCATTTGCTTTTTACTGTGTCCCACTGAAGAATCGTATTAAATTTGCACTTGCAAGAGGAGTTGGAAAAATGATGGCTGTTCACTAAGTTTCCTGATTGCAAACCATGGGAGTCAGAATTTTATAATGCGTGTGGACTTACCTTGTGTGGTCAGTCCTTAAACTCTGTGTTATTTGTCTCTTACTATGTTAATGTTTTTCTTTATTATCACTAGAAATATATTGATCATTGGGGCAAGGTGGAGAGAAGGGCCAAGCAGAGTTGAGTAAGAAAAAAATGATTGCAGCTACACATTCTCAAGTTTGAGATTGCTTTTCATCCAAACAAAAGAAGTCAGTGTTGCATACCTTTTATTCTCTAGTACAGTCTGATTGTGTTTTTATTGTTGTGGTGGATAAAACAGATCAGAGTTAAGAAATAGTTTCTAAAGAGATACAAATGCTTTTAGAATTGAAAACCTTAATAACATCATTATAAATCCACATAAACTTGGATCTTATTTCTAACCTGATCTTTCCCCTTTCCAACTCTAAATGCATCCCATATCTGCCAGCTCATCTGTTTTACTGAGGCTTTAAATAAAGAGCGTTTTTAAAACTTATGTGATCATTGGGCAAACTACCTCACCCCTCTCTGCCTCGGTTTCCTTATGTGTAAAATGGGAATGATAAAGTTTCCAATTTCCTAAGGGGGATAAAAGCATTAAATGAGTTTAATGCATATAAAACATTTGAAATAGTGCCTGGCAAGTGGGAGGTGATTGATTAACATTGGCTATCCCGATCCTGTTTATTTTTCTGAATTCTTTCTGATTTTCCAGAATCTTCTTTTACTCGGCCTTTCCAAGACCTGTTTCTCACAAGGGTTGCTCTCATTTCATTCTTTCCTCCTAGTATTCCTGCCTCTCTTGCACACACAATCATGCCCCACCTGACAAGGATCACATTGGTGTGAACTTCCCAGGGTTTATTCAGGATTTCAGGGATCAAAACTTCTCTCTTCCAGGATTCTGTAACTTTGTTTTCCATTCTCCCTTCACGACATTGTTGTTTTACCTTAAAAGAGAGAGAGAGAGAGAAATAGAAAATTCAAGAAAACAAACTTTCTCAGACAGGATTCAAACCCCAAAAGGTTTACCTTAACTCACTGAACAATAAAGTGTTCATACCAGGAAAGATGCTCATCTGCCAATGACATTTCATACACTTATGGACACAGGGACCTACACTCAGGAAATAGTTGTGGCTAAAATTCATTGTGTTTACTCTGTACCAATGACTGGTTAAGTTATTTGCGTTGATCCTTCTTATTTCTTATGATAATCCTAGGAGGACGTTCCTCTGGTTTTATCAATGAGGAGACTGAGGACCAGAGTGGCCAAGAAGCTTGCCTTAAATCATACAGCTAGATGGGTGCTCTGGTGGCTCGGTGGGTTGAGTGTCCAACGCTTGATTTCGGCTCAGGTCTTGATCTAATGTCCTGAGATCGAGCCCCATGTCAGGCTCTGTGCTGACAGAGCAGAGCCTGCTTGGGATTCTCTCTCTCTCTCTCTCTCTCTCTCTCTCTCTCTCTCTCTCAAAATGAATAAACATAAAAAAAACATACAGCTGGAAAATAACAAAGCTAAAAGCATGGGACCAGCCCCTCACACCAAGTGTCTTGTCTAATATCCATACCACGACCTGGGAACATGGAGCTGCTGGATTAGGCTACCCTTTATTCTGCCTCTCATTTGTCCATTCCTGATTACTGGAGGGGACTTGACCATGAGCCTTTCCAGCTGCTGCTCAGCTGTTCCCAGGCCAACTCGAGGAAGTTGGCTGCCAACTTAGAAAAAAAAAAAAAGGAGAACAATAAGGAAGCTTGGAAGCAAACAGACATTCTGCTTTGGTTGAAAAGGTGGGGTTTGGGCAGGGAGAGGCTGCGATTCAGAGGATTTAGAAATAGGTGTGTGATTTCTATGGGAACTATGTATCTTCGACTCCTATGGAATAGCTTTTGGTTGGAGTAAGAGATGGCCTTCCTAGATTTCTGGTATCCCTGAATAACACATTGGAGTTACAGATATCTTTTTGGTAGAGAAGAGTTATGAATCATTGCATACTAAGTGCCATGCGTCATTATCTGCTCTTTGAATTCTTACAGCAAAAAAAATTCAAGCCTTGTGCATTTCCAACTACCCCATTCTCTTCACTCCTCCCATTTTCCTCTGTTTATTTAACAAGTCATTGAATTACCACTCAGTTCTTGGTTGTACGTAAAGGAGGCTAATAGGTCTCTTGCCTTAAGGAGTTTATGTTCTTGGAGGGTGTGGGGAAGGAAACAAGCAAGTCCGTGAATAGTTTAATCATAAATTTTGATAAATGCTTAGTCAGGACAACTGACGGGAAGAGCTTGAGTTTGATGAGCTGTTCGGGAAGGTTTCTTTAAGAAAGGGGCATTTAAGGTTGATGCAGAGCATAAAGTGTCTTTGGAGAGCCTGGGGGCGGGGGGAGTGGGGGTGGGAGTGAGGGAAGAACAAGGAGCCAGAGGTAAGAGCACATGCAAAGTCCTCTGCAGGGAAGAGCCTGCTGTGTTCAAAGACCTATCCAAAAGCTAACATGATGGTAGTGAAGGGAGCCAGAAAATGGAGCAGGTGAGGCCAGAGGACGAGGCTGTGGTCAGACCGCCTGATGGATTTTGTAGGAGGGAGACCATGGAGGGAGGCTTCAGACAGAACAGGACTTAAGTTCAAGACGAAGCCGTTTGTGCCGAGGCACTGATTTCACTTGGGAAATGTTTCCAACTCCTTTCTGATTGAGGCAATATTCTGTTTGCTTTTGGCTTTGAAGCGGTTGAACAAATAGCTGGGTGGGTTCAAGGTACGGTGGCTAAACAAGATAAACTCTTCTGCTTAGTGCATGCTATGACCTTGGCCAGGCTTCTAATCTCCTTGAGTTTCAGTTATCCTGTCTGTAAATTGGGAATAATAATAACTACCTTGGAAAGTGGCCCTGTGAGAATTAAGTGAGGTAATCTGTGGGAAATGCCTGGTGCTAACTAACTGCTTGGTCCAGGCTCTCTTTAACCCTCTCCTTCCCAAGATGACTCCCACAATTCTCTAGTTATTCTATTCCCTATGGACATGGAATGAATTCTTGCAACGCCTGCCATCCTTTGAAAATCCTTGCATTGATTGCTCCCATCTGAGTCACCTAAGTCACCCCAGGAAGAGAGAACACAACAGGTTACTAGTGTCCCATTGTTAAGCTTAGGAACTGGAATGCAGACATCTTAAGTGATTTTCTCAAGGTCACACAGCCCTCAGGAGGCACAGATGGAATGAACTGGATTTCGAAGCTTCTCATTTCAGATCTGATCCTTTTCCACATGATATCGTTTTCCCCTACATACTAGCCACGGTCCGACTCACATTCTCCTGGATCATCTCTAACAAGTGCTTTCATACCTGTTGCTTCATTTGTATCATGCATTCCTCACTCTGACCGAGAGAGTGGACATTTGGATGATGAGAGAAGAGGTATGATTAGGGCACTAGATCCCCAGACAGGTGGACCAACAAAGAGAAGGCACTGTAGGACAGCGCTTCTCGAACTTGACTTTGCAGGTGAATCAGGGAGGGTTCTTGTTGAAATGTAACTTCTGATTCTGCAGGGAGGTCTGAGATTCTGCATTTCTTTTTTTTTAAATTTTTTCATATTTATTTTTTTTTTTGAGAGAGAGAGAGACAGAGCATGAGTGGGGGAGGATCAGAGACAGAAGGAGACATAGAATCCGAAACAGGCCCCACGCTATCAGAACAGACCCCAACATGGGGCTGGAACTCATGAGCTGTGAGATCATGACCGGAGCCAAAGTCAGATGCTTAACCGACTGAGCCACCCAGGTACCCCTCAGATTCTGCATTTCTAACAGGCTTGCGGATTTTGCTCACACCCCTCAAAGTGTGGCCTGTTGACCAGCAGCAATGTCCTAATAGTTTTGGGTCAACCTCATAATTTTACCTGCAGTGACCATCATCTAGTCATTTAGGGGCCTGACTTCCTCTTCCTCTCAGAAACTTACATGCAGCCAGCTCAGAATCACTGACCTTCCCCCTTCAGAAAGTGCCTGAGTCCAACAGGAACAAGCTGGTGGCCATGGTGGAACCCATGGTGAAACCAACATTGATTTTGCTCCTGGGAGGTAACCATTCACTACAAATGCAATGTTGTAGCTCATCTCCAAGGACTGCTGTCTTGGCAAATCTTTTGTTCTCTGGCACCTGCCTGCTTCAAGAACCCTAATGAGCAGCAACCCTAAAGTGAATAACAAATGCTCTAAGAGATACTTTGAGCCCAATTTCATGGGGCGTCTCATTACTGCAAGTGTTCACATGATTTCTTTAAACGACTTCACCAACTGCATTTGTCAGTAACTTCTTGCCAGAATAAGAAGGCTGGGTGAGACAACTCTCAGGGGTTATGGGAAAAGCTCCTTTGAAGAGGAACCCAAAGTTAAGATAATGTTTCTGAAGTGGCATGGGTAGTCGGTGGGATGATGCAATACAGAGCTGCATTAAAGAAACCTCATGGGAATACAGGCACTGATAAAATAGTGACACCCTTCTCTCAAAGTAGCAATTACCTGGCTTGGACTGGTGTTGGTGATGGTGGCGGTTTGGGTTTTCATGATGCTGGGATAATTATGGCCAAATGCCTCACACATTTACCAGGTTTAAGTAGTGACATAAAGCCGTGTTCAAAAGAACCCGGGCAATGGGTGCTTCCTAATTCAAGCCACTGCTAAGAAACAAATCAGAGGAGTAGTATTTGTGTGGGACCCTGATTCCATAACACTGATACATTTTGGGTACGTGTGTATCAAAATCTCCCACAAACAGAGACACTGTTTGCAAGGGATATAAAGCATTGCTAATATTTGGTTTTCTGATTATATATTGTCATGTCTCTACCTGATGATTTATTGTAATATTGAAATTGTTAACAGAAATTCATTTCCTAGGAATCTGCATAAATATCACAGATGTCAAAACTTTGCCTGAACAACTACCTCCCCGCCTCTATCTGGGTCCTATCATGTGACTATTTCCACTGCTCTCTTGATACTTCATAAGAAATTGAAACAATGCAAACAACAGATAACTGAAATGTGCCCTATATCTGGCACTTTCTTTGGAAGGAAGAAGGCTTCCGGGCAAGCCATTGTATTGTTGCACCTTGATATTGTGAAATACATTAAAAAGCAGTACAGAACTTTCCGGTGCTTCTCCATCTTACCTCTTTGATACAGTGTATGTGTGACATGCAAAGGTCATTGACAAGTAGTTTTGCCACCTGTAGGACACAGTGAAGATGTGGCTCGAAACAGTCACGCTTTAGCAAACAAGAGTAAAAGAGTATACGTTCATGTTACTGAAGTCAGACTATAATATAAAACAGAAACGAAAAGAAAAGTTTTGGGGCGCCTGGGTGGCTCAGTCGGTTAAGCGTCCAGCTTCAGCTCAGGTCACAATCTCATGGTTTGTGGGTTCGAGCCCCGTGTCGGGCTCTGTGCTGACAGCTAGCTCAGAGCCTGGAGCCTGCTTCAGATTCTGTATCTCCCTCTCTCTCTGACCCTCCCCTGCTCATGCTGTCTCTCTCTGTCTCTCAAAAATAAATTAAGAAACACTAAAAAAATTTTTTAAATAAAATTAAGAAAAAGAAGAAAGGAAAAGTTTCTTTCTCCTACATTTGTTTTGGTCACTCCCATTCTGTTTTCATTCTTTTGACTACAGTTAAATATTTTCCTCCCTTCTGTTATTTCCTCCTTAATTTCCTTTCAGGTTTTTTTTCTTTCTTTTACTTTTCTTTCTTTCTTTTTTTTTTTTTTTTTACTTTCAATCTCAACATTTTCTTTGCTGCCTCAGGGTTTGGGATGAAAGTAACTGCCAGAGATGTAGCTTTGATTCTTTTAAATGTTTCCCACCTCTGCCTCACTTTTGTTCATCCTCTCCTATTATTCATTCCCGTCTTATTATTTCTCCCTCCCCCACCAAAGTCTTTGGTACTTTTGTAGGTGCCTAATTGCTGAGAAAAGTTTACACATTTACAGAATACACCCATCCCTCCACAGGCTGTGAGTCAGGTTCTCAAGTTTGGAAATCCACCCCAGGGACATAAGATGGAGAATTCCGTCACCCTCCCTCACCCTTGGTGTATCGCAGAAGAAATTCTCTGTGCATTGAAAATGTGACCTATAAACATCTCTCTGCTTCCCTTAGAGAGTCTAGAGCCACAGTTGTGTCCCCGAAGAGGTGATGCGAATTTAGGGAAGCTTGAATATCTATTGGAAGGAGTCAGGGACTCTCTCCTCTTTAAGCCAACAGGTTACAAACTGTTCTATCAACAGGTAAGGCTAATAGGTTTTATTTTGCCTATTAATCAAATTCAGCTTGATCCAAGCCAGGAATATTTTGAGGAAAGGGCTTATTTATTTAGAATTGTAGCTTCATACCAAACACATTAAGACACAATAGTTTTTACTCCGGAAAGCTTTTTTTTTATTCAAAATTATGATGTATTTTTGGACACTAAACTACATTCAGGAAACGGTCACTCCTTTTTAAAATCTAAGGTCATGATATATCCATTAAAGGCTGACATATATAAAATTTAAAAAGTAAAAATCAATTTTTAAGTTTCCTCAACATTCCCATTGATTGTTTCCCCAAATAAGAAGCACTCGGTGACTAACAGCATGTATCGGAGTCTATAATTCCCAATCAATATTGTGAACTTTAAGCTGAGGTCTAGTGTACATATATTATTTAAGTGTATCCTGCATCCAAAACTCATAATTAGAATGTAGGTAGTATAGGAGTTAAATAGGACCCAAGTTTTTTTTTTACTTTTACATGATGATTCCTTTCCCCCCCAAACTTGCGAAAGGCAAACAGCAAATGGAAAATGATGTTGTCACCATGATAGATCATTTGCACGGGCCTGAAATAGATTTCATCAATATTATACCAAACATCCGTTAGCCTACACAGCTCCACCTAATCATTTCATATGACAGAGAAGATGATGATTCACAAACATTTGGTCACACAGTTAGCTGGAAGGCAAATGTCAAATGTAAAACCCACAAAATTAAAACAGAGTGAAAAAAAGGATGCTCAAGGTCATTCTTGACAAAAAAAAAAAAAAAACTTTCCACAGCTAAGGAGAAGAAAAGGAAGGTAGGGTATCTGGCTTTACAGCCACCTTGATCATCTCATGGTCTATGCTGGACCCTGTCTGCATGCTGGACGGCCTGTATTTGGGGGAGAATGTATCTATTTCATAACCTGCAGACTGCTTGCTATCTCACTGTGCTCTCAAGCCTTATGAGTGCATGCCTGGAATGTTAAAAATTGTCTCCCGGCTAATCTCCTGGGACTCTGGCCGCTCTACTTCAAATCCATGTTGGGTACAGTAACTTCAGCATTCCTAAAACATCCATTTGATCCTGTCACACCCTTATTACATCCGGAATAGAGTCCAACCTTTTCACTCTGTGAATCGGGTCAAGATTCACCATAATCTGGCTTCCTTTTCATCATTGAAATTCATCTATGACTTGTTTCCACAAACTTTCTCCCTGTGTCCTGTAATCTCTTCCTTGGATTATACGTATCCCAAGAGTGTTCCCTCCCTTCAGTCTTGTTCCCCTTCTTTCCACCACTCCAATCCTCTCCTTCAGGGATGCATTCTTCTGGTTCTTCTCCCACTCTTTCGTAAATTCCACTCTGCAATCTACTGACTAATCACTGCTCAGGTCTTTACCCTACAACCTTCCATTCTTTACTGGCTGATGCTGATGTGAATACATGCTCTTCTTTGATTATAAGCCCCTTGAGGGCAGGGGTTCCCTCTCTCACACTTTCCCACAGTACCTTCCAGATGTCTCAGGTCTTTACTCACTATTTGGCAGAACATAATAAGTAATTTAATAGCAAAATATGAAAGGCCAGGTCAGAAAAGAGGGGGAAAAGAGGTTAAGTCCAATTGGACCAACTCGTGAAATCCTCATGAGGAAATGACACTTTAAGTGAGACTTGAAGGATAAGTGGAAGAAAACAGGGAGACTTCACCTGAGGAACAGCATGAATAAATAAAGGAACAGCATGGAGCAGAAGAGCATGCTGTTTGAGATGGTAGGATGAGTCTAAAGTAGAGGATAAACTGAGGAAGTAAAATAAAAAGTTGGAAAAGGATATTGGGGCTATTTATGGTTAGGAGAAGCATGTCTGGAAAACTCAGAAGAACCACCTAAATGTCCCAAGGAGTGGCCAAAATGTGAATTGGATTGGCTTATGATAAGGGGAGGGGAAGATTAAATTTTAATTAGGCAGAGGTGGGGGACCAGGAAGAACAGGGCATCGGTTTATGATAGAATAAAACAAAGTGATACCAAAGAATGACAAGGTAGGGATTGTGGAAGTCATTAACAGGAGAGGAGAAATGTGTGTGTGTGTGTGTGGGGGGGAGAGAGAGAGAGAGAGAGAGAGAGAGAGAGAGAGAGAGAGAGAGAGAAAGAGAGAGAATGTGCAAGCTATAAAATGTTAGTCTGAGCTAAACAAGCAACAGAAAGCTAGGGGCAACAGTGACAAGAATTTGGGACACATTGATTAAGATATTTCCCAGCCATCCCTCAGGGAGAAAATTATAAGAAAGTAAGGGCTAGAGATGCATAAGGGAAAATACTCTTTAAAGGTGATTACAGGCTTTTGTAAAATGTGTTCATCAGGGTTAGAATGCAGATTCATTCATTGGGCAAGCCAGTATTTTTTAAGTATTTATTTATAGTTGAGAGAGAGAACTCATGTGTGCGAGTGCGGGAGGGGCAGGAGAGGGAAACAGACCATCCCAAGCAGGCTCTGTGCTGGCCACAAAGAACCAGATTCAGGGCTTGAACTCATGAGGAGATCACATTCACAAACCAGGAGATCATGACCTAAACCAAAGTCAGAGGCTTAACCAGTTGAGTCACCCAGGCGCCCCTGGGCAATCAGTATTTTAATCTGAATTTTATCTTTCTTCCCGGTGAACTCGAATGCCAACATGTTTTACTTGAAGGACATTATCTGTGTGCCATTATCATTTCCCACACCTCCATGTGTGTGTCCTTGAGCATCTAGCGTCCTCATCTGAACTGCTATGCACCCCCCCTTTATTTATTCACACTCACATCTTTTTCCCATCAATTCCAGGCTTGCACTACAGTTTTGCAAGCTCCTCTAAACTCCTGGACTTATGTTGTTTTGACATACGAATAACTGTACTGGTGTGAATAGGCAGATAAGAAGGTTCATCCTTCCCTTTGTTTTTGTTTTTGTTTTTGTTTTCAGCAAATCATAAATACCATAGTGTGCTCATGTGTAGAATATGATGTGTCATTCCCATGTGTAGCTACTGGATTGTTGGTTCGTTGATTCAATTTTAAGTTATTTATTCATGAATCCTTGATGGACCTTCAAAATCGCTTGAAGGCTGGGATTGTATTGAACACAGGATAAACCAAAAAACCAGACAAGCATCATTCTTGACCTTATCTACCAAAACTTACAGCCTAAGAGAGGGCAGACATTTAAAAAGACTTTTAAAAAAAGGTGATAAAGTTTATGATGGAAACTTAGGAGACCAAAGAAACATTTTTTGAGATCAGGCTATCTAAGTAATCTTGTAAATTACAGAATATAGAATTAATTTTACTTAAGCCTTTAGAGATACATGATGGATATCCATACATGGGGAATTTTTAATAGCTAACTGATTTGTATTTAGTATAGGAACAACTTTAAACCTTTGTTGGTTTGTTGTTTCTCCCTCAGGATTGCACTTTTTTTTTCTTTTTTATTTATTTTTGAGAGACAGAGAAATAGTGTGAGCAGGAGAGGGTCAGAGAGAGAGGGAGATACAGACTCTGAAGCAGGCTCCAGGCTCTGAGCTAGCTGTCAGCACAGAGCCGACACAGGGCTTGAACCCACAAACCGTGAGATCATGACCTGAGCCGAAGCCGGAGGCTTAATCGACTGAGCCACCCAGGTGCTCCAGGGCTGCACTATTAATAACTTATCTTTAAATACCAAGCAAGGGAGGTGTCTGAAATGAGATATATGTTAAAAATACAATGCATATGCCACCCTTCATTTAAAATTGTGTGTATCAACTATCTGTGATTCACAATTAAATACACAAATTCATGTTGTAATAATAAATCTAACGGAAAGTTGTAATACATAAAGTTCAGGAGCATGCTTATGATGGCTTTTGTATTTCAAAAATAAATAAGAAAAAGGAGAATAAACAAGAAATAATGAGATGAGAAAAAGGGAGAAGAAATTCTAGTTTTTTCCAGAAACAAAACAGAACTTTATTTACCATAAAAGGAATACTTCTTAATTAGGCTTTGTAAAGTACTTTTACTTTATAAAATGACATATCAAGGCCCTGGTTAGGCTCCATATGAAGCAAAAGTTGAAACGCATATTTTTAAAATGCATACAAGCATTTTTAAATATTACTATTCTTTTAAACACAGAACAAAAGTCCATGTTTCCCAGACTCTTCTGTCTATTTGGATGCAAGTCTCTTAGATATCACTAAGAAATCTAGTGCCTGATTTTATCTGAGGGCATATAAATGATTAGATAACCATTTAAAAGAATAAAACCCATATGCCTTAAAAAAGTCAGTGAAAACATGTAAGTCACCAATGCTTTTTCTAAACAAACCTTTTTTAAAACCTATCTTTAAAACAGTAAAAGAAAGGATCAGAAAACAGTCATTTATGATACCAGCAGCCCAACATGAGAAACTTCAGGATCTGAAGTGAAAAATTGAGATGATTAATCGAGACTAAAGCCATCAAATCCCTGCTCTTGCCTCAAATTCAGATAAAATCACCATTTCTAGATTTTTTTCCTCCAGTCTGTGTTTTCTAAGGATGAAATGACCTTGCACCTCAGTGTAATTTCAAAGTATTGCTTTATTTTAATGAGTGTGTGCACAGACTCATGCACGCACATGTGTCTGTGTGTATAAATGTCTTAGACAGCCAAAAATACCTTGTAGGGTGGAGTGAAGTGTGTAAAGGAAGTGAGGTTTTAACATTGGCCTCACTTAGGCCTCCTGAAATGCTTAAAGTTTGTAAGAGAATTTGCTGCATATTTAAATGCTTATTTACCTCCTTTCTTTCCTTCTCTATAGATTTTCATAAACAATGAGTGGCATGATTCAGTGAGTGGCAAGAAATTTCCTGTCTTTAATCCTGCAACCGAAGAGAAACTCTGTGAAGTAGAAGAAGGAGATAAGGTGGGTTTCCTAATACTGAGGCCAGGTTTCTCTGTTTTTCAACACCCTGAGCTCCCAACCATGCTGCAACTTGTAGACACGTCCTGAAGATGCCACTTCTGGGGCCCTGTGGGAACGTTTTCTTGGTACACAAAGGACACCCAGTAGCCATGTGATAACGATGAGCTGAGGCTTCTGGGCGTTGTGCTGATTTTTTTAACGTTATTTCTCCTTGCTTGTTCTTCAGTTTGAATAACATTGGGATTTACTGTGCAAACAGACTATATATAAAGTGATTGGTCATAGACGTATAAAGTAGAGAAATCCCTTATTCATATAAAATTCTCCTTTTTTGGAGCACCTAGGTGGCTCAGTTGGTTAAGTGTCTGACTCCCGATTTCGGCTCAGGTCATAATCTCATGGTTTCTGAGTTTAAGCCCTGCATTGGGCTCTGGGCACAGAGCGTGAAGCCAGGTTGGGATTCTGTCTCCTTCTCTCTGCCCCCCACCCTCCCACACACACTGGCTCTCTATCTCTCTCTCAAAATAAATATCAATAAACTTTTTAAAAAACATTTAAAATTGTTCTTTTTTAAGTTGCAAAATGAAACTAAAGGAAACAACATAGGACGTTTGAAATGGTATATTGCCAAGTCAGTTGATTAAAGATCACTGAAAGACTTTGATTAGTACCTTAAAAAACTGAATTTTCAAATCACTGAAACTCAACTATTAAAAGTATTATTGCTCTCTAGCTATTCAGACTAGCAACACAAAATGCAATTTTTATCATTATTTATTTTTATTCTAAATGTTAATTAGATCCTCCAGCATCCCAATGGGAAAGGTACCATTTGCGACTGTTTTCACACATGATGATAAATGGCAGAATGGACAGGTTGACTAATTTACTTTAAGTGATGTTGTTAATAAAAAATGGAATCAGTATTCAAATGCTGTCCTTCTGACCCCAGAGCCTTTGACTGGCAGGACGACCTTAGGTGGTGATTATTATAAAAGTTAGAGACGGTGATATTAAATAGGCTGGGTGTGCGGAGAGTAAAATCCTTCAAAATTTTATCTGAATATATACCTTAAAATGTATACATGTTTCTCAGTCTTTATTTTTTTATTTTAACTTAATTTAACTATTTAATTTAATTTATTTAACTTAATTTAATTTAATAGAAAGAAAGAGTGTGAGCAAGGGAGGGGCAGAGAAAAAGAGAGAGAGAACCCCAAGCAGCCTCCACACTCAGCAGCACGGAGACTGACGGGGGACTCTATTCCAAGCCCCTGGGATCATGACCTGAGCTGAAATCAAGAGTCAGATGCTCAACTGTGTGTTTCTCAGTCTTTGGTAGTCTAAATGTTATCAAGCTTTAAATCTCTGTTTCGTAAGTTATTAAAAGGTAAATTATTTTGCTACATAAAAAGACAACTGAGAGATGAAGGATAACAATCCAAAGCAAACACCATCTGCGACACAATGTTCAGGTCACTGGGTCAGTGCCATGTTCCTGCCCAGTTCCCACAGTTTCTTTACCTTCTACCCACTCGGTTAGATCACCAAGGTGAGATTAAGCCTTGCAGATCTATTCTAAGATAACCATAGACCCAAGAGACTCATTTGGGTTTAGAGAAGCCCCTGGATTCAGGTGGCAGTATTATCAGAAGACATAAAATCTGTGCCTCAAGGAGCAAGAATGCAGAGTTTAGCCAGAAGGGTCGACAGCATGAGAAGTAGAAGCCTAATAGAATGGAAACAAATGTCACCTGCTTTCAGATTTCACTTTCTGTATAAACCAGAGTTCATCCGTACATAAATTCTTCACGAGCTTCTCACGAGCTCATGGGTGGGGGAAAAAAATCATAACTCTCTTGGTTTTGGCTTTTCTCAGCAACCCCCCACCAATGTAGGAGTCCCACCTTCACCTCGCCCAGAATCAGGCTCCAAATATTGGATCCTACTTATTGCCTCCGTGACTGTCAAGATCATGGTGCATCCTTTGGAACCCAGTTCAGATCATTATCTGCAGTGAGACTGAGATCTTCCACAGTTTATTTACTTTCTTTGAGTTTCTATTGCTTTCTGGGCAAAATGGAAAGATAGAAAAAACTTGGGTTAAATAAGAAAAGGTGTAAAGTATTTTAACAAGGCACATAAAAAAGCTTCAGTCTTCTTTTTAATTTTTTTAAAATATTTATTTATTTGTTTGAGAAAGAGAGAGACAGAGCTTGATGGGGGAGGGACAGAGAAAGAGGGAGACACAGAATCCAAAGCGGGTTCCAGGCTCAGAGCTGTTAGCACAGACCCCGATGTGGGCTCGAACCCATGAACTCAGATCATGACCTGAGCAGATGTCAGACGCTTAACTGACTGAGCCACCCAGGCACCCCAAAGAGCCTCAGTCTTTAAAGAGTTTTGTACTTCTTTAAAGCACTACAAATATCCAACGTAGAATCGCCCTCTCCCGTGTCATTACAGGACATCATACTTACCTGTGTTATCACCTTGTGCTGTACAGGTTTTGGGTAATTTGTCTGACACAGCATGCTTCTCATAGAGACCAACACTACATTTCACCTTTATGTTTTCAGTGTCTAACACGCTACAGGTAATGGATAAACAAGCTAATCTCCTCCGTCAAGCTCTGAGTTTTTATATACTCCACACACCTCATCTTAAAAATCAAATACTAAATTAATGATTGTCTAAGGCAGTGGTTCTCACAATTCTGCATGCAACAGAATTGTCTGGAAGGCTTGTTGAAACACAGATTGCTGGGCCCCACCCACCCCTAGAGTTTGTTTCCCTAATTCTAGGGTGGAGCCTGAGAATTTGCATTTCTGACAGATTCTCAGGTGATGCCAATGTTGCCAGTTGGGGTAGAAGTGGGGGAACATACTTGGAGAACCACGGAACTAGGTATTAAACCATAAGTTGTACCCCCGCTCTCAGCATTTAATGGAGAACGTGGACCTAACATGTAAAATGCTGGAGTTGAACCTGAACTGTGATCATCACTCTGCTCCTTTATGAAATATTACAAGACCCTCAAATTGAGCAGAGAAATACTGATGCTCCCTGCCCACATGTTCCAGGAGACCCAGAATCCTGTGTCCTCTGGGGTATTCCTAGAAATAAGAGGAAAACGTATTTTTCACATTCAACAAAGAGGAATGACCTTTTATCGGAGACTGCCAGAGATCCACACGGCACTGCATTAAAGCACCATATTACATCAAGTGTCCTTCTGGCTGCTTGAGAAACTCTGGAGACTCTGGGGTGGAGGGGAAAACAATACAGGGTGAGGGAAGGTACGTTCAAGCCCCTTGGCAGCTGCCTAAGCTTTCTCTCCAGCAGTAGAAAAGGCACTCAGGAGTGAGACTGCAGAACTGGTGGTGGTTTGCAATTAACAACAGAGCAAGCATTCTGGATGTTTTGGCTCTGGTGCCTTGGACATCTCTCTTTGCCACTGGCTTCCAACTTTAGTTTCATCAGTGAAACAAATCTGTGCCAGGAGTTCCAGCTGGATCTTGTCAGGCAGTCTGAGGACTTCTCTTGGCATCGTTGGTGGTATTTCCCTTCTTCCTAAAGTGTAGTGAGGGAAGGCTGACGATCAAACCTGGAGCTTTAGAAATATTGGTCATTTATTCGCCGTGTACTTTTTGGCAATTACTCCTGCTCATAGCAGAGAAGCATTGTCTGTGCAAATGTAGATCCGGGACACTCATTAACATCCAGCAAAGCTTCAAATCAGGTCACAATGCTAATCGAGTTGCTGGATACTTGATCATTTGAGTTCAGCTGTTTATGATATAAACTGTTCGGGGTAAGCAGCAGTTTGCTTAACATTCAGCATTTGTGTCATCCTGTTCACGTTGGGGTTTTCTACTAACATTTGTTTTTAAGTCATTACTGCTGGTCTCACAATTTTGCCGACAAATGTGTATTAACTTCTAACGTTGCTTAGTGAAAGGTACAAATCTAGTAAATTACAGTCACCGTAAACCTAATATTCTGGAACTGACTCTTCAGATAATGAGCCAAGAGGTTTTGGGGATTTAATTTATGAGTAGAATGGAGCTAACAATGGGCTATATACCCGCCTTTCAATGGTGTTATAAAGAAAGGAGGAGGAGCCAGAACAAATGGAGGTTACAAAGCAAAGCACTGATGTGGGTGGGAACTGTTTTCTTTTCACTTCACTGGCTCTTTTAGGCTATATTGACTAATCCTGAAAACTGCTTTTAATACTAAGCATGACCTAACAAATAATTGGTGGGGATAAAAGTAAATGTCCATTAAAGTAAGTGCTTATGACAGGTGTAAAAGTAAAACTGGTCTGATAACTATTTTCCCCAAATTGGAATGGATTTAATATGGAAATGCACAGCCTGGTAGTGATAGAAAAATTTGTTCTTCTTAACTATGTTTAAGAAGACTTTCGTATTTTATCTTCATTTGATCCGCTTTCATACATTTAGCTTTAGTCCCTTACTTCAAACAAAGGAACATTTTAAACACTCTAAGACAAAAGTATTGTTGGCGGGGGCGAATCTGAATGTATCAAATTGTTTGCTGGTTGATTAAAAAGCTGTGTCCTTGCAGATGTTAGTCCGGAATAAAAATCCAAGAAACACTAGTCGTAAAACTTTTATTATGTTTGTAACAACAAACCTTATGCCTAATATGGTTAATGTAAAAGCTTGATTGTATTATGGAATTGATTAAAATACGATTTACAATGTGAATGTCAATATAAGCAAATTATTTATATCAGGAGCACTCTTCTATAAAATCAATGTAATATGATGAGTTTAAAAGATAGGTAATTAAATTATTAAATATTTATTAACTGCCTATTGTAAGCCCAGAATAGTAAGGAATATTATAGCTTTTAATACAGATAGCAATATATATTCATTGCAAAGATTACTATAGGGATAGTCTTACAGAGTTATAAAATTGGATTTTGGAGCCAGATGTGAGATTTAATTTTGGTTAATAGGTTTCATGCTGGATTTCATGTCTTATAAAACAAGGTGCATGGTGCTTAACTGTGAATAATAACTGTGGGCTTATAGAGGGTGTCACTTAGTGGGTAGAGTTTAGTAGACTCTTAACTAGTAGCCGTTATCAAGCTGGATTAGCCTGGCAAGAGTTTGGGTAGATTGTGATCTTTGAGCTGAGATTTCTTTTTTTTTTAATTTTGTTTTTAATGTTTTTTATTTATTTTTTGAGAGACAGAGAGAGAGAGTGAAAGCAGGGGAGGGTCAGAGAGAGAGGGACACACAGAATCTGAAGCAGGTTCCAGGCTCTGAGCTAGCCGTCAGCACAGAGCCTGATGCAGGGCTCAAACCCACAAACCGTGAGATCATGAGCTGAGCCAAAACTGGACGCTCAACCGACTGAGCCACCCAGGTGCCCTGAGACTTATTTTTTTAATGTTTGTTTTTGAGAGAGAGAGAGAGCGAGAGCGAGCGAGCAGGGCAGGGGCAGGGAGAGAAGGAGACAGAATCTGAAGCAGGTTCCAGGCTCTGAGCTGTCAACACAGAGCCCAATGTGTGGCTCAGTCTCACAAATAGTGAGGTCATGACCTGAACCGAAGTTGGATCAGACACTCAATCGACTGAGCTACCCAGTTGCCTCTGAGCTGGGTACTAAAGAATATATAGAATTTTGAAAGTAGAGGTATGTGCTGGGAGAACGTTCTAGGGAAGGAGAATTACAGGAGCAAAGATGAGAAGCAGTTGGGCCAGACATAGTAGAAAAAAATGTAAACACAAGTTTGGGTAGGTGAGGTGGTGTCCCATAACGTTGGGTCTTGAAAGTCAGGAAGCGGAGTCTGGCCTTAGGACTGTAGGCAAAAGGAGAAGTTGCAAATATTTGAAAGGGAAAGTGATCACATAAAATTGTATGAGAAAGATTAGCCGGTAGCAATAGACAAGACAGTTTGGCGAGAGAAGAGAATGGACATGGGAAGACTAGCAACAGTATGAGATAATAAAGCCTAAAATGATACAGGGTAGAGAAAAATAAAGGGAAAAAATTGAAATATACTAGAACTGCTGAGAGTTATTTTAAGGTTGTTTCACCACAACTGTGATAGCACTTACGACCACTTAATGAGCACTCAACACAATGTCTGTCACATAGAAAATGTGTTTCCAGTGTTACCTTATTTAATTTCAGAAGGGCAATCTCCCATCTTCACTATTTTGTCATTAGAAGCCTGATGCCAATACTTATAGAACAGTGTTTAAGAAATTTCAGGATGGGTGGATGGATGGATGGCTGAATGGACCGAATAGATGAGGAACTGGAATTCTAACTTGAGTTGTTTTGTTCCCAATCCATGAATTCACCACCATTACTCCATTTCTATGCCTGCAAGATAAAATATATATAAGATAGGAGAAAAAAAGGATTATGACCCACAGGACACAACCATAAAAATGTCGAGAGTTAATTGTCTTGAAGCCATTTTTTCCCATATCCCTTTGAGGGGCAAGGGTGCCTATGATAAACCATATTTGGTCAAGGCCAAGAGCAGAACGCTGAGCAGAAGGATCCAAATGAAAACTGTGGCACCCAGATCTGTTTAAACACGGAGCAGCATATATTTTATAAGCTGTGGTATCCAGAGATCATACAGGCAATTTCAGATTCTTGTGGGGTTTTTTTCTCAAACAATGGTGTCTGAAAATAACTTGGAAAAGGTTAGAACCCATGGTGTAAGACAACGTCCAAACATAAACAACCTTTGTGATTAGCTGAATACCCAAAATATGAAAATATGACTATATATATACTTTTAAGGAAGGGCTAGTAATAATGCATATATTTTATTGTGTATACTCATCATTCTGTCAAAGATTAGGCAGTAAGATAAACAAGTGGATGATGCATTGAAATGAAAGCCTGTTTACTTGTGTTTGGTGAATATTATCACTTAATCACAGCAGATTATAGTTTTTTAATTTTTAAAAAAATTTTCTTTATTTTTAGAGAGACAGAGCATAAGCTGGAGAGAGGGACAGAGGGAGAGAGAGAGAGAGAGAGAGAGAGAGAGAGAGAGAGAGAGAGAGAGAATCCCAAGCAGGCTCCAAGCAGCCAGCACAGAGCCTGACACAGGGCTTGAACTCACAAATCAACCTAAGCTGCAACCAAAAGTCGTTAAGCCCAATTGACTGAGCTATGCAGCCATCCCATGACTTCTCTACCTAGTCAGGAATTGAAAAGATCACTTTGTACCCAGTTGGAAAATGAGAAGTTGTATTATCTGGACAGATTCTTCTGTATGCCAGCTCCACTGTGCTATGCCTTTTTCTCTCCGCACAAGAGGAATGAACACACACTTATAATGTTTATTTACCCTTAACAGCAAAACCTAGTTCTTATTCACCCTCCAGTAGGTTACAGACGAGAGTGTATAGGCTATAGCGTCCCCAGCCCTCCAGGAAGATAAGGACCATTTTATCAGATCTTGAGCTTTCTCTGGAACTCTTAGTGACCCAGTCACCAAAGCAGAATAACATAGTGGTGAAAAACCAAGTCTCTACGGACAGAGCCGCTCCCTTGAAAATTCCATTCTGCCGCTTTCAGCTTCTGACCTTGGGCAAATTTACTCTCTCTCTCTTTGCTTCACTTTCTTCATCTGTAAAATGGGGAATCTATTTGTATCATGAAAGTATTAAGAATGAAATGAATTGGGGCGCCTAGGTGGCTCAGTCAGGTAAGTACTTGACCTCAGCTCAAGTCATAAGCTCACAGTTTGTGAGTTCAAGCCCAGCGTCAAGGCTCTGTGCCTTCAGCACAAAGCTGCTTCAGATCCTCTGATCCTCTCTCCCTCTGCCCCTCCCCTGCTTGCTCTTTCTCTCTCTCTCTCTGAACAATAAATAAACATTTGATTATTTAAAATGGAATCAAGTAAGTTAATATGTTTAAAGTGATTAGAATATGATTTGACATATGTATGGAAAACACTTCAGTGATAGCAATACTAAAATACTATAATATTTCTATTCTAGGAAGTCAAGTCTGAGCTATGTGTGCGGAATTCCTCATTCTAAAGATTAGGCAGCACGTCTATAACTCCAGTATGTGATAGTTGAGTTTGTACAGTGTGCTACACGTTGGGCTAATGAGGACGCAGTATCTGCTTTTGAGGACCTTCAGTCAGCTTTGTGGGGTTACTGCCATTGGATTTCCTAACACGCTTAGGCTACTGGATTGAATCTCTTGTGACTTGCAGGAGGATATTGACAAAGCAGTGAAGGCCGCACGACAGGCTTTCCAGATCGGCTCTCCATGGCGCACCATGAATGCTTCTGAGAGAGGGCGGCTAATATACAAGTTGGCTGACTTAATTGAAAGAGATCGTCTTCTCCTGGCAGTGAGTATACGCCAACCTGGGCCGGTAGTAGGATCTCTAGAAAGTACTCATTGTTTGGATTGTCACTCCGCTTTGGTTTGACTCATCACTCACTACATGCTCACTGTAAACAAAACGAAAAGACCTCTACCAGCTCCCTGACAGAAGTCTTATCACTAAGCTGATTCTCAAGTAGTAATCTGCGCTCAATTTCCGATGCTGTTAATTTCTACTCTTGTAGTAGATTCTACAGTCTAAATCTTGGCAAATCCCAGGTTAGGGCAACTTACACAAATTTCTTATCTCTATTCCAGCATTCCTTAGAGCCTTTAACAAGGTCACATGCAGTGAATATCCTAGAATAATATACTGGGTTTCTCCAACTTACTTGAACACTGGACTCTTTTGTTGGAAAAGCTCATAGAATTTGTCAAAGATGCCCAGGATATTTCTCTAAAATAAATCTATTTCTCTTTAGGCCAAGACACTTAATAAATGGCTGTTTTTTCCCCTTCTGAAATGTATGCATTCACAATGGTCTTGATCAAATTATATTCTCTTTACAGTTGAAAAAGGTGAAGAATAAAGAAAGAAATCCAATCACTTATGGGTTTATAATAAATGCATTTTAATGTATACTGATTAAAAAAACATTTTGGCAGTTAGATGAGTCAGTACATAAAATGGGTGGGGTGTTTCCTTGTTTTCTTCTTTATTAGGCATTATAGTGAAGCCAATGGAACATGTACCAATACCAAGATCAAGTTTCAGAAAAAGTTTTTATTATCTTTAGGATCTTTTACTGGCTGTACCAAAGAAGCCTATATATGTATTTTTAAATCAGCATTAGCAATTACAGTTAATCAAAGAACTATTTATTATTTAAAGGCTCAGCATAATTCAAAGTATGCAAAAATGTGGAGTAAGAAGTTATACACAATAAATAAAATAAATAAAGCCCAAAATGTCTTGTAGGAAGAAAGCAGAATTTACCAAAACTTGACTTCTCTTCTTTAGCTGTTCTGTGGATTATAGAGGGCTCACTGTCTCTGTCCGATAAGATCCTAGAGGGAAATGAAGAGCAGGCACACAAAAATCATGTTTAAGTTTTGAGACGGCTAACAACATAATGCAGAGACAGAAGATGGTCCAACAAATGAGGAACAGTCTTACCAATCTATCACCTGCACAGTCCTGACCTGGCCAGACATGAGGTCCCCAAGAGCTCTAAACATTCCTGCTTCAGAAAAGGAGGAAAGGAAGACAGGTCACCTCTTTCCAAAGGATGGTTTGAGCACTAGAAAATGTTGCACCTTATAGCCTGACCGCTCAACTAAGAATTACGATAATTGTGGCAAAACTAGGAGTTTCACAATTAAAAAGTCATGAAGAAAGCTCATGAACAAAAAGATCCAGGGGTCACTGAAGCTTGTGTCACTTGTGTAACAAGTTTGTGTAACTTCACTATTCATAGTCACCGATACTTAGTTGTTTTGCAGTTGCATTTATGCACGAAGTGAAAATTTTTTGGAGCTCTGATCTAAAGAAACTAGGTGCCACTCACTCTCACCAACTGTGTGGCTCTCAAACTGAGACCGATTCCTATAAGCTGGTCAGCTGAAGGACAGTCAGAATGAGCCAGAAGGAAAACTAGGGTTTAGAAACCAGAATCTCACTGCCCTTTCTATCTGGATCTTGGTATGTGACCTTAAGCAAGTCAAAGTAAGTCATTTTAACCCTTTTCTGTTTTATCCCCCTTTGTAGAAAGGGAAGGTTATACAAGATGGCTTACAGGATTTCTATTTCCAAAATTCTCTAGCACATGATTGTTCAAAATATTCACTCGCTATTTTTTAACTTAAAATGTTTGTGGAAGTTTACGTTTGAGGTTTGATTTCTTTTTCAGACAATGGAGTCCATGAATGGTGGGAAGCTGTTCTCCAACGCATATCTGATGGATTTAGGGGGCTGCATAACGACGTTACGCTACTGTGCAGGGTGGGCTGACAAGATCCAGGGACGCACGATTCCCATCGGTAAGGAGCTTTGAGAAACCACCAGGGGTGAGAGAAGGTGGGAGGAGATTACTGTAGAGCTGAATTATTCCAAACCCTCCTTTTTAAAGATATCAACTAAAAAGGCAGTCTTATTTTCTCCTGGACTTTGAGACAATGCAGCTCTGAACCGCGGGGTCCTGCTAAGATTTATCACACGGCTTTTTAACATTGTTTCTGCAGTCACGCAGAAAGTGCCGCTACAGATATGTTAGACGACTTTAAAGTAAGAGCCTTCTTGGGCCCACAATCACTGAATCAGGGCAGTTGTCTCTCTAATGGCACAAACTGTTCAAAGATGGCTTCAAATTATTTATTGTGTCTTCCAGTAGTGGCATTTATACCCCTCCTATAATGTAATTATTTAAGTATCTTTGCATGTTCCAGAGGGAGTCAGTTATGGTCATCTGTGCCTGGTCTAACTCAGTAGTTACAGCAGATTAATAAAACAAATGAATTCACATTGATTTATTTCAAGTAGCTTCAAAGCAAGATGAGACTGTGTTTACAGCCCAATATAAGAATTTGTGTGAGTAAATGTGGACGTATATGTTTTAGTATTTTAGTAGAGAATGCACATAACGGGAGAGGAATATAAAGAAGCATCAGTTGGGAAAACATGATGGGTAGAATTTAATTCTGATAAGCTTACTGTCTACAGAAGTACAACAGGGCTGATTCTCCTCAGTATTTTCAATCCCATTAGAGCAGCCAGCAGGTTAAAAGCGATAGCCAGGAATTAAAAGGGGGGAGTGAGATCATTGTAAAAAAAAGCAAGAAACGTGACTATGTTAGAAATTTTTACTTTACCCTTTGACAAGTGAGAAACCATTTTAAGTACAAATAGATTTGATAAGGAGCTTTCTTGCTATGATAGCCAGGAAGTTTTTGTCAGAGCTAGAACAGAACAGAACAAATAGAGGGGCTCAGTCGGTTGAGCGTCTGACTTCGGCTCAGGTCATGATCTCACGGTTTGTGAGTTGGAGCCCCGCATAGGGCTCTGCGCTGACAGTCAGAGCCTGGAGCCTGCTTCGGATTCTGTGTCTCCCCCTCTCTCTGCCCCTCCCCTGCTCATGCTCTGTCTCTCTCTGTCTCTCAGTGATTCAACGTGGGGCTTGAACTCAGGAATCGTGAGCTCAGGACCTGAGCTGAAGTCAGACGCTCAACCGACTGAGCCCCCCAGGCGCCCTTGGTTTTGTTTTTAGTTATTGTCTACACCTTCCTCTAACATCAACCCAAACCGCCATCCATCCCATGTATGTCAAGTATATTTGTCCATAAGTGATTATGTGTTTTCTTTTCCAGATGGAAACTTTTTTACTTATACAAGACATGAGCCTATTGGCGTGTGTGGCCAAATCATTCCTGTAAGTTGGTCTTCTTTATCATTTGCAATCTTAAAAAAAAAAAAAAAAGAATTCTAGAAGCTTTATCCTACACAAATGGACCTTAGATATTTTCTAAATGTGAGCCGCATGTAGTAACTGATGAGCTTAGGTCTCCCTGTGACTGAACTCCCTGGACACAAATGAGGTAGTCCAGAATCGTATGTATCTTGTGGTATCTCTCTTGAGTGTGTTCCAGTACTATCTATAGCATTGACATTGACATGGACTCTGTGGTTTGTTTTTAAAATGCTGTGTTATATACTCTTTCTAAGACACATGCTTCCCATGTATAAAACAAAGTGCCCATCGCCAGTTTCTCTGCCACAGGACATCATTTTAAGTCTGACCCACTATTCTTCCACACTTTTTATCTCCTCCCTGAGACTATTCACGGAGAATAGTAGCAATCAGAGTGTTCAAGTCCTAAATGCATTTTTTCAATTAAAATGGAAGAAATTTTGGACCCCTATATGAAATATATCCTACCCTTAGCAGTATTTTTATGCAGAATCATGAAGATTTTCTTTTAAACCCCAAAATAGGAGGCTATCTAACTGATTTCACCTACATATTCAAAGAGGTCAAGTAAAAAGTTGACAGTATTCTGAAGTTTTAATTAGTTTTTAAAAAATGTTTATTTATTTTCAGAAAGAGAGAGTGTGTGCGAGTAGGGACTGAGCAGAGAGAGAAGAGAGAGAATCTGAAGCTGGCTCCAAGTTGTCAGCAAAGAGCCCCATACGGGTCTCAATCTCATGAATCATGAGATCATGACCTGATCTGAAATCAGGAGTTGGCCGCTGAACTGATGGAACCACGCAGCTGCCCGTGAAGTTGCTAGATGAGGAGGTCACAGTGAATTATCTTCTGCTCCAATGAGATTGAAATGCATACATATCAATATTTTGAATGAAGTTGCTCATTAGTTCACAAATACCAATAAAAACTACAAAATCCTGAACACTAACAATAGCTAATATGTATTACAGGACTATGATGAATCAGTCACTTTGTTAAGTCTTTGGCCCACTTTCTTGAAGAATGCTCAGGATGACCTTACAAAGTAGGGAGGATTTTTATCAGTACTTACAGATGATGAAATCATCTATGGAGAGCATGTAACTTGTCTGAGTTCACTGAGCTAGTCAGTGACTGAGCTGAGATTTGAACCAAGTTCTTAACCACCAGATCCTAGACTTTTATGTCTTTAGCAAGATATGTGTCTTAGAAATAAACACATACACATATAATTTTTATTATTGAAATATACTTGACATGCAGTATGGTATTAGTTCCAGGTCACTGCTAAATATTATCATTGGGTATATAGTTACAATAAATGATCTATAAGGAGAGAGGAAAAATCACACTTTTCTTACACAACTCTATACACACATACAGATAACTTACATTGTGTTTAATAGTAACGCTTGATTTTTAAACCATGCAGTGATTTTTTTCCCCTCCAGTGGATGAAGAACTCAAAATAACAGCACTTAATAAAATTGTCTGACTCTCTTCTACTCCCGTCCCATATCTAGTTTATTTGGAGCTTTTTTAGTATTTGTGAGTTTGCTTTTAAGAATTAGCTGAATGTAAATACAACAGTTGATTACACAAAACTACTACATTTATTCTTTCACGTCGATAAGTAGTGTATAATGTAGAAGCTGGATTGACAAATGTGGCTTTCGGCGATACAAAGAGTCTATTGTTATATATTCTCTCTAGTGGAATTTCCCGTTGGTCATGCTCATTTGGAAGATAGGGCCTGCCCTTAGCTGTGGAAATACAGTGGTTGTCAAACCTGCAGAGCAAACGCCTCTCACTGCTCTTCACGTGGCGTCTTTAATAAAAGAGGTGAGTTTCCCAAATCAAAAACATGCACAAGAACTCAGGAGCCTTCCTTTACAATAGGGAGACCTCACGTGGTGCTACCGTAAACTACCTCCCAATGGCGCGTGGCCAGCTGAGATTCCTGGCAGTCGGCCCAAATGGACCTCTGCCCAAATGGAGTTAAGAAGCCAGACTCAAAGGCTTCGTGTCAAACAGTCATCTTATGATCCCTTCTGTTAGCTTCTTTTTAAAAATTTCTTAACCTGTATTCATTTTTGAGAAACAGTGCCCCTCGTTTATTTGTTTCTTTAGCCTAACTCCTGAATACAACTTCATGTTGAAACTAATGTATCCTTCTTTCGAAGGTTGAAATGGAAATTGATTTTTAACTGGCACTAGTGGCCTGGAGGTTCTGCAATTTTTAAAAAAAAACTAGTCCATTCAAAGATTAGAGGCATCTGTGCCAATATGTTTACTTGTAATACTGGGCCTCATAGTCTTCAAACACATCTACCCATAAAGGGACATGTTTATATTCTAATTTCTATTCTAGTTTCCTCTGCATTTGCCTTCTTGCTCAAAAAGTGGCAAAAAAAATTTGCACGTGAAATTTATTCTCATCAACTATCTAGACTGTGTTAATACTTTTGTTCTTGCAAACAATTTATTGCCCCTTGTCCTTCATGTCTTTCCATAACTTAAAAACCAAGCTTTCGTTACTAGAAACTTACATTTAAAAAATCTGAGCCTAAATCTTCAAAACTATTCCTCACTTTAAATTAAAAAAAAGGGGGGGGTAAAAAAGATATCAATAAAAAAAATGGGGCTTGTTAATACCTATAACATGAACTTTGTGCCCAACTCAGATACACACTGTTTCCTACTTCACCATTTTTTAAGCCCGGAATGAAATCAGTCTGTGAAACTTAATCATGCACGGGATGACAGTTCTTATCTAATGTTTTGCTGATTAAATATTGCCAGTAGGCTTTTCAATCCAGTTGGTATGCCCGGCACAATCAGTAGCTAGATACTAAAATTGTAAGACTTTTTAGTTTTGCCGATAGGATAATAAATGCATTGCTTTCCTTCTATCGGACTAATTTACCAAGCTTTTTTACACATACTATCTTTCAGAGTTACTGTTAGGAAATTTGAAACAGCCATCACCAGGGCAATGATCCGTAAAAGTCAAACATGGTCCTACCCTGAGGAGAAATACTTCCCCAGCAATGCAACTCTGGAGGTTTTTTTAAGTGGGCTGAGGAATGAAATAATAATAATAAAAGCACGTAAATGAATCTTTCTTGGTAGAGGAACTCATAAGTTTGGCCTAAAAGGCAATTTTGATCCCGTACTCTCCTCTTTGTTGTTGTAGAATGAAATGCTCAGTTCTGTTGTAAATATTTCGCTGTTTATCTTCAGGCAGGTTTCCCTCCAGGAGTAGTGAACATTGTCCCTGGTTACGGACCTACTGCGGGGGCAGCCATTTCTTCACACATGGACATAGACAAGGTGGCCTTCACGGGGTCTACAGAGGTAACCAGTTACCCGGGCCGGGAGTGAGAAATGTCTGCATCTCCAGGTGTCAGAAGCGTGTTTTATGTAACTGTATTTAGGCCGACATTTCCTTAAAACAAAATCCTTCTTAATGATTTGTTCCTTACTCGAGCCCTCAACCGTGTTTATAGAACATAAGCAGATGTCGCTGGGATGAAACGGAATACTTGCGGCAAATTCGGACAGCGGTGAAGCGTTTAGCCCGTCCATTCCTTTCTCTGACAAGAACTATAGCCGCCTAGATCCTGGCATGTGATTAGTATGGTTTATGATAGAACACCTAAGTTAGGCCACAGTGGTTTGTATGAATGAACATAATTTTACCCTGTAGATTGTGAAAACTTAATTGCAGAACATCACCCTTAGCTCCTTATTTTGGGCTTTCTGTTTCTTGATCGTTCTGAAATCGAGCCAGCAACTCAGCTTCCTGAATGTTACTGCTGGCTTAGCCTAACTTTTATGCCTCTCTGGCTCCAGCTTGACCTTCTGCAAAGTTAAAGAACAAGGTCTCAGCCACAGACACTGCAGGAAGAGGCAGGAGGGAGAGAGAGAGAGAGGAAGAGAGAGCGCGCAAGCTGCCTGGAAAGTGGAGTTTGGGAGAATGGATTCCCATCTATTGAGATGATTTCCTATTGCAAGCAAAAAGACAGTGGTAAAATCAGACTGTACCAAGCAAAACACAGCTTGTGTCCTCCTATTGGACTCTGTGACATTATTAGAAGATCAGTGCAAACCTCTTACCGGTATTCAATAGAAAGGTTGAAGAATGAGGAGAATGTTTTCTTATAAAAGGGCTGTTATAAATAAGATATGAGGCAGGATGTGATAAGATACTAAGATACATACCAACCTCTCTGAGGGCATTCACAAGAAAGAATAAGGAACAGTGATGTCTACATAGGTGTTAGAATTTGCCCTGAATTTTAAAGAGTGGTTACTTCCTTAACTCCCCCGGAGACTGAGAAGCAAGAGGAACATTCTAGATAGTGAGGGGAGGTTAATTGGATTATTTTTTACTCCTTCTTAGCCCCTCCAATGTAAAGAAACGTCTACATAGAGATTTAAAATGGTGGAAAATCAAAAGTTACTCTTTTTGATTTTTTTTAAACTAGATAAATACTTATGTGTTTTTCTCACGTTTCATAGACACAGAATAGAAAAGTTTACATTCTGCAAACCCCTAATTGATGTGAGGGAAAGTGAATCCTGCTTCGGAATTCCGTGGACAAAATCACTGGAAATGAGACATGGCAATAAGTTAACAAGTAGTAAAGTCACAGATCAAAATCATAGCTGAGGCAAGAAGGCAGGAAGATACAGACTCCTCAGCTACGCATTCTAGACCTTCCTCCATAAGGATTTCATGCATGTTTCCAGCTCTAGATCCCATGCACACTCATTCTCCAGTTCATCTGAGCTGCTATTCCCTAACCCCATCTCTAGAATCACTGCCAATTTGTCTTGGCTCATCCATAGGCCCCTACACCATTTTGGGGGGACTTTACCTGCCAGAAGTAGAAAAAACTTAGAGGTTAAAAGACTAGGAAACATCTGGGCTCAAAGTTTGACTCTATGCCTTTAAGAAGTGTGTCTTCTAAAAGTATCATTGCTAAATTTGCACTTCCCATTTGTGAATGGGAATAATAATACCTACCTTATTGTAAAGGAAAAAATAGAATGAGCTAATGAGTAGCAAACAACACCCTACTAGTGAGCGCCCTACAGTGGACTCTGATGTATCTTTTCCTTCCTCCAGGCTTTTGCTCACTTGTGGTCACACCTAATACAATATCGCTTCTGCCACATGTTACCTCTATGGCCCTTTCTGCAGTCCCGTAATTCAGGGGCATCCTGAAATTTTTTAATGATTATTTATTTATTATTGAGAAAAACAGACAGACAGAGATAGAGAGGCAGAGAGAGAGAGAGGGAGGGGGAGAGAGAATCCCAAGCAGGCTCCGTGCTGTCAGGGCAGAGAGCCTGACACAGGGCTCCATCTCACAAACCATGAGATCATGACCTGAGCCAAAATCAAGAGTTGGATGCTTCACAGACTGAGCCACCCAGGCGCCATCGTCCTGAATTTGAGCACCGCCCCCCCACCAAACCCCCATTATCCATGATCCATAATTACAATAGCTCATGCTCTTAGCTCGGTCATGTATCTCTCTCCTTTGCTGACCATCCTCAAAGGCTACTTTTTCATTGTTATCTGCAGAAGCCAGTACAGTAACTACTTATGAATAAGTATTAAATAATCAAGTGTAACTAAGATGATTTTAGAGGCCACACAGAAAACTCAGTCGTTCTGGACTCTCTTTGAGCTTCACGTTTGTCTGGCAGAAAGCAGGAAACTCACCAAGCTCCATGAAAGAGGCGAACAAAGGATCACATCTTCTGTAGTCCTTATAGCAATGACCCTCTTTTTAAACATCCTTCTGGTAAGATAAGAATGTTAGTGTCTGATTAGATTCATTTAAAGCAGAATCCAGTCCAGCGGGGGGTGATAAGCTCTGCCATTTTCATGAGCATTTGCTATTTGTGCCCCACGTGACAATGCCACAATATCACGCCACATATTGTTTACCATAGCCTTGAAGGTTCTTATTTCTCATTGCAGACCTTCTTTTTTTAAAAAAAAAATGATGAACCTTTACTTTTTTCCAAGTAAGGGAACAAAATCACCAGACAAAAATGGATATTTTCTTGTTTTCACTTTAGCTAGGCCTTTGAGAAAAGTCGAACACACCTTTTATTGGCCACCTAAACCTGCCCCAAGCAAGTGCGTAACCTTCCTCACTTACGCATACCTCTAGGCATTCTTCATTCTCATTCTTTTGACATCTGTGGCTTTTAGAAAAATATCTCCAATCTTATTCCCTTCCCCAAGACAAAACTTACCTGCTTTAATAAAGTTTCTCCAGTAACTATTTCTAAGTTAAATAAAATAAGGGGAAAAAGATGAAGAAAGAAGTAAATTCAAAGGGAGAAAAGAAAAGGATACTATGTAGGAAATAAAAAATTCTTAATCATCTTAAATGAAAATTGAATAAGAAGTGTATTATGGAAGGAAAATAGTATACAAGAAAAATTTCAGACAGGAGTTTCCTACTGCAAGCCTGCTAGTGTCTTTTTTTTTAACCCATAGTAAAGGGTTTGCACATAACATCTTTAAATAAGATTAATTAATGCTTTACTCTGTAATGCGCAGTAGCATTCAGTTCAGTAACCACATAAAATTCAAACATACACTCAGCATGCATCTACCTATCTTTTGTTCCGTTGGATAAAAACATTTTATTTAAATCTGATGTGTCAAATGGGAAAAGAAACCCAGAAGCAAGATAAAACGAATCATCTTTCAAAAAGAAAAGCAAAGATCATTTAGTACATTAGGACTTCAATAAAAATAATAAAGAGGAAATAGTTATAAAGCAGGCTAGGCTTTAGAAATGGAAAAATAAAACAACTACAGAAAATAATCTTGATGGTATGTGATCCACAAAGAAAAAAATGAAAGCAATGTCTTTCTCTGAAGAGAGGCAGCTAGCATTAAAGAGGAAACCAGAACAGTAGGATTACAGCTACCTGAAGTAGCAGCACAGAGCCTAGATCCAATTTCTTTTTTCTAGGTCTTTCAGTGGTGTGGAGGGAAAAAGGAAGGGAGGAATGGTGGGAAGAGACACACTGGGAGAGAGAGAGGGACACGGTCAGCGAATCCATAGTTAAACAAACCCCACCGCAACAGAGAGTGCTAACAAGAAATACGCAATGATAGGACTTGACCACTGCTACCAAGGAAGCAATATCTGTTTGGGAAATTGACATGTACACAAATAGTACAATCCAGAGGAGACTTTCATGAGGGTTCTATGGGGTGTAAAAGGAAGCAAAGGTCATGTCTACCCAGAGTCAACAGAGCAAGCTTCAAAAAGACTTCAGGTATCAGCTGGACCCCAAGGAAAAGTGGGATTGGAGCCAGCCCAGTCAGAATGAGCATATAATGAGAAACAGAGATGAGATTTAGGGGTTACTGAATATGACAGTTTGGACAGAGTTCTCTGGATTTCAGTAGAGGGATAAAAAGTCAAGTAGATATGTTTTGGCTGGATCATGATGTGTCAAGTCCATCAGTAGAAAGGTGAAGTTCTGATTAAAATGAAAACTACCTTGTGTCCCAGTGTGTACCTCAAAATCAGCTGTCTATCTGCTCTCATCAGTGTTTTCCTGATTCATCGTGTTTACGCTCAGATAGAGGAGCCTTTGATATCTGAAGGTGCCAAATCTGGAAAAATGCCATTAATGTTTCTCCCAAATGAAACTTAACTGTGGCACAAACATCATATAAATTTAAGATGCCAACTAAACCCACCTTCACGAGAGCAGATTAAGCCTCCTCCTTTGTGACGCTCCATTACAGGTTGGCAAAATGATCAAAGAAGCTGCCGGGAAAAGCAACCTGAAAAGGGTGACACTGGAGCTTGGTGGAAAGAGCCCCTGCATTGTGTTTGCTGACGCCGACTGTGAGTGAAAGCCGTTCTTAACTTTTCACCCCTCACCTTGGTGTCTGGTAGTGTCCTGTGGTGAAGCTGAAGTTTATCAAAGGGTTTGCTCCTCACCTCAAAGTGTAAGGCATCAATGACAATCTAGGATTACTCTTGAAAATCTCTCAAACTGTCCTCAAGTATAACACCCAGATACGTCTAACACAGACACTATTTCTTCCTGACTTGGAAGAGTTTACTATTTCCTCAGAGGAACCCCATGCAAACTAACTATTTTGCACTAAGAATCCATTTTGTATTTTCATATCATAAATATATATATATATAAATATATAAATGTATAAAAGAATATATGTATATTCCTTAAATATCAGTCTTGGATTAGGCACGGTGAAATACCCTTAGTTACATTGTACTGGGGCCAGCTAGAGAGACGGTACATTTCACATGTGTCATTTCCCTTCGCTCTGGGTCATACACACATTAAATGAAATGGCCAAAGTAAAAGGACACCTATTACTTAAGGAATTTCTCTCTCTTTTTCTCTTCCTAAGAAGTGTAGTCAAATTTACATATATCCAATCCACAGTTATGATGTGACCCCACTATACAAAATCCCAGGTTCATTCACATTCTATTATCGAGTAAGATCCCATAGTTATTTTCTAAATGGATGTCAGTTAGCAGAAATAGATTGTCAAGCATTCATCTAGCTCTTTCTTTAGTAGCTGAGGTATGTGCCCATGAATAAAAATGTCTGAGTATGGTTTTAACTGAAGCTTTTCAGAGCACACTACCTTATATATTATACAAATGATATTCCTCATTTTTATCAATCTTTTCAATGAACTGTTTCCACTACAACTTAAGTAGGTGTGGTTAGTAGTTCACAAAAGAAATATAACAACACTCGACTGATATATGTTGAACTAAATCTTGAGCATTTAGAAAATTGGATTGTAGAGAAAACTTTCTTAAGACCCATTCTACTCTCTCAAATATATAGGTGAGAAGAGTTTATAGGCATATATGAAATAATATGGCATATTTTAAATAAATTTGGGAAATGGTTTTCCTGAAACAGGGTTGTAAAGCTTGGCTAGTGATTCTGAATATTAATTTTTTTCAGAAATAACACTTTTTTCTATTGATTGGGGTGTCTAAAAATACTTTTAAATTATTTATGCAATTGGTAGTTAATATTTTCTTTGTCTTGTAGTTAAAACCTTGAGCCTGAAATATTCATAGTCACCTAACTAAGTATAATTGGAGATATTTATACAAATCACTTTCAGTGGGATTAAATCTTATGAGACTTTCTACATTCTTGGTAATACCTATATCAAAGTTGTAATAATAACCACAATTTTCTTAGATTCTGTATTTGTTGTTATCATTTTCATATCAAATAAAGGATTAGAAAGGGCTGATAAGAGATGGGGTGTATTGAATCTATAAATCTGACTGTCAACTCACAATTTTTCTATACCATCATATTGCCTCTGACAGATATGCATAAAAATATGTAACCTTTGAAAATAACTCTTCTTCAATGTGAATGTCTTCTTTGCAGTGGATAATGCCATTGAATTTTCCCACCATGGATTATTCTACCACCAAGGCCAGTGTTGTATAGCTGCATCCAGACTTTTTGTGGAAGAATCAATTTATGATGAGTTTGTTCGAAGGAGTGTTGAACGGGCTAAAAAATATGTTCTTGGAAATCCTCTGACCCCAGGAGTCAGTCAAGGCCCTCAAGTGAGTATAAAATGGAAGGAAGAGCTTTCACAAAGGATAAGAATAAAGTGTACTCTTAAGGCTTACTTTTTATTGAATAAGATTATTTCCTTGCCACAGATCTTCTAGTTGACAATACTGCATCTGTTTGGTATTTCAAAAAAAAAAAAATGAATCTAACGCCAATGTCAAAAAAAGCATCTTCCTTTTCTTAAATATTTTTTAAAATTTATTTTTGAGATAGAGAGATTCAGAGCATGAGCAGGGAGGGTCAGAGAGAGAGGGAGACACAGAATCAGAAGCAGGCTCCAGGCTCTGAGCTGTCAGCACAGAGCCCGATGTGGGGCTCGAACCCACGAATGTTAGATCATGACCTGAGCCGAAGTTGGATGCTTAATCAACTGAGCCACCCAGGCACCCTTAAAGCATCCTTCTTTTGTGTGTTGCCCAGTTTTCATGTCTTGAAACAGTTTAAGACTGTTGGCTATTGAAGATGTGAGGAGAAACAACAAATGCTGTGGATTTCTTGGTTCATCAATCTGCACACTTGTTGATTCCCATGTATGGTCTCTGTCCACTTTGAGAGTTTGTATACAATCCTACCATTTATACCTTCCTCACACTCAGCCCTTTGTCTCAGCTTACATCCCACAGATGTGGGCAGCTAGCATACCTCTACATTCTCTCCAGTCTTCTTACTCTGACTGGTCTTCTAATGGTGGCTTGAGTGTCCTCGAAGGTCCTGAGTTCCTGGCTCTGTGGCAAACTTCTCATTTTAGGTGGAGAAGGCCAGTTGTTCCATAGGGTTCCCAATTTTGTCTGTCTTTTTAGAACCATTATCAACATGAGAGGCTTTCTCTTGTCCAAAAGCTACTTCTGTCTCTTCCGTGTACTGTTAAACTTGTTCCTTGTTTGTTATGCAAGCTCCTGGATCTTTGGCTGTAAATTCATTCCAGCCTCTGGGACCTTGATGTACAGCAGTGGTTCTGAACTGGGAAATGGCTTGGTTCTACTGGTATCTGGTGGAGGGTAGGGCGAGAGATGCTATTAAACATCTTAAAATGCAGGAGAAGAGCCCTGAAACTAAGAATTATCTGCTACAAAATGCCAATAAGGCTGCTGTTGAGAAATCCTGCTCCAGAGTATAGACATTAAGCTTAGAGGCTCTATTCTTTTACACTAAAAATTACACACTGTTCGATGTGGTTGATCTGAGCAAACACTAATCCTAACTTACTAAACTAAAAATAAATGTAATTAACCAAAATTTACTGAATGTGACTATCAGCTGAGCCCTGGAATAAGTACCTGGCAAGGCCAAAAGGAACACGGAGGATATGATACCTGACCTCAAGGAGTTTACAGACCGAAAAGCTTAAAAGGATGCTTGAGTTTTTCTGCCTTTGCCAATATAGCCAAGTAGGAAAATCCTAGGATTTAGGCAACCCCAAATATTAAAATCTAAAAGCCCTAAACTACCTCAGCTGGCAAACAAAGTAATACATTGATTTATCTCAATCACATTATATTTTGTTTTTATCTTTGAGCTAATAAATAAATAGAAGTAATAGCTAATTTTTCTCATATAGGTTAGATTTTCAAATGGATGCCAAGACATATAATAAATTTGATTTTGATTTGGTCTCCAATTCTAAAAAAAGATGAGATTCTAAGTTTTCCATTTGCTTATTTCTCTCTATAAAAAAACCTACCTATTTATATAAAAGTAAAGCATTTTTCCCATTTGATGTATTGATAGATGAATAGGGAGAGAGAGAGAGAGATGGATCTGAAGAGGAGCAGGGAGGGGAGGAAAGGAGAAATGAGGAGAATGTAACATACTTAATATTAAACATTGTTGGGCAATACACTCTCCTATTGGGATCTGCACAATTCAACCAGAGCCTCAAAAATTGACTTAGAATACTTCATTCTTCCTAATAAAAGGAAATTAAAGTAGACTTCAAGAAAATTCTTAGGATTTGTAAGTAAATAGTGATCTAACTGCTTAATATAAGGCTTTAATCTCTACAAGTAAATAGATTTTCATCACAAGTTTTACTGAGTAAGCAGAATAAGTACATTTTTGAGAAAACTGAAAAGCCCTTCAAGCTTCTTCACCCATAAAAATATCTGTTGTTATAAGAAAGAACTTATAGGAAGAAACATTTATGCGTTAAGTACATATATATAAATAGATGTAAATACATGTTATATATATACACACATATATATAAATTTCTTAATTGGTAAAGTGATTTTCCAATTTGATTTCATAGGTCAAAATATGCATTTTTAAACACCTGGAAATGTCAACATTTTCATTTGAAAAGGGAGTAATGATACCAATATCAAACGTTGTAACATTATCAGCAGAGTTGCATCTTGTCTTACTGCAGAGAGATGGACTTTTGAAATAGAAGTTGGCTTTAAAATCTAACCTCCCTAAAAAAAAAAAAATAATAAAAAATAAAATAAAATCTAACCTCCCTGAGGCTCTGTTTTCTCATCTGTAAAATGGAAGTAGTAACACCAATCTTATGGGGTCATTGGGCAGTGAAATGCAATAATCTATATAAAGCATCTATCTAAGTGCCTGGGTCATAGTCCATGCTCAAATGTCTGTTAAACAAATGAAAATTACATGCTTCCATTTATACCTATGGTGACAATTATTATCACAGATCAATAGCTTCATATGTCTGCTCTCCTTGCTTTTGTTGATCTATGATTTCCAGATAATTTGAAGGATGTGTCAGCGTCATTTCTCAAATTGTCTTCTTTCTCAGCCCATGAGGCCTAACAAATTAAAGAATTTTCACATTCAAACACAGCAAATGTATACTTGGGACTATTACCATGCCATGCCCTATTACATTTCATGGACTTGCCCATGAGCTAACGGCCCATCACACAGTAGAGGGCCCTTGCTGCATCCTAGCATTATCGAGAGGTTCCTGAGGGCCAAAAGGAGAGCAAATTCAAATATGGCTAGTCTGAAACCTTCTGAAGAAGATTTGTATTCATGGTGAATCAAAAGTAGCCAGATTAAAGGGAGTATGTCCCTAAGCATAACTGAAAACTTTCCTCACTAGGCCTGAACTCAAATGCAATGTGCTCAATCTTTCCTGTGCATTTGAATCACCTGAATTAAAAATGCAAATTCTGATCTAGTAAGTCTTGGGTGAGGCCTAAGAAATGCATGTTACCACCAAGTAATGTTAGCATTGATGGTTAGAGAACCACATAGATGGTAGCCAGACAGTAAAAGATGAATTCCTGTAGTTTTAGAAGTTATCAACCATCTAAGTCTTCCCACCATCAAATCCTTTCAACCTTTACCTTCCAGTGCATCGGCTAAACTGGCAGTCACCAAATATCCACTCTGGTCATAGGCAGAGAAAGTTTATGGCTTAGGGAATACATCTTAAAATAAAATCTCCCAAAATCATGATTTTTTGAGGCCACAGTCAAATTAATATTTTGGAATAGGCCAGGGAAGCTTTGCGTGGAGATACATGAACCCTTGGTTATTTGCCGACAATCCAGAATATTCTATCCAGGCAGAACGAATACCTCCACTTAGTCCAGCTGTAGTAAATATTATGCAGCAATTTAAATATCAAACCAGGAGTCATTAAACCAACACCACAACATCCTTAATTTGCTGGAAATGAAGGAACGTTTTCTTTGGAGAATATTCAATTAAATATTGTCCACTGAGGAGGATTGAGCAATGTTGTATAGAATATTCTGCCAAATTTTAGGAAACCGTTTCTGGTTTCAGATAGCACTTAATCTAATTGGATATGGGAGCTGGTTTTTGCAGTAAGAGCTCTTTGAAACCTTTTTCTGGGATTTAGAAAATGGGGGAGATTTCAGGCTGAGAGAAGATGGTAAAGAACAACACTTTTTAAGTACTGAGAAAAGACCAGTTGACCTGGCAAGAGGCCCTCTCCCTAAATTCCTGGATCTTCAATCATTCTCCTTTAACATTTTTTAATAATGTTTATTTATTTTTGAGAGAGAGAGAGAGAGAGAGAGAGCGAGTGCAAGCCAGCAGTGGAAGGGCAGAGGGAGAGGAAGACACAGAATCTGAAGCAGGCTCGAACGCAGGGCTTGAACTCATGAACCAGGAGATCATGACCTGAGTTGAAGTTGGACACCCTTAATGTTTTTCCTTTAAAACTTAACCTCAACCTGCTGAGAAGGACCTTAACTGGGGAGGATGACCAGGAGAGTCATTATCAAAGTTCTTTTTCCCTTTTACTCTTTATTTCATTTTGGACTACAGTTGTCAAATAAGTATGTTTGACTATTAACAGACATTTTTCCAATGTAAATGAATGTAAATAATATAAATAAATAACACTTGTTTGCAGTAATGATGTGCTTTTCTTATGTAACTGTAAAACAGATGCTAAATACAAATATTTAGCTTCAAGCACTCTTTCCAGAAAACTCAGGAGAATAAACACAGAATTAATCTAAGCCTCTGTCAGCTATTTTGATGGAATATGTGACTTAATAGCAATATTCAAGCATTTTGAAGCCCTTGTTAACAGGCTGGGTAATGTATTATTTTCTTAATTCATTCACTTATTTTCATTTCCACATTACATTTTTCAAATAGATTGACAAGGAACAATACGAAAAAATACTTGACCTCATTGAGAGTGGGAAGAAAGAAGGGGCCAAACTGGAGTGTGGCGGAGGCCCATGGGGGAACAAAGGTTACTTCATCCAGCCCACAGTCTTCTCTAATGTTACAGATGAGATGCGCATTGCCAAGGAGGAGGTAAATGTTTTCATTCTGCTGCCATATTTTGTCTACGTGTGTGTATAAAGTGTCCCTTTAAAATTCTCAGTTCTTTTAACATCTTTCTTAATTTGTATATTACTTTGCATTTCTGTTACTGATAAACGTTTATTTGTAATCAAGACTCAAAATAGTAAGGAAGTCATGAGGCCAGCCAAGAGTTTCCAGTTAAGGATGGATCAGGACGCTTAACAATTTCTGGGTGCTTCTTCCACAGCTTTAAAGTATTGGAAAAGAAAACTTCATCTTCATTGTTCCTTTTTCTCCTCTGGAAATAATGTATTTGAAGATTATTGTAAAAGGATTAAATGAGATTTTTAAAAATTTTTTTAAGTTTATTTATTTTGAGAGAGAGAGAGCTTGGAGGAGCAGAAAGAGGGAGAGAGAGAGTCTTGAGCAGGCTCTGCACTGCCAGCACAGATCCTGACATGGGCTTCAAACTCATGAACCATGAGATCATGACCTGAGTCAAGAGTTGGACTTAACCCACTGAGCCACCCAGATGCCCTCGATATGCAGGATTTTTAAAAAAATGAGGGCACCTATTGTGATGTGCATGGGTGTTATATGTAAATGATGAATTGTTAAATTCTACTCCTGAAACCAATATACACTAGCTAGAATTTAAAAAAAATACTTGAAAAAAATTAAGCCTCTTATTTTGAGATAAATGTAGATTCAACTGCTGTTATGAGAAATAATGCAGATGGGTCCCATGTGCTTTTCACCCAGTCTCCTTCAAATGGTAACATCTTACACAACAATAGCATGATGTCACAGCAGGTATGGTGACATTGAAACACCAAAGATTTTCTCACCACATGAATCCCTCATGTTTCGTTATTAGTCAAACCCATGTATCCCCTATACCACACTATCCTTCACCCTAGGCTTTTCCTTAACCACAAATCTGTTCTCCATTTCTATTATTCTGTCGTTTCAAGAATTTTTCATAGGTAGATTCATACTCCATGCAACCTTTCCCAATTGACTTCTTTGTTTTTCTTCACTCAGCTTAACTTTCTAGATTCAACTACGTCATTGCTTATAATGATAGTTTGTTCCTTTTTACTGCAGAGTAGTACTCTGCTGTATGGATGGATGTACCACCATTTAACTATTCACCTACTGAAGAACTTGTGGGTTGTTTTCCATTTGGGGTGACTATGAATAATGCTGCTATAAACATTGGTGCACAGGCTTTTGTAAGAACCTAAAGTCTTCCCTTCTCTGAGATAAATGCCCAGGAGTACAATTACTGGGTCATATGGTAGATGAAATTTTTAAAGAAACTGGCCAACTGGTTTCCAGAGTGGCTGAACCCTTTCACATTCCCATTAGCAATGTGTGAGCAGCCCAGTTTCCCAACATCCTGGCTCACATTAAATGTTTCCATTAGTTTTAATTTTAGCTGTGTAGCTTCATGTCGAATAAGAGTCGCAAGAGTGGGCACTTTTGCTTTGTCCCCCATCATTGGGAAAAGCATTCAGTCTTTGCCATTGAGTATGACATTAACTGTGAGATTTTCATAAATGCCCTTAATCAGGTTTTGGACGTGCCTTTCTATTCCTGATTTGTTGAGAGGAAAAGGAGAATGGATTTTGTCAAATGCTTTTTCTGTATTAACTGAGATGATTATGTGGTATTTTTTTCTTCATTCTACCAATGTGATGTATTATATTAATTGATTTTTTAATAATGAACAAGGCTTACATCTCTGGAATGAATCTCACTTGGTAATGGTGTGTAATTCTTTTTATGTATTGCTGAATACTACTTGCTAATACTTTTTAAGAATATTTGCTGTAGTTACTATTGGTCTGTAGTCTGAGGGATATTGGTCTATAGTTTTGTTTGTTTTTCTTAATAATAAGAACCTTTCGGTGATTACTCACTATAAGCTAGATAGAGTGCTAAGTGCCTTATCAATGCCAACTTAAAACATAAATATGTTCCTATGAAATATATTAAACATAAATATTTTACCTATATCATAAATACATATTTATGTTGATGGCATTTGTATTCATTTTCTAAAGTTTAGTGTATATAATATTTTTATAAATAAATATAAAATATTTAATATAAATATAAATATTCTCATTTAATTCTCACATCAACTTCTGCAGAGGAATATTATTATTATATTTTTTTCTTTAGTCTTTTCTTCCCAGAAGCACTGGGAATACCTACTTAGAGTGGTATTATTTTTCTAATGAAAATTTCATAACATTTATAAGGTGAATAATTTCTATGTTACATTTTTGTGACTTATAACTAAATAAAATTAAACATAATTGCTTGATCCAATAATTTGCCTAAATATTGACATGGTATTTGTTTTCAGTTATATATATATATATATATATATATTATATTTGTTATGTGACATGTTATATATACATGTCAAACTTTTTTGAACCTCTTTGTATCATGCCTTGTGTGTCTTGAGTTCTCCTTTGATCCACAGACTCAACTATGCTATGATTTAGGATTCTTGTTGTCCTCCTAAATTGTAAATGAAAAATCTAAGGGCTGCAGTAGAAAGGGGTAGGTCACACGGTTAGCTGAAGGCAGCTTGGGAGTACAGCTAATTCTCATTGACCACCTTTCCCCACTCTTTCTATTGTGACCTACTGTTGCTCATATTAACTTTGTTATCCATCCAATCCCACCTATCCTGACAGTGTAGAATCCCATGGCCCACGTGGGAACCTTTCTGATAAAAGGTAGTAGAGTGTTAACGTTAGAAGGAACATTACGAATGATTTAGGCCAAAACTCAAATTTATAGATGAGGTAATCAAGAGTCAAAGAGCTTACTTAGGTGACTTGTTACTGTTACAGAATTATAAATAGCATCATCAAACCAGAAGGATCTCTTAAGCATACCTCTCCAATCGCATACTATGTCTATCAGTTTGCTCCTGACTAATGGCCAGCCAGTGTCTCTTTAAACAAATTCATCAACAGGTAACTCATTATTTCTTAGGCGTTTCCATGTTCGGACAATGCTAGCATTAGAAAGTTCTGCTCCAGGTCGCATACGTATCCCTCCTCTTATGTTTTACTTGTTGGCCTCGTATCTGCTCTATGCCCTTCTACACATAAAAGCCATCATATAATTGAAAATAACATTCATCCCCTACATTACTCCTCCCCTTCCCTATGCTCCTGGCTCTGTTTTCAGCTCTTGCACTTCCTGATTTTCCTAGACAAATATACTGCAGTTAAATATTTTGTGAGCACAAATCAATTAACATTAGGAAGACATTATCCAGAGGTATGATGCATAACTAGAAAAGGCTAATCTGCATTTCGGAATTATAAATAATCTATCTCGTGGAGAGAGGGGTTTTAATAAATACAAAGATAGATGCAGTGGCTTCAGACTATGAAGGTGTTACACAATTCGTGCTACAACAACAAGGTGCTGCCAACTCAAACGTACTGAATCATAATCTTTTCATTCAGTGAACTTGTATTTCATGCTTATGATAAACCAGAGAGTCCGGAAGGGTTGTTTTCTCTATTCCCCAAAACGCTATCAAGGAAGGGGAAAAGTGCAGAATCAAATTTGCAAACAGCAAAAATAAAGCAAAAACAAAACAGATGCATGTGGATAATCAAGCAGTTTCTCCACATCAATTCAGCCCTCAACTGATTTTTTGCATTTATTTGCATATAATTTTTGCATGTGTTGACAAATATTTGTCTTTTTAAAGCTTCTGTTCTGCATACCATGGGAAAGAACAAAGAAAAACACCTTTCATTCAATGAAACATGTATTGTGTTTCTACAATATACATGGTAGAGTAGCTTTGCTTATTTCAAAGAAGACTTGAATCACGTGCTGTACTCAATTAAAATTATGTAAGAGATTAACATATTTATTACAGCTGCTGCTATACATCTGGTTCCCAGGCTATAGTATTATAATTAGATTTACAGCCTTAGGGGGCGCCTGCGTGGCTCAGTAGGTTAAGCATCAGGCTTTGGCTCAGGTCATGATCTTGCTGTTCGTGGGTTCGAGCCCTGTGTCGGGCTCTGTGCTGACAGCTAGCTCAGAGCCTGGAGTCTGCTTCAGATTCTGTGTCTCCTTCTCTCTCTCTGACCCTCCCCTGTTCACACTGTCTCTCTCTGTCTCTCAAAAATAAATTAAAAACATTAAAAAAAAAGATTTACAGCCTTAGGATTTGCACTCAGCCTCTATGGAATGGGAGCCCCCAAATTCCAATACTCAGATCAGTGATGAACCCTGATTTTTGCCTTCCCTAATTTACATTTCCAAGAAAATTCTAGTAACACTCAGAAGGACCCCTCTTCATTTAGTTTTAATATATACCTTATAAAAACATAATACAGGAGCTTAATTTTTAAGAGAAAACTCCGTTGCTTTTCTCCCATCTGGAGATGAGATACAGAATAAGTTGACTTTGGGCTGAACTAGCTAGAGAATCTAGCAAAAGTGAGAGTAATTAAGGCTTAGATGAGCAAATTGTGTTTTTTTTCCTATCCTGTGATTATTGTCATTGTTAATGAAACCACGTGTCATTACATTGTTTAGAGTTGAGGGTTTAAGCTCTTACAGTAATAGACCATTTTGTTTGGTACATGTGACTTGCATAAGATTTAGCCAAAGGGTAGAATCTGAACAAAAATTCATGTTGTTTCACCTAATTTGACTGGTTATGAAAAGACCTAAGTCGAGTAGATCACGTGAGATTTCACCTGATGGTACACTGCTATCTAAAACAAAATAATTATTATCAATTACTGCTTATTCAGTTATCCAGTAGAACAAGTATTGGTGTCTTGGGTTTATTAGAGATTTGGGTGATGTGGAAAACTTGAGAGAGAATAGGAAATATTCCTAAATGTAAAAGAAACTCTGAAGTTAATGGCTTTATGTGCAATGGTAGGTCTTGGAAGTCTAATTCCAACAACAAGAAAACAAACATTGCCTTCTTTATTTGTACCCCATTTTGTTCCAAAGGGAATTTCATCCATGACCATTGCCTGTCCTAACCTGCCATGCAGGAGCTACCATTTTGATTCCTAAACTTTAAAACAAGAAGTAAAATCTTGATTTAGGATGGTTTATAGGGGAAGAAAACTACAATGCCATTTAAAATATTTAGTTTTAACCTGCTACTTTGATTTATTTCATTCATTTTTTTATGGTCTAGATATTTGGACCAGTGCAGCAAATCATGAAATTTAAATCTTTAGACGAAGTGATCAAGAGAGCAAACAATACTCTCTATGGCTTATCAGCAGGGATCTTTACCAAAGATGTGGATAAAGCCGTAACAGTCTCCGCCGCTCTGCAGGCTGGGACAGTGTGGTAAGTCAAATCTACGTCATACTGCCGGTTTGATGGTAACTGCATTAACATGCTACTTTGAACCCTTTTGTTTATTTCCTTATTTATTTTTGAGGTATTGACATTATATTAGTTTCAGGCATACAACACAATATTTGTATCCACTCCAAAGCGATCACCACAATAACCTAGCTATCATCAGTCACTCTACAAAATTAAAATGTTTTTTCTTGTGATGAGAACGTTTAAGATTTACTGTCTTGGCAACTTTATCAAATATGTAATAGAAAGTTATGAACTATAGTTGCCATGTTGTACATTATATCCCCATGACCTATTTATTTTATACCTGGACGTGTGTATGTCTTGGCCCCACTTCACATGTATCTCCCACCTCCAATCCTCTGCCCTTCTGGCTACTGCCAGTATCTATAAGTTTTCTTCTGCTTATTTGGATTTTTAAAAATTCCACACGTAAGTGAAATCTTACAGCCTGAGGTAGTATCTCAAGTGGTTTCAATTTGCATTTCCTTGATAATTAGTGATGTCGAGCATCTTTTCATGGGTCTGTTTTCCATCTACATATCTGCTTTGGAAAAATGTCTTTTTAGAGCCTCTCCCCATTTTTCTGTTGGACTGTTTGGTTTAGGATTGTTTGTTGTATGAGTTCTTGATGTATTTTGCATGTCAATCTCTTACTAGATAGATGATTTGAAAATATTTTCTCCCATTCAGTAGGCTGCCTTCATTTTGTTTATGGTTTCCTTTGCCATGCAGGAGCTCTTTATGTTGATGTTTATTTTTGTTTTTCTTGACTTCGCTTGTAGAGTCAGACTCAAAAATTTATTGCTTACCACTTATGTTTTTTCTAAGATTTTATGGCTTCAAGTCTAAATTCAAGGCTTTAATTTATTTTGGGTTATTTTTGTGTATGGTGAACCACAGTGGCCTAGAGCCATTTTTTGCATGTATTTCTCAACACCACTGATTGAAGAGAGTGTCCTTTGCCCATTGTCTTTTCTCGCCTCATTTGTGATAAATCTATTTAGTATATATGCATGGGCTTACTGGGGGGGGTTGTTCTGTCCCATTGGTCTGTGTGTCTGTTTTTATGCTAATATGACACCGTTTTAATTACTATTGCTTTGTAGTATAGTTTGAAATTGAGGAGACAAATGTCTCCAGATTGATCTTTCTTTTTCAAGATTGCTTTGGCTTTTAAGGATCTTTTGTAGTTCCACACAAATTTTTGAATTGTTTGTTCTGTATCTGTGAAAAATGTTGTGAACATTTTGATAGGAATTGTATTAAATCTGTAGATTGCTTATGGACATTTTAACAATATTAATTCTTCCAATTCATGAGCACAAAATATCTTTCCATTTATTTGGATCTTCTTCTATTTCTTTCATCAGGGTTTTATAGTTTTCAGTAAATAGGTCTTTTACTTCCTTGGTTTAACTTATTCCTAAGTATTTTTCTTCATCATACAATTATAAATGAGACTTAAAATTTTTTTTTTGATATTTCATTGTTAGTGTATAGAAATGCAACTTATTTTTGTGGAGTTTTTTCATGGAGTCTATAAGGTTTTCTATATATAAAATCATGTTATCTGTAAGTAGTGACTGTTTTACTTCTTCCTCTCCTATTTGGATAGATTTCTTTCCTTCTGTTGCCTAATCTCTCTGGTGAGGACGTCCAATAGTATGTTGAATAAAAGTGACAAGAGTGAATATCCTTTTCTTGCTCTTGATCTTAAAGGAAAAACTTTCAGCATTTCACCATTTAGTTTGATCTTAGCTGTGAGCTTGTCGTATATGGCTTTTATCACTTTTCATGATTCAGTCCTGAGAAACTCTTATTTGTATTTTTTGGAATTTATGTATTTCTTCTACATAGTTCAATTTATTGGTGTATAATTCACAGTATTCTCTTATGATCTTTTCTATTTGTGTAGTACTGTTGTAACTTTTCTTCTTTCATTTTTCATTTTATTTTTTTAATCTTTCTCTTTTGCTCTTGGTGAGTCTAGCTAAAAGTTTGTCAATTTGGTTTATCTTTTTAAAGAACATGCTCTTGGACCACCTGTATGGCTCATTCAGTCCAGCATCTGACTCTTAATTTTGGATCAGGTCCAGCTCTCACTGTCCTGAGGCTCTGCACTGAGTGTGAAGCCTGCTTGGGATTCCATCACCCCTTTCTCTCTCTCTCCCTCTGCCCCTCCCCTGCTCTCACACACAGGCTCCCTCTCTCTCAAAATAAATAAATAAATAAGTAAAGATTTAAAAAACAAAGAGCATGCTCTTCATTTTATGGATCTTTTCTTCTGTCTTTCCAGTCTCTATTTCACTTCTTTCCACTATGACCTTTATTATGTGCTTCCTTCTACTAACTTTAGGTTTCAGTGTTCCTTTTTTTTTTTTTTTTTTTTGGTTTCTTTAAGTGTAAAGTTAAATTGTTTATGTATGTATCCATGGAGAAAGGTAAGTTCAAGATGATCTTCTACTACTGTTTTGGGCTGCCCCTCACTTTGAATTTTTTCAGACTTTGATTTTTGTCCTAGGGGCACATAGTCTGCTGGATAAGCAGTTGCTACCTTAGAAACCAAAGCAAACCAAAAGCAAGCAAAACAATACAAAACAAAATAATAATAAAAATCAAAGCAAAGAGCAAAGTATAATTGAAGAGCTTCAGAAGGATATTTTCTATCTAGTTTCCTAAATTGCTTCCCCAAATATGTTATTGTTTGGCTAATATAGTATAAATGTTAACGAATTTCTAGGTACTTGGCACTATGCTATACACAAAGGAGATGAAAGTTCTGCTTTAATCAAGTTAATTAAATGCTAGAACAATATTTATTCAATGTCCCTATGTCAGAAAACATTTAATTATTGTATCAGTTTCTTTTTCTAAGATCTTTAGAAGTGTCTGCAGGTCTTAATCTGGGAGAACATAGTGGGTTTTGAGGAATGTGTCTATTCATGTTTAACTGACTTATACCTGTTTTGAGAGAGACTGGGGTGGGGGAGAGAAAGAGCACAAGCAGGAGAGGGCAGAGAGAGAGAGGGAGATGCAGAATCCGAAGCAGGCTCCAGGCCTTGAGCTGTCAGCACAGAGTGGGATGCAGGGCTCAAACCCACAGACCGTGAGATCATGACCTGAGCTGGAGTTGAATGCTTAATGGACTGGTGTCCTATGATTTATATTATATCTTTATTTATATCTCTGAATTTTATAGTCTAAGGCTATGCCTCTCACACTGTTACTCTTCTGTCCAGCCCCCAATCTCCGGACAGCTTTGTTGGCAATCCCCTCCCTCCCCAAACCTCACTTTGTCCCCTCAGTTTTGTCAATTTTCAAAGATTATTTTCTTTCCTGATAATAAGTCACATCTACTCAGGCTAAAAATACACTGGACATTGAAAAGTATTTATCATTAAGAGACAGTCAAGCAGTTCTTACCTCTCTCTGTAGCTCTGAAATCTTTTTTCCTAATCAAAGAGCCACCATTAATTAATATGCTGGGCACTAGTCTGTGTTCCTTATGTTCATAATCTTGTTTCACTTCAGAACAATTGTGTAATCATTATGTCAAATTTGTCAATGAAAAATTGAAGCTTAGTGAAGTCAGGTCATTGATCAAAGCTCACACAAGGGGCACCTGGGTGACTCAGTCGTTTAAGCATCGGACTTTGGCCCAGGTCATGATCTCACATTCGTGAGTTCGAGCCCGGCATCAGGCTCTGTGCTGTCAGCTCAGAGCCTGGAGCCTGGGCATCAGGCTCTGTGCTGTCAGCTCAGAGCCTGGAGCCTGCTTTGGATTCTGTGTCTTCCTCTCTCTGTGCCCCTACCCCACTCATACTCTGTCTCTCAAAAAATGAATAAATATTAAAAAAAAAAAGAAAAAAAGAAAAAAAAAAGCTCACAAAGTAAATGGCTGCCAAGATGCAGACCTATTTCATGACTCTAAAGTAGTGATTCTCAACCCGGTTGTATATTAGAGTCAACTGGGGAGATTTAAAAATAATAAAATGATTTGGCAGAGGGTGGTGCCCATAAATTCTATCAATTATATCAATCTCTGTGATTGATTCTGGACTTTTATTTAATGCTTTTTATTTAAAGAGCATTTTTCAAAGCTCCCATGTGATTCTAGTATGCAGCCAGGACTGAGAAATTTCTCAAAAGCCTAATTCTTTCTATAGTGGGATGCTTTCCTTCAGAGACTTAAAATCAAGCAAAGTCTTCTTAAATAATCAGTATGGATAATGATTAAAGTGGGATTTCCCTGTGATAAAATTATTTGTAGGATTCAACATTACTAACGCATGTATGTATATTATCTCCAGTGACTCAACACTTGCTGTGTGCCAACCACTCTAAGAAGCACATTTGGTGCATCGTCTTACTTATGCCTTGAAGTAACCGAATTAAGTACTGTCACTTCAGTTGTACAGGAGAAAAAGCATATGTTTGAGAGGCCAGACACCTTTCCCAGCATCAACTAGGTACTAAGGGGCCATGCCAGGATTTGTGGGCTTGGAGCCTCCCTTCTTTATAACATAAAGGACTGTAGAAGGAGAACAAATTGGCCAGGACAATTATTTTGAACTTGCAGTTGTCTCCAACTGAGTATTTCTTCATTCTCCATTTACCTAAACTAAAATAGTTTCATTTCCAGTATAGGGACAAAAGAGTAAACTCATTTTTGTCACCTTTTAACAAAGACAAGTTTCAGGGTTTTGACTTTGGGATGCTACATGCCTGCTGGGATCAGGAAGCTTAGGACATCATTCTGCCCAGTGGCATGGAAATCCCCAGTCAGGATTACTCTGCTATGAAAACAGAGGCATATTCTTACTGCTATTTATTCTAGAACATAATTCTAGTTCTGGCATTGTCCCAGAAATAGTTTCCACTTGGTGTATTCAAGATAGCTATTGAATCCCAAGGTTGCTGGGATTTTACCCATAATTTCAGAGTAGGGATCTGGTTTTGCAGTTTAAAGGGCAATTAAACAAAACTGAGGCAAGTTGTCTTTTGAAAGCATACATTTATTTAAGGAACTACGTTCCAGAAGGAGAGACGTGGATAAGAATCTGTAGTTCCATGAGAAAAGGGAGCTCTGGGGATTGGGACTGTAAATGTTTTACTGAGGAAATGTGTGAATATTATTTCAGAATCAAATTAATAACCAGACTTCATGCATAATACAATGTATTTAAAAGTCACATTGCTGTTCGTCTATTATAATAACATCAAAAGAGAGGAAGTATTTAAAAATATTGTTTCTCCTTTAAATAATATATTTTTCCTCTTATATACAATGAGAATCATATAGGTAATTGTATTTTGCTGTTGACTTTGGCCACCAAGAAATTTAAACAAATTATTCATGTCCTGCAAAAATACATTCTAACCTTTCTGCCTTGACCTGAACTTCTGTCATAATGTGTTTCTTTAATTCTAATTATTCATGTTTTTGTCATTATATTTGTTCATATAAGCATCTTTAAAGTTTTATGAAATAGCGCAAGGAAGAAACAAATTAATAGTGAAATCCAACCTCTGTCACAGCATGCTTAAGTAATTTATGAACCCAATTGATGAAAAAGTAAACTGAGGCATGTGATATATATTACAATTGCAAAAGGTAATTGATTCTCACCTGTTAAGTACACAGTCTTCAAGAGAATTACAAAGGTTATGAATACAGGCAGTAAAGAACATCCACCCAACAAACTCCTTTCTCTGTCAAACCACATCCTTTCTCCTATGCTATGTTGGCTATTCTATTGTCATTCAAATTACTACTCTCTCAAGGGCTTGAGGTACTATCAAAATGGCTACCCACACACGGAGGTGCACCATTCTATTTTTTTCTAGGCAGTATAGATACATCTGCATTCTAATTTGTAGGACTGCTTTTTAAAAAAAAATAACATTGAGTATGTTACATTGAAATGAACAAGGTTAAGGAGTTTTATGAACTTCTAAAATTCCAAATTTAGGAGTTATTTCAGAGGTTAAGTATGATCTATAATATACCTCTTTTTTTCCTCAGGGTGAATTGCTATAGTGTGGTATCTGCCCAGTGCCCCTTCGGAGGTTTCAAGATGTCTGGAAATGGAAGAGAACTGTAAGAATCACTTTCTATTAAGATAGCTGTTTACCTTCATAAAAATGGTTGTCACTCTAGGAAATTAATCTATAGTTTCTATTTGAATTTAAACCTGCCTCTGTGCTTCCCTGGAAAGTCCTACTGTCAACTAGCTTTTAAAACCTGGGTTTAGCGCATGAGTGCAAAAAAATGATGGACGAAGGGAGATATAACATATTAAGCTTCTAATATTCATAAGGGACTGTGCTAAGCACTTTACATTGGTTACAGAAATATTGCCAACTTTTACAGTTTCTTCCTGTTTATAAGAATGCAATCTATCTGGGAAACATTTCCAAAAAGGAGGCGGAAACTACAAATTGGTGACTGTAAGAAGTGTAAATATATAAGAACACTCCAATCATTTAAATATGCCTCTTAAATAAACAAATCATGTGCCTTTATCTCAAAAACCTTTTCAGTGTAAGAATTGTGATTCTCATTTGTTGAAATCTTTTTGATGTTGCATCTAAAATTTTAAATGACCTCAATTAATTATTTTTTGTACTAAAATATAAGCTGAAAGGGAAATTTGACTAAGGAAAACATGTTTTACAGTTTTCATGACTATACTCAGAATATGTATACAAAATCATTTACAAGCCTTTAGTTGCTCTTGAAACCTGGGTATATAGACTTTTTGTAATGTGCATATACACATGTATACACAGAAAGGGGCGACAATATGTTTGGTTAATTTTCCTCAAACAATTTTAACCATTTTATTTCTTAAACATTTCTTATATTTATCAACACATTTTAGAAGTCATGAGGCAAAAAGACATATCATATACAAACCTTATGGAATCAAAATGGTTAAAGCTGTTCATTCTGTAAATAGCAAGTACAAATGAGTTTCAGTTCCTAAAGGTCATGAATGCATTAAGTAGCCATCTACTTTGTCATTTAAATAAATCAGCAAAATTACAACGAAGCAATCGTCTTTTGGAAGCCAGTAAAAAAGAAGGCTGATAAAATGATTCATCCTTCTTCTCAATATATGTTTGTTAAGTATTTGCCCAGGAGCCCCAGAAATGTGATACATCTCCCATCTTCCATATCATTGAGGAATATGTCAAAAGATAACTACTGTAAAATAACCTACACACATGATGAAGTAAAAACCCATAGACTGTGAGTTCATAAGTCATGAGGTAGAACAGTAGATAAAATGCAGAGTACACGGCACTGAAGGACAGAACAACTGGGCACCAGCAGAATATAACATTTGTGGCATTGCTCTAGCTCCCACCATTTTCCTCCGTTGAGGAAGATCAGGAATTGTGGGAGGGGGAGAATGATGTACAAGGTCCACGATCTCCTTCAAATTCTATGGTGTTAACCCCTGTGGGGACTCAGTGGATAAGAACCTACTGGCATTGACAGAGTTAAGAGATGACCCCACTGAGAACACAGGGCTTGATCTAGGGCATGAAACAAATGTAGGATGTCGCTAAGCAGAGAAGAGAGCGTTCTTGAACACAATGTTACACGTGGCATGTGGAGGGATTGGTGAACTTGGATGGCTGGTGAGAATATATGGAGTTAGAGTATGATTTCAGAGTTAAATAGGATACCGATTAGGAAGTCTTGTATTCAAGCAGATTGGCTTACATTTCATTAGTAGAGCAGAGAAAAGCCGTGGTGTCTGTAGAAAGTTGTTGGGGAGGCGGGATGGCAAAAGAAAGTCTATAAACAGAGGACAGCGTAGTACAGGAAGCTGAACTGGACACTAAAGGACCTGCACTTGAATCCCAACTCCACCTCTTGCTAGCCACGCAGCCCATTTCACGTTGTCCAGCTTTGGAGCCCCCGTTTCCTCCTAAAATGGTGAAATTAGCAAGTCTCGTAAGATAGGTGTTTGAGAGTGAAATGACACACCATGTGCCCATTGCCCAGTGTTCTGTCACAAGGTGGGGACTCAGCAAATGGTTCCTCCCTTCCCTGGCTTCTTGTCTTTGCAATATTCATTATTAGAGAGTCCCTTGGCAGAACTACTTTGCACAAAAAACTGTAACAAAGGTTAGATTATTCTGAAAGACAAAGCTCATTGCCGGCCCAGCTATCTGAGGCATTTCCCTAGGAAAGTTGAAGATAAAACAATCAAAAGGGACAAAATAACTAACAAAGACCAAATATGTCAATTCTGTTGAATACAGTTTGATCCAACTTTCAGTTTTAGGTATACAGAAATCAAATAAGAGGGAATGGAAAACAAGAATGAAACATCAGTAATTTCTTAAAATTCTGGGAAATGAATAAAGATTCTATTTTCTTTAGAAATAAAGATATTCTATATCTATATGATATAAAGAAAAGAGTCTGTAATTTTTTCCTTCAAAAATCCCAGCATGGGATGCTGTTAATTTCTACTTGAAACCAAATTTGGTGAACTTAATAAACAAGTCATTTGCTACAAGATGTTTAAAGAAAATTACTGAAGCAATAACCCTCACATCACTCCCAAAAGCTCAGTTACAATTTATCCTCAAAGATAGAAAGGTATAATTGATCAGTTGGGAACAGAGTCCTCAAAGGGCCAAGAACTCAATGCGTTGGTGACACTAAGCGCCCAAAATGGGGTTTAGGTCTCAGATCATGGTGCTGGCACTGGAATGAGTCAAATGGTAGAAATTGTGTCCTGTGTGTAATTGTGCCTAATTATCGTTTCAGTTAACCTAAGTCACTTGACTTTACTAGTATATCATTGCACACCCAACTGGTTCTCAGCACCTCACACGCTATTTCTTTCTTCCTGTCCCTTGCAGAAAAGGGAAGCATCAAATTTTGTGAACTACTGGACTTAAGAGCAAAGCTCACAGGAATATTTTGTGTTTGATTACGTTCACCAAGTCAGTCCAACAGACACTGCCTCTATGCCTACATAGGTAGTGCCAGGCTCAGTTCTGGGTACAGAGTGAAAAAAACAAATGTAACTTATTTACTAGTACCTTACTACAGTGGAGACCCTGGAGGAGAAGTAAGGTTATCATGTATAAGTTCGTTGGAAATACTACTGCTGAAACAGAATCAACATTTTAATACGGTCCCAGGTGATTGGTACATTGAGGATTTTAGCACAAAACTGGTAACTCCTAGACTGGCAAGATAATGAGAAGTGCAAACAGACGTGTTTATGCTACATTATAGACAAAAATGTCTATGCATTGGAATACTGAGGAGTGGGACTTAGTCCTACCTGATTATGACAGTGATCACACTTAGTACTCTCCTGTGAGTTTCAAGTGTCCCTGTAACCCAAAAATACAATGGAAAGCCTATTAGCAAAAAATCATGGGCTAATTTGTCTAACTTTGTGAGATAAAATACTTACTAAAATATTATCCCTTAATGGGTTTCAGAAAACTGAGGCTAAGCCCTTTAATTACTTTGAAGAACATGTTCATTGAAGCTTTTGGAAGGTATTTTTGGAAGCTTAATTGCCCAAGAAAATAATCAGTGTAAGAAGATTAGGTTACTCAAGAGAAAAAGATGTCTTCTACATACCTGTCTACCTCACCAGAAGGGAGGAGTAGAAAAGGATCAAGATCACTTTCTTCTGCAAGCCTGCATGCACCTGAGTGTTATGATTTTAAGAGTATTCCTATGTGCATGCAATTTAATCCTCTCATCAAAACAATACAGAGAAAAATGAAGCTCAATGCTTTTCATTATTTCTTCAACAGAGGGTAAATCACAGTATCCAAAATGGGTAGGAGCTCCCAATATACCCAGTAACAAGAAACTAGGATCCTAATTGATTGACTCAGGTTAATTCTTGATCATTTGGGTTGGATTTAAGAGTTATATAAGCAAATGGCAGTGGTTGAATGAATAGAAAAACCTCAAACCCACAAGCAGCCCAAAGGTCTGAAATTGGGCCAATGAACCTTCTCTTCCCTCCCTTCAAAATAAAACAAACAAAAAAGAAAAATGAAAAGAAAGGAAGAGAAAAACAAACTCTAACAATAAAAGTCAGGATTTGTTTTGTCTTCCCAAAAGTCAAGAGACACGGTTAACACTATAGCTAGAAAATATTTTGTTTCAAACCTTATCAGGGCACCTTAGAATGAAAATAGAAGCCTGGTCATTTTTCAGCTCTTCATCATTTCTGAGCCTCTCATACACAGTAAAAACACTAAGCTAAGCTCTTCTTGAATTTACAGTTTTACTCCACTACTCAAGTGATTATATATTACTACTTCTCCTCTTGTACTATTATGTCTTGTTTATTTGACCCTCAACTAGAAATGATAAAATTCTTCTTGGACTGAACTGTCTTTGTGTGTGTGTGTGTGTGTGTGTGTGTGTGTGTGTGTGTGTGTGGTGATTTTGTTTATAGTCAAACAACACTGTCAAAATTGGACAATTTCTGTGAAAACCAAAAGAATGTGCCTATTCATTTAAAATGCAAAACAAAAAAATAACTTTTAAAAAGTTGCCCCACAAGGGGATTTATGTAGGACCAGAAATTTTACAGTTGTCTGGATACTATGTGACGTGCTTCTGAACACAGAAAATATTTTCCATTGTCCCAAACCAGATAAGCAAGAACAAATTTTTACCAAATCATGGACTATAATACAATTGTACTGTTGCGCTAAATTCTGTTAATTTTTTACCCTTGTCTAGGGGAGAATATGGTCTCCATGAATACACAGAGGTCAAGACGGTCACGATGAAAATTTCTCAGAAGAACTCATAAAGGAACGAGGAGAGTGGAGCGAAGAATCCTCACTGGACAAGCATCTCCTCCAGTCCCTAGTATATCGTAGTGGGTTTTAAATATAAAACTGTTCTTTTCTTGATTTGATTTTTTAAACATCAGCTAATCATATTAGCATTAAAATTACACATAGAAAACTTGACATGTAGCTTATTCTGAATGAATCCTTTTTCTTCTGATATGTGACCCCCAAGTCCTATCTGTAATAAAAAGGATGGATTTGATGCAAGATCTCTCTAAGCTCTGTGATAGTGATGTGCTTCTTTTTGTAGCTACTTGTCCAGGATAATCATGTTCTAGAAGAGGACCAGTTGTCATGGAGCTTCTCTCTCTAATGACCCCTTAACATCTTCAACACACCCTTGCACGACAGAGTAGATGTGTTCTTCTCCCAGTCGTTTTGACGTCACTGGAGTCTGCTGAAATGTTTCCTAGAATGTCATGTCTGTTTGTCAAATGAAGTAATGCTTGAAATACTTAGCTGTAATCAAAACATAAAGCTTAATAAAAACAGCCTTGCATGATTTTTGTCAAGTTTGGATTTCTTACATAGAAGTTTTGGTTGTGGCGATTCACTCTCCCTGTCATTCAAAATCAATGTTAAATTGGGCCTAAATATGTATTTAAGAATAAAAGTCAAACCCACTCATTCTCAAATAGGTAAAGAAACAGATTTTCTTTTCCAGAGGAATTCTTGAGATCAATAGTAAACATTTAAAGTAAGTGGCCTCAGTCTTTCAGCAAACATTTATTGAGTTTGTAGATAATTCTGGGCCCTACATTAGGTATTATTAAAGAAAAAAAACAGGTGAATAGTGAATGTTGCATTACCTCAAAATGCTTTGATTTAATGGGGAACAAATTTTTAAAAATTTAATGATGGGGTATAGAAAGGGAATGAGAATTCAAGGAAACTGAAGAGCATGGTAATAATGTACCCGTGGAGTGGGGATGGCCTTTAACTGAGGGAATTGGGAAGAATCTCCTGGAAGGATATGAACCTTAATAATGAGCAGATTTGAGGTGAATAAAGAGGAAAGAGTAACTGCATCATACTCTCTCTCAAGATGTATCCCATAGGGTAAAAATGGAAAAATTCTATACCATATTTTCCTCTCTTGGAGTTTCAAATTGCACATTGCTGTATTCTAGGTTCTCAGAAGTTCTAGCACCTGCTCAGTTTTGTTTAATACATATTTTCTTCTAAGTTTATTTAACTGTAGACCCTCCCTTTCTCCTACCCTTTTTCCTTAGTTAATACTGATTAACATTAAGGAATGCCACACTGCTGGACGCTGTCCTACACAGCAAATTAGCACTGAGTGTTCTGAGGAGAGAGCTCAGATCAAGGAGGAGAATCTGGAACAATGAATGTCCTCAGTGCAAACTAACATATTTATGCCCTTGCACAAAGCCCTTCTGTCTGGGCTCTTGGATAGAAAGAAAAACCAAGTGAATATTTTGTGTGTATATATATTCTAAAAGACTCTCAGATCAGTAACCTAAAATGTAAGCCTAGTCATGCTTAGATTAACATTTTTTTTTCAGATTCAGATTTTATAAAAATAATTATTTATCCTCTTGCATTAGCAGATACCTCAGTAACACTGTTGTTAGGACATTTAACCACTGCCACAATGTGTGAACAAATGCAATTCTTTGGATTCTCAGATTTGAAATAATCCCAACTGCAGCTGCAAGAATTTCTCAAAACTCAGTGGCCCTGTAAGATTTGCAATCCAGGCTATCTTGTAAGATTTTGGACCTAATTATCACTTGGAAATCCAGAGGACTCAAAGACACAGGGAAAACTGTTTGGACACTGAGAAGAAAGAATAGCCACACACGGAGGAGAATTGCATTTCCCCAAAACCAGGCAGTGTCTACATTTTTAAAAGATGTGTTTAAAACTATGCATAAATAAATTAATAGGCAGACAAGTTAATATTGTAATGGCAACCCCCCCAGAACATTTTAAAATGTAAAACAAAGAGGGCTGAGCCCAGAACAAGATAAAAGCCAGAAGCAAGTTTAAATATTTGAAAATTAAATCTTCACTGTATAAATAAGACATTACAGGATTAAACAGAAAATATCTGTTTTATATTGGCTTGCCCTGAGCCTCTAGACACTATTTGTATTTCTCTCCTTCCGATTTATAAAGCTATGCTGGCAATAATTCTTAAAACCTTGAAAAGTTAAAGGCTATTGTATTAGCCTATGCACTACAGAAAATATAAGGAATTTTATCATGAAGAATTCTGTTCTGTGATCATTAATGTGATATCATTATCCCCAGTATCCATGTGGCAGAAAGTGTTTTCTGCTCCAGGAGTGCCTAACGAAGACACAGACATTGAAACTAACAGTTCAGGTAGAGACCATGACAGTGATCCGATGCAGATTCTGAAATGTCTGAATGTCTTCCCACCTCCCTGCTTCCCCTCCTCCCCACCCCACACCAAGTTTTAGGATCCATGCTTCTGGATTTCTTTGTATCCAAGGGGAAATGGGGGGAAAATATTTTTCTTAAAAATTTTTGGTGGCAAATTGAAAATAGAGCTAACCCAAAGTAGGGAAGTTTAGCGATTTCCTCACATACTTGGAGGCCGTGATGAACCTAGAGGACCCCTTGCCTTGGATAATGGATGATTTTTTTTTTTTTAGTTTCAATTCACATGGACTGTTAGAAGTGCACATATACCATCCACTGAAAGCTTTTATTTTTCCCATTTCCTTCCTTCCTTCCTTCCTTCCTTCCTTCCTTCCTTCCTTCCTTCCTT
>NC_043712.1:76449489-76467366 GCF_006229205.1 Suricata suricatta
TTCTTTCTTTCTTTCTTTCTTTCTTTCTTTCTTTCTTTCTTTCTTTCTTTCTTTCTTTCTTTCTTTCTTTCTTCTTTCTTGTATATCAAATAACCAGGTTATATTTCACATGAAGCACAAGTTTCCAACTGGGATTTCACTTGTTGATTTATTTTAGCATTTAAAATTTTTTTTTCATTTTATATATTCTCTGGAGATGGCTTTGAGCCTTACCATTTTGATGGTAACAGAATATACTGAAAAGAATTGGAGATGATGGCTCTTCTCCCTCAATATCAAAATGCAGTGACTGCCAGAAGGGCAGAGAAGTTTATTCTTATAGAATGCTTAGACTGTGATATTCTGGAAGATACTATCCTGAATCACGACACAAATGAGAGAGAAATAGCTCAATTATCACTCTGGCATTCTGTGGAAGGGTAAAGATGGCCAAAAACTTCTTCATGGGGCTTAAGATTGCCCTACAGGGGGCGCCTGGGTGGCTCAGTCGGTTAAGCCTCCAACTTTGGCTCAAGTCATGATCTCACAGTTCGTGGGTTCGAGCCCCACATTGGACACTGTGCTAACAGCTCAGAGCCTGGAGCCTGTCTTCGGATTCTGTGTCTCCCTCTCTCTCTCTGACCCTCCCCTGCTCATGCTGTCCCTCTCGCTCTCAAAAATAAATAAAAATTATTAAAAAAAAAAAAAAGATTGCCCTACAGAATGGGGTGTCTGGGTGGTTTAGTTGGTTAAGGGTCCAAATCTTGATCTCGGCTCAGGTTATGATCTCACAGTTCATGAATTCGAAGTCCTCACTGATAATGCAGAGCCTTCTTGAGATTCTCTCTCCTTTCCCTCTCTCTCCCCTCCCACTTGCTTTCTCTCATAAAATAAATAAGTAAACTTAAAAAAAAAAGATTTCCCTACATTATGTCTATGTCTCTAAAAGGGCCATTGGATTCTGAGTGGTGGGTTTATCCCAGGGAAAAATAGTCACAACCATAAACAGAGTAATTCCCAAATCCCTAGAAAGTCAACTTTCTTGCCAAATGAAATATCTATAGCAAAGGTATAGCAATGTTTTTCACATTTCTTTTAATGCCATGTGCTCCCTAGTTCCACAAGCATTTTGATTTATTTAAAAAATGGGCATTTCTGGGTGCTCCTAGGTGGTGCAGTTGGTTAAGCGTTGGACTCTTGATCTCGGCTCAGGTCATGATCTCACAGTTTTTAGTAGGTCATGATCTCACAGATCATGAGTATGAGCCCCACATCAGGCTCTGCACATTCAGTGCTTGGCTTTCTGTCTCTCCTTCTCTCTGCCCCTCCACTGCTTATGCTCTCTCCCTTTCAGAATAAATAAATAAACTTAAAATTTTAAATAATTAGAAAATGGACATCGCTGAGTTTTATAGAGATGTTCATAGGAAGCTGACATGGTGTTACCCGGGAGTGGATTTCACCAGATTTAAAAGTTTAGTTTGTTTTCTTTTTGTCAAGTCACGTATTTAAAGATTCATCAAGCCTCGGGGCACCTGTGTGGCTCAGTTGGTTAAGCGTCTGACTCTTGGCTTCAGCTCAGGTCACGATCTCATGGTTCATGGGTTCAAGCCCCATAGCGGGCTTCATGCTGACAGTGCAGAGCCTGCTTGAAATTCTCTCTCTCTCCTCTTTGCTCACCCCCCACTTGCTTGTCTCTCAAAATAAATAAATAAAACTTAAAAAAGATAATGAAGATTGATAAAGCCTAGAAAAATATTACCAAATACAAAAATCACAAAATTGTTCCCTTCAATTTTTTATTTTAACATAACTTCACTCTTGGAAGTGTTGCAATAGTAGAGCAAGGAACTTTCCTATATCTTTTATTCACTAATTTCTAACACTTCCCCTCATTCACTTTATCATTCCCATTCTCTAGATATATCCACTTTTTTCTTGAGAGAAGCTCTGAAGAATAACTCTTGGATATCATGTCCTTTTGCCCCAAAATGCTTCAATATCTTTTTCTAAGAATAAACTAATTCACAAAAGCCACAGAGTAATTACCTAATTCAGGAAATTTGACACTGACAAAATATTAGTATCCAATATACAATCCACATAATATTTTCTCAAGTTGTCCCTGTTGTCCTGAGGACATTTTTTTTTTTTGCCTGTTATCCACAACGTGATCCAGGATCATGAATTGCATTTGGTTTTCCTGATTTTCTTTTGACTTACTTTTCCTTACTAACGGCAGTGTAATATGTAACACACCCAATATTCAGCCAGGTTGGTTAATGTCTTGGCCTGGAGAGAAATCTAAGAAATGAGAAAACTCATAGAGTTAGCTAAATTAAAAAGAGTCAGAAAAGGGAATTAAATACTTTTAAAGAATAAATAATTCATTTCAAGATTGATTATTAATACACACACACACCAAAAACTATTATTATTCCTCCGCAGAGGTTTTACAAACAAGACCGAAGCATTAGAAAAACACTGAAAACACTTAATTGTTTTTTCTTAACTTTCACTCCCTGTGCTTTAAGGGTTTCTGCTTAGACTATTTTGCTTAATTCCTGCCCTAAAATGACCGTTCACTCACTTGAGCACTGGACTACGCTAAGAATTCGCGTCGCCGTCTCCTTATCCTGAGCACTGGGCCACGCAGCTAATTCTGCGTGGTCGTCTCCTTATAAATCCTCTAACCTTGGCCGTTACCTCTTTCTCTTCTTCTTTTCTCTTTGATCGGTTTCTTTACTGGATGGATCCCTTCTCACTCAGCCTGTCGTTGGGCGCCAATTGTCCTAACCCGCCTGCCGGGGCGCTCGTCCTCAGGGTTCCGCGGTACCTGTTTCATCCGCCCCAACCGGCAGGGCGGAGAATCGTCACGGGTCCTTCTCCTGAGGGAGAGAGAGAAAAAGGGGGCAGGAGAGGGAGACACAGAGAGTAAAGACAGAACTCACAGTTTTCCGATCAGGTGAAAGAGAGAGCTTTATTCAGAAAACTATCTCTTATAAAGGTTTCAAGGCGGGAAAACAAAGCAGCTGACCAAGGTCAGTTACCAGGTAAACAGAGTCAAAGGAATATCAAAAGAAACGCCCAGATTTGCCTCAGCAATGCTGGGAAGGGGGGAGTTAGCACTGAATAATCCAAAATACGGTTTTGATCTTTTGTGCACCTTGGCCACTCCAGTCTGGCCCAGCATGACAGACGCCAAAGTTATTTTGACCAGGAAATGGCAGTCTCCAGCCTCTAGAATGCAAATCTTGTTTGCTGGTTCACTCTCTGGAGAGTGATAATCCTTGCCTGAGGCAGACAGAAAACTTGGCGGCCCCCGACAATCATCCTTCATGATAAAACTGAGAATGATTCTATATATACACGCGCAGAAAAATGTGTCTTCTCCCTTGGACAATTTTGAAAAAAAGTTATGTGTTCCTTTGACATTAGTGCCTACTTCTTAGGTGCCTTATTGCACTACTGTCCCTTTTCATTTAACTCCCTAGATTATTTGAATATTTTCCCACAATAACAGGTTGTCTGCATTCTGATGACATCTAGGGAGGTACTTGAATTGTAATGATCAATTATCAAGCCTTTCTCATTTAGCCATCATTCAACAGGTAACTGTGGTTGTTGATATTTGAGAAGCGATATAATATTGGGCTTCTGGAGTCCAGCGATCTGGATTCAAATCCTGTTCAGCACACACTGGCCTTGGGATTTGGAACAAAATAACCAATCTTTCTAAATTTAGGTTTTTTAATTTTGTTTTTTGATCTGTAAAAAGGAATTAGGACTGCACTTATCTAACTGGGTTATTCTATTAAAAGAAATAATGTTTGTAAACTGCTTAGTAGGCTTCCCAGTGTATAACAAATATTCAATACACGTTACTGATCTACTGATGAAGACTCTGGAATTCATAATAACAATATCAACAAAGATAATAAAGTTCCTTCAGAAACTGAAGAAAGTATCTTTCTCTTGACCTTGACATTGTATCTTCTGTAAGTTCTTTCTCTGTCTTCCTGTGTCCCAGCTATTAGACTATCCTTGGTTAGGGCCCTATAATTATGATTTGCCCATCCCTTCCCACCATCTTTTTTTTTTTTTTTAAACATCCATTTAGACAAGGTGAAATTCGTTATCAAAGAAAGAATAGGGTGAAGGAAAATGAGTTTAAAACTTGGCTTAAAAATGAGGTTAGAAACTCTAATACATTTAATATCAAAGTGGGGCTAGTTCTAATTAAATGAACCCAACTGCCTTTCACCCCTGAGTTGCCAGTCCTAATGATTAATCCGTAAGCTAATAGTCAGGGACAGCAGGACTAAGAGAACAACAAACTGAAGAGGCTGGCTGCAAATGCAGCACAGGAGCCCACAATGACATTGGTCACCGGGTGATTGATTCAGAGACTCAGCCCACATGAATTCAATGAGGATTAGTGGACTTAAAAGCACAGGGCTTAGCATTTGTGTTCAATGTTCAGTCACCTCACATTCATGCAGCCACAAAATGTCAGAGCTAGAAAAGAACTTAGCATTTTTCTAACCCAATAGCTTCATTTTGCAGGGCATGCAGAAGTCAAGTGATGCTTGAAGCATCACTAAATCACCAGTGGTGGGGTTTGGCTAATACCCCCTATATTCTAGCTCCTAGTTCTATGCCACTGCCTGTGTCCCATGTGGCATTGTAGATACTTACACTGATACTTGATTAACTATGTGATATGCAGTGTTGTATTTTATTTACTATTTTTATTCCTTTTGTCTAAAGAAGTAATGTAACATTCAGTGCTGCATTTTGTTTGCATGTAGTTTATTCATTGGAATTTGCCCTTTTGTCTAAAAAAGTAACAACTCAAGTGGATAGTTTTTTTTTTTAATAAGCCTTCAACCACTTACAAGGCAGAGTGTCTTGATAGAGTGACAAAAATTAAAATCCATTAAATGCATTAACTTAACTTATCAGAACTCTACTATGTACAAAATATTGTAGGTTGCAAAAGAAAGGATGAGTATTAAGTCCTTGTCCTATGAAAACACAATTTTAGGTGACTTAGAGAGGTTATCTTTCTATGAAAATGAACGATCCTGCTCTTATAGTGCTTATATCTAGTAGAGGAGATGAGAAATATAACAAAATCATGGAAATAAAAGATTAAATGTACGAAATCTGATAAGATGGAGAGCAACAAAATCTGGAATTGTTTGGAGGAAGGAAAATGGTCCATTTCTGGAGCGACTTTCATGAAGCAGGCAGCACACAGCCCAGCCTGACATAGAGCAGTAGGACCTGAAAACAAGCAAATAAAGCTGGGAGAAAGTTCTATCATGAAAATGAAAAGTAGTAGTGGAAAACCCCCACTTTATATGGTGAGTGGTAAACATATTTGGCCCTGCTTGGTGGAGAAGTAAACTGGACAGACAGTTTGGAGCAACATCATGAAAAACTTGAATAAACTTGAATTCTAAGTTAAGTCATAAAATTTTAACAAAGATAACTCTTAAAATGAACAGCGAATATGTTGTGATGGGATTTTTTAATTGATTTTTTCAGTTAAGCTCTTAATTTTTTAATAATTGTAGATTCACATGTGGTTGTAAGAAATAATAAAAAGAAATTCAGGGTCACCTGGGTGGCTCAGTCAGTTGATCATCTGACTTCAGCTCAGGTCATGATCTCAGTTTGTGGGTTCAAGCCTCACATTGGGTTCACTGCTGTCAGAGCAGATCCTGCTTCAGATCCTCTGTCCCCTCTCTGTCTGCCTTTCCCTTGTTTATGCTCTCTCTCTCTCTGAAAAATAAATAAACATTCTAAAAAATGGAAGTCCTATGTGTCCTTTATCCAGTTTCCCCCAGTGGTAACATCTTGCAAAACTGTAGTGCAATATCACAACCAGAACATTGATGCCATTGCAGACAAGATGCGGAACCTTCCCATTACCACATGGATCCCTCATGCTGCTCTTTGATTGTCATACCCTGTCTCTGCCACCTTGCTCCTGCTTTAACCTCTGGCCGTCTGTCCTTCATTTTTATAATTCTGTGATTTCATGAATCCCACAGTATGTAACCTTTTTTCTCAGCATAATCCTATGGAGATCCATCCATGTTATTGTGTGTGGTCAATTATAATATGTGGCTGCTTTTTACCGCTTGTTTTTCTTTAAGTTTATTTATTTTGAGAGAGGTTGAGAGGCAGAGAGAGAGAGAATCCCAAGCAGGCTCCACACCCTCCACTCAATCTCACAACAGGGAGATCATGACCTGAGCCAAAAATCAAGAGTTGGAGGCTCAACCAACTAAGCCACGCAGGCGCCCCTGCATTTTACTACTTGTAATGGGAAATGTCTTGCCAGATCCTAAGATAGACTTCTTTAGAGACATATTCACTATTTTTTTTCTTTAAAAACTTTTGAATAGAGTGGAATTGTCTTATATTCCAGCCAAGTATGAGTATAAGATAACAATGAAAAGGTGGGTAAGTTGGAGGAGGATCTGTTGGCAGAAACAGAGAATGTTTGATTTCCTTACTTGGGAAAAGTGTAACTGAATCTCCTCTGAAGTTCTGAGTTAGATTTAAGAAAATAGAAGAAACAATTCTTTCAGCATTCATGTTAGATGCTCAACCAAGGCTTGAGGGTATGTATGTGCAGGGCATCATGGGAGAAAGGGTGCCTCACAGTCTTAGACCAAACAGGTCAGTAGATTTTCAATAGTATGTGTCTTCTTCGTTCATTTCCATTCATGAGTGCTCCCCAGAAAGCTCGAGGTAGAAAGCATGTAGTTTCTCCCTCAGGACATCTTGACTTCCCGCCAAACAGACTGGTTTCCTTCAGTTTCACCCCCTTCCCGAAGAAGTTTGGTTTTCTCCACATGAACCAGACTTTTTCTCTACTCTTGCAGCTATTGTTCCAAATCCAGCTAAGACTAACATGGCACTCCTGACCCTCCCTGCAGAGTGGAAGGTGCAGTCACCACAGAACACCATGAAATACCACAGAGTGTCACCCAATGCCAGAGAACAGCACACGGACCCACAGCACCCCTCACTGACCACGTAGTTCACTCCAGCCATTTTTGTAGACTCACTCAGTGAGTAACCTCGTTGCCTTTTCTCAACAACTGCATTAGACCAGAACTACTTTCCTGAACTTGTAGGTGAAGAAACTGAGGCTCAGAAAATGCAACTTAGGTGGCTAGTAAGCAGCAGCAAGAAAGTCAAAGCAAGGCAGTCTAGCTACATAACTCCCCTCATTCTTATCAACTGTAATAACAAGCTCAGTCAAACAATCACACACTATAGAATAGAATTAGCCCAACTTAGTATTTTTCCTTTGCTTTAAATGTTGTATGAAAAGTCATTGAGATTTTTCAGATTTCAAATATATTTTGTTTTTCTTCCTCTTTTCAACATTTAAGTCCAGATGTCCGAGACTTCTCTGTTATATTTTTACCGACTTCTGTGGTCAAAAAGATCCATAAGCCTGGGGGAGGGGGTCTTTGTTGTCAGTAACCCCTAAAGACACAGCTGCTGGAGAAGTCCCTCTGTGTCTCTTTTATGATCAGTTTCAGGAAGAAGCACAGGAGGGAAGCCATCATCTCATTCATTGAAATATTCCCCTGCTCAATGATGTTCAAAACACTGGCATTCATAACTCTGGTGCCCAAGGTCTTCTTCAACAAAGGAAATGGATTATAACACTTCTGTAACATTTCAAGACTTCTAAGCTACCCTCAGCCGATTTCCAAAGATAAAAGGATTTTATTAGGGCTCATCTCCTCACCTCCAATAACCAAGAGAGTGCCAGTTTTTAGTTAAATCGAGTTTTAAGGAAAAGGGTGGAGGAGGAAGTATTTAATGTTAAGAATTTTTTAAGAACCAAGTGATGGCTCTGGGTAAAATCAGGGTAAGATTTGTAGAAATAAGGAATGAAAGCACAAGGGAAGTGTAGGCACAGAGGCTGATGGGGAAGGGAGAACTGTATTTTATTGTAGTGTTCACTCTGGCGACACCTCTTCATGACTTCAGTCATTGGTCTCCTTAACCCAGAAGCCTCCCTACTGCACACTTGTCTACCACTCTTGTAGTGACTTGACTCTCCTACGTGCTCCCTAGCATGCTCAGTCGATCTCTCACCTAGAAGTTATTGCTCCAAATGGTCACCCTCTGCTTACTTGCTTGCTTTACGCCTCAGATGGAGAAGATGCAATATGAGTTTGGATGCTTTGCTTTTTTTTTTTTTTTTTTACATTCTGAGATCCAGTACAGTGCTTACCACTTATTACAAGTTCAAATAAAACTAATAGAGTGAAATTGCACTCTGATACACTGGTCCTTTGCAAGCTCTGTTTACACTTTCCAAAAAAAGAAAAAATAGGTCTTATATAGAAATCATATATGTTGGATTTTCCACAACTCTGGTTTTGGCCATTGGCTCTTCCCAATCCTCTATGTCTGGGAATAATGGAAAGGGTATGGAACCCAGGGATGAAGAAACAGAGACTAAGAGATACCCAGAGCTGCCCATCATTGCACAGGCTGCAGGTAGAGAAGAACAAGCTAAGAAGATCAGAAACATGTCCTTCTTAACCCAGGCAGGCACAGCGATCCTTACAAGAAATACTATAGAGATCTTGCACGAGAGAAGTGACTTGAGCATCACACAGACTTGCTTGCAAGAGCCAGCTCCCGACTCTGATGTGAGTAGCTGAGTTACTTTGGGTGGAATAACCATTCTAAGTTTTCCTCTCTTCATCTTCTCCGCGAAACAGGATCATAACAGTGGAAACTTTGGAGGGTTGTGAAAATCCACGTAAGTAACTAACTTAGCCTGATTCTCAGCTCGCAATCCCTGGTCCATAAAGGTTAGCTGGGAAATCATTAACTAGGAAATTATTCGTGACAGCTAACATTTTCACTGTGTTTTATATGACACTTGCACACGCTTTATTGTATTGGATCCTTGTGATGTCTCGTGAAGTGAGCTGGGAAGGTACGGTTATCCCACCGGATATAGGAGAAGTCCCAACTTCTAAGAGAGTCACTGACTTGTTCAGGTTCACACAGGTAGGGCATAATGGCATGAAGGTTATGGTGAAATCTGATTTTATTACTCCAGGCGCCTAGCGAGCACCTTTACATCAATAATTGTTCTTTCTCTCGCCATACTTGTAAACTCAGAGCCTGCTGGAGAAGCAACTAGGCAAAGGACATTAGTAGCTCGGTACTGGGGAAGGAGTAGAAGGGAGGAAGGAAGGTGGTACATGGAGGCAGTGTGATATTTCTCCTTCGCGTTGCCCACAAATGCCAAAATGCAGTTAGCTCTGCATGGGGAAGGGATGCACAAAAGGGATACAGAGCTCAGTGTTACTAGGGTGACGACCCCATAACATAACTGCCTCAGGGATGCTCTGTTTCCCTTCAAAACTCTGATCTCCTCACTCTTACTTGTTTCCTTGCCATTTCTAAATCATCAGTAGAGCACGGGCAGGGTGGGAGGGCCAGTGTAAGAATAGAAGGAGCAGACTGAAGAGGCTGTCTCTACCTCCATCCGGCAGAGATCCCTCTCTATCTGGGGCTTAAGAATTTGATCACAAATCCCTTCATATCTGAAAGATGCACAAAAGCTTCAAAAGAAGGTCTGTGTGGTGATGGAGGTGGGGCAATATGGAAATTTCTGGATCTGTCATCCAAGTAAATATTAGAGGCAAGATGGCCATTATTAAAGAGCCAAAAACCTCCCCCAAACAGGATTTACGACATCAAGCATTCTAAAAGGTAAAAGCCCTGAACCTTGCCAATCCTGGACCTTTGCATAACTGAAACTGAGAAGTCTGTCACAGCCTCTCCTCAGGCAGAAAGGGCTGAGGGTAGATGAAAATGTTTAGCTACAGCCTGCCCTTGGGATAATTGCATGTTCCAAACGACATCAAACAAAAAGGCAGTCTCGACTTTATTGGCATGAAGTGCTATTAGGTTGTCAAGAATGCTGTGATCTCAAACTGCAAGAATAGGCAGAAAATGACTATGCAGAGGATATTAAAGGATTGCAGGATATTCTCTCCATTGTTGCATTATCATTTTTTTTCTCCGAGCATTTTGAGTCACATTCTGGAAAGGAAAAACTAGGTAGGATTTTCCCATAAGGCAGATGATGCAATTTGAGAAAAAGAATGGTTTTCTGGGCTTATAAATGTCCCATCTGATCTTCACCTGGTTTATAAGCTTTCTTAGAATCAAAGAAACGTAGGCAGCTCTGACATGATTATACCCAGCAGGTAAAAGCGAAGCACTGAAATTACATTTCTGTAAGTCATTCACATTGCAATTAACTTTCCAGGGCTCCTCTGGTTGTGACAGATTGTCTGCTGTAGATTGAAGTTAGCATAGAATAACAAAGTCAAAATTATCCCTGTAGAAACAGACAAAATTGTTCTATACCTGCTACAGGGTTATAAGGGGGAAGGAATCGAGTATACATTTTAGCCTAGACCTATCGTTATATAGATGATGATACTGAGGGTCCTAGGGGTAAAGTGAAATGGTCGCTATCACACAGCTACTTAGTGCCTGCATTACACCTAGAATCTAGGATTGCTGATTTGTCGACTGGGATTTTTCCTAGCATCATGCAACCTATAACTTGTCTAAACAAAAAATATTTGCACGGTTCATGGGTTTGAGCCCCGAGTCGGGCTCTGTGCTGACGGCTCAGAGCCTGGAGCCTGTCTTCAGATTCTGTACCTCCCTCTCTGACCCTCCCCTGCTTGCGCTGTCTCTCTCTGTCTCTGACAAATAAATAGAAAACATTTTTAAAAAGATGCAACGTTAGGGCCCTGGTGTCAGGGTTTCATAAACCCCACTTATGACCCAGGTCTGTTAGGGCTGCTTTGTGCCCCCTACTCCATCCATGTGTTAAGGTTCTAACCCATTATACCTAGAATGTGACTATATTTGGAGAAAAGACTTTTAAAGATGTGATTAAGTTAAAATGAGCTGATTAGGGTGGGCCAATATGATCGAGCCCTTATAATAAGATAATAAGACACAGACACACACATACAAAGGACATCTGAGGGGCACCTGGGTGGCTCAGTCGGTTGAGTGTCCGACTTCGGCTCAGGTCATGATCTCACGGTTTGTGGGTTCGAGCCCCATGTTGGGCTCTGTGCTGACAGCTTAGAGCCTGGAGCCTGCTTCCAATTCTGTGTCTCCCTCTCTCTCTGATCCTCCCCTGTTCATGCTCTGTCTCTCAAAAATAAATAAAATGTAAAAAAGAAAATTTAAGACCATGTGAGGACACAACAAGAAGGCAGCTATTCGCAAGCCAAAGACAAAGGCCTTAGGAGAAAGCAAACTTGTTGACCTCTTGATCATGGATTTCAGCCTTCTGGAACTGTGAAAAACTAGTTTCTGTGGTTTAAGCCATTCAGTGTGTTAGAAAAGACCTAGCAAAGCCATACATGGTGCAAGGGATATACTTACATATCACTCCCGTCACCAGACTTTGGACGTACAAGCTAGCATAGCTTGGCTGTGATGGTGTGAGCCCAGAGACTGCATTACTCAGAGGGCTGAGCAGAAATTTTCTTTGGAGCTCAGGAACCCCTCTGGGTGTGGAGGTTTGACCAAGGATGCGTGATGGAGATACAAGCAGTCTGAAGTAACGCCAGGGACCAGAGCTGAAAGTCTTTGAGCTTTGACCAGTGCAGATTCCCTGATTAATGTTTTTGAATCCTTCACCTTCACAATAATCCAATCCGTCTTTATTTGGTATTAATATTTTCACCACAATATCTTTCATATCCAAACTTGATTCTCCATTCCTATGATGTGACATCAACAGACACTATCAATGAAACTGTCACGTGGGATTCATTACATGTATGAAGAAAAATATACATTTATTTATACAATTTTGCATACAGAATCATGGGGTTTACTCACCCCCTGAAATCCATCTATAGATCTTATAACTTAAGAACCTCTCTTTTTTAAGTTTATTTACTTATTTTTAGAGAAACAGCATGAGTGGGGGAGAGGCAGAGAAAGAGGAGAAAGAGAATCCAAGGCAGGCTCCACACCATCAGCACAGAGTCCAATGTGGGGCTCAGACTCACAATCCTCAGATCATGACATGAACTGAAACCAAGAGTCAGGTGCTTAACCGACTGAGCTAGCCAGGTGCCCCAAGAACCTCTCTTATAGTTTAGCCTGGATTGGCTTTCCCAATATTGACTGACATCCTGAATAAGACAAAATAAGTTTTCCTATGATCTTATTTTTTAAATGTATGTTATCAGACACGTTAGTAAGTACTTATTATGTGCCAGGAACTACGCAAAACATTTTGATTTTGTATAAATTGCCTCATTTATTCTTACCACAACCTGCCAAGTACATATTACTTTTATTCTCCCCTTTACAGAAAACAGGCCTAGTCGTGTTATATGTAAAGTCACAGGCTATGGCTGACCCTGAACTCAAACTCAGTTCAGTCTCTGTATACTCCCTTTCTTTTTGTACCCCTTTTTCTTCTCCTGTGGACTCTTGTCCCATGAGTATTTCCCTAATCCTCTAAATGAGTCAGGTAGGCTGTATTATGATGCAATAATAGATAAACCTCCACTGGTTTTGCACAGTGAGGGCTGAGTACACTTACATAGTCTTGTCTGGGTCCCGTAGCTTCCTTGTCTCCTGAGGCTGTGCAACCATCAAGGTCCCCACTTTAAGGGAAGATACCAGTAGAAGAAGCACACTAGCTCTTTAACTGCCTCAGCCCAGAAGTAATAGGAAATGCCTTATATCTCAAGGCAGCTCAAAGAAGTACATTTCCTAAATACAAAATAAGCCCAGCCATTTTTTTCTGTATAATATTTGCTAGTTCCCCCACCACTGTAATGCACACCCACAACATACAGATATAATGATCTAAAGGGCTAGTCGAGGAAAGCTTTGGTGATTCTGATTTGGGGTTTCTCAGCGTTCATTTCTTTTTCTCGTGGGGACCTGGTTTCTTGTGCCGAATGTAATATGCAATCAACCCCAGAGACGTCCGTGTGCTTTTACCACTTTGCTGCAAAATATAACATCTAAATCTCTGAACAACCACTCCCATGTCCAGCAGTCACACATCAAAATAACAAGATTCTACAAATCCTCCAATGCAACTTAGGAAAAAGTAAAGAATCAGTAGCTATCTAACTGGACACTAATCAAAACAAGACACTGTACAAAGCCCAAGGTTAAAGTAAATACAGAAGCTCTCCAATGACCCTCTCCTTCAGCAGAAACATGGGATGTTAGAAAACTGTCTTCCTCGAATGTAAATGAAGAGAAAAGCAAGCTGCAACTCCTGAGCTATAAGCAATTTTTACTGAGCTATAGGCATGGCACTAGACTCTGTGTGTATGTGTGTGTATTCTATACAATTTTCCATCATCCTGGTAACATCATTACTAGAATATTATATGGTGAACGGAACTGAGGCACAAGGAGCATAAGTTTTTTCTTCAAGGTCATACTCCTAGTAAGGTGTGAAGCTGGCATTCAAACCCTGATTGGAATGACTTCAAAGAGTCCCCCCTCACCAGTTAAAAAAGGGGTACACCAGACCTCCTCCAAAACCTCTTAAAGTATTCCAAATAGACTTGCCTGACTCTACACCATCTAGACCAGTCAACGTGTGGTAGAAACAAGCAGAGAGAATGGAGGAACTCACAGAACCCCATATAGAACGGTAGCTTTGAGGACCCATAGGCTAAGGAAAATGGGGAGATATTGGTCAAAGGGTACAGACTTCTAGTTATAAATAAATTCTGGAGATCTAATGTCCAACACGGTGACTATTGTTAATACTGCATTCTATACTTGAAATATGCTAAAAGAGTAGATCTTCACTTTTCTTAGTACACCAAAAAGAGGAGGTGGGGGAGGTAACTCTGTGAGGTGATGGATATATTAACTAACTTGTGGTAGTCCTTTCACAATATATACAAATATCAAACCATCACATACACCTTAAATACATGCAATTCTCATTTTTCAATTATACCTTAATGAAGCTGGAAAAAATGATGAGGGGATGGGAACCTTAAGGCTTTCTCTGCTCTACCAGGGTTCTGAGTAAGTACCTTCCCAGGTTAAGGAGGATGAAACAATGTACTCCCCCTGCCCTGACGTGAATTTTCACTCCACCAACTCATCCGTTTCTTCATTTGTGGGTTTACCGATTCATTTGCTAACTCAACTTTTTTCCCCCCTCTTATTGTTTGCCTTATATCCGGACTCTCTTTAGTTTACTCTGTCCTTTGTCAAACCTCCACACCCAGACGTACCTGAGGGCCACACAGCAATGAGGTCTCCCATTGAAAGCACCCCACCTGGCTTCCCAGCTGTCATGAGCACAACTAGCTTTATGCAAAGACAGAGGCACAAAAACAACTGGCAGTTAAAACAGATACAAAGAATATCTTCATCAGGAGGGTGGTTTTAATTCAATGGAAACTTTGCAGATGAGGAGATGACTTTGAAAGCTCGCAGGCTCTCAAGTCGGGCAGCCTGGAGGCCTGATCCTGATTTCACCAGGATCTGGGATCTTAACTGGAGTTGTTTCTTGTAACGTGGGGTTAAGGATGGTGCCCAACCCATAGGCCGAGAGGTCAAATGAAGAAGTAAAACGCTAGAATGCATGGCAAGGCACAGGCCCGTCACCATGCTCGGTGGTGGAGACGTAGCTAAGAACACAGAGAAAGTCTATGTTCTCAGTGCATGCTCTAGGGAGGGAGGCAGAGGTAATACAGGAGACAGATAAATATACAATATTCTGCCTGGTTTTAAGCTCTGAGCGGAAATAGAAAGCCAGATAAATGTCTGAGAGTGGCTGTGGGGTGACTGGGTCACTCTTGAGGGGACATGGTGTGAGGAACGTTGGGTGGCCGCCACCACACCTGCTCCCTGTGTGTTGTCCCAGCCGGTGTCACCAGCGACACCCCAAAACTGACAGTCCCACTGGGGAGCAGAGGAGAGCAAGTCATCACTTTTATCACAAAATAAAGGCAAAATTTGTATCCGCTCTTCTTTGCTTTCTTTTTCCCTGTAAGAAGCCTCACCGGAAGTCTGGGTTTAAGGGATCGCTTCTGTCTACATTTGTTAGCCTGCAAAACCCAGGACATTTTCATGAAGGAAGGAGCCTGAATGCCTTGTGGGCTTCATAGTCTCACGCTTTGTTCCCATTCTTGAAGTCAGAGGCTACTTGCGGAAACAAACGTGAGCCATCATGTTTGTAGGGTCATCCTTTTAGGTCAGTGGAGAAGGTAGCAGCTTCTACCATTCACGGGTATGCTGGATGGGGTCCGGAAAGCCAACTGGGGTTGCTGTCCCACCTTGCGGGTAAGGTAAGAAGCCCTTAATACATCAGTGTCCAGGGTACAAGGGCATCCGACAGCAGGTCCCGTAGGTTTCTGACGCCTGCCTCACCCACCCTGACTGCTGGCTCCTTGGGAAGGACAAAGACAAAATGTCTCTTAATCTTCTCCCTTGCTGCCTTCTTCTGGCTGGAGCACCCGGTCAGGGATGTTCAGCTTTCAAGGTCCCCTTAGCAAGTCCTGAGGTCCCAGGAGCCACTAACTCTTCTGCACACTGCCTGGGGCTCTGATTTCTCCACTGGCATTAAGACACAGCCCTGGACCCATACAAGTGCTTACTGCTCATGCCTGGCTCTCCACCCCCTTTGCCGTGGACCCACACCAGTGATCAGCTTAATTTGTATCCCATTGTAGGTGACAGCTCACCACATGTGGAACTAGTCTTGCTCTTTTAGTATAATAGCTCTTGCAGTTCAATTTTGATGTGCTAGCTTCTAAGAGATCATCTTGTTTTAAAGCAGCAGCCTCTTTCTAGTGCTGGTTTGTGCAAACTGTCCCACGTGGCCTGCCTGATGGAATAGGACAGAGGGGTTTGTGCGGCAAAGAGAAGGGTGAACGGCCAGCTTTGGGGGCTCTGCCTGCTCCCTCCGGCTCCAACCAGGACACCTGTATTATTTACATACTGTGCTTCTATTATGCCCAGATCACAATATCGTCCCCCAAAACCAGAGACTGTCAGGGAGACCAAGTCACGCATGAAAAAGCAAAGGGCTTTATTACTATCACAGGCTCGGGCTTGGGCTCACAGACCTTACCAACACAGTGGATCCATGCTGAGAGCCCCGAACAAAGGTGGGGCAGGGTTTTTATGGGTTTTGGGAAGGGGGAGTTACAGGAAATTGTGACACAGGTACAGTGATCCTATCATTATCACATAACATCATTGGCAGCAACTTTAACCATACCCATTGCTTAGAGTGTTCATTACTTTTGGCAGGACCCAATCACAACATTTAGAATATTAACCAACTACAGAGTGGACCCAGGACCCTCACGCAGGGTGTAACTAGCCTTAAGCAATAAGTGATCATCTATAGCTTCTATCTCTAGGCCTGCCCTTAGGAATGTTAAGCATTTTAGCTGGCCGCTTCTGATTGGGTGTTACTAAGGTGGTCCCTGGTTGAGCAATCTATGCCTTTTTATTGTCTAATGATTCTGAGAAACTGACACTTAGGCCTCTAAGGTCAGAGGGGAAACTTGAAGCCTGTCATGGAGTCAGTTTGGTTCAGACCTACGTCCTTACACATCAGCAACAGGTTTTTAGTTGAAAGTGGGATCCAGGGGCGCCCAGGTGGCTCAGTCGGTTGGGCGACCGACTTCGGCTCAGGTCATGATCTCACAGTCTGTGGGTTTGAGCCCCAAGTCAGGCTCTGTGCTGACAGCTCAGAGCCTGGAGCCTGCTTCAGCTTCTGTGTCTCCCTCTCCCTCTGCCCCTCCCCTGCTCACACTCTGTCTCTCTCAAAAATAATAAAATAAACATTAAAAAAAAAAAACCAAAGCACTGCCTCTAACGTAGCAGGTGCGTTAGGAAGGCACAAACTCAGAACGTGAAACACAGACTCATGGAGGGGGTTCACAGGCTCTCAGGACCTGTGAATTGTTCCGGAGGGTTACTCCTGTACTTACTTGTGCTAAAACAGTGAGACCCTAAGACAAGACAGGTGTCTGCCTGGCTCCGCCGCGTCCCGGGGCGTCCCTGCAGCCGAGCCTTGCGGCCCCGGCGGACCCCACACCTCTGCTCTGTCTTGCAGCGGGCCGAAGCGCTATGACTGGACGGGGGAGAGCTGGGTGTACGCGCACGACGGCGTGTCCCTGCACGAGCTGCTGGCCGCCGAGCTGACGAGAGCCTTCAAGACCGAACTGGACTTGTCTCCTCTGGCCTATTCCAGGAAGGGCACCTGACGCCCAGCCCAGTTCCAAGGACGTTCGATGCTATGAAGGCAAGACCCCAGCTCCGGCCTGCGGCTGAGCCACCAGGTGTGTTTCCAGCCCCGCCTCTGAGGGACCCCTGCGCAGTGGGTCACCCTCAGTGGAAAGAATGCGTGGCCTCCCACCCTCCCCCAAGTTCGGATTGTAATTTATGTAGTGTGTGTGTGTGGGGGGGGGTTGGATTTATTGTCCGATTTCCTCCCTCACAGGATATTGCTTCCCTTTCATAAGTGTCTGTATGCTCCTACATTTTAGATAACCTTACAACCAAGAAAAGTCAGAAAGGAAACTTCTGGGGGGGAAAGTAACTCGATTTCACAATTCATTCCTTGAAGGACTAAACTACAAACACCACATGAAAAGTGGCTGGCCGGCCTCACCTTTCCGTCCCCACATGAGCCTCATTAAAGAGTTGACTCTAAATGCTGCCTGCCAGGACTCTTGAAAATGTAAATGTTTCTAAGTTTTGAGAGTGTGGCTGGCATTCAGGAATTCTCAAACCGAAGATCATCCTCTCTGCACTTTGTGTCTGCCGGGGTGCGGA